>NC_133204.1:28428182-28468182 GCF_958299795.1 Porites lutea
TATGATATGGCTTGTATCTTTTAGTCTTTACGTGAATAAACCGAGCGCTTGGCTTGAAGCGAGCCGCACCCAAGGTTTGTGTGTTTTCTTGTTGGGACAAACTGAGATTTAGAGGAGAGCTGATATGTTGCGCATAAGTTACAGTTTTTGAAGAGATATAATTTCAAGAATATAATGGTCAGATCAAATATTTCTGGTCTTTTTGGAGAATTTGTCCCGTAGCTAAAGTTCTATGAAGTGAAGGGATGGCTTTCCGAGGTGACGGGTGAAAACTGAACGAGAAAGACTCTTACCATATTTATTGGAATAAGTGCCAAACCTCCAATGAGCGTCCAGCCTCGAATAAGCGCCCAACTCCAATCCACCTCCCGCCCAGTCAAACACAAATAAACGCCTACCCCAACCCCACCCCATTTCCCCTCCCACCCCCACCCCCCAAAATGAATAAGTACTAATAAGAGACTTCCCCGAAGACAGAATTTTCTTCAGAGTGTTTTACAGAAACCTTGCTTTGTAGCATCTTCGCGTTTTGTTATTATCATTTATTAGTTTGTCGCAAAATAAACATACAAAATTTGCTTAAGATTGTGAAAAAATGTAATAAGCGCCCAGCCTCGAATAAGCACCCACCTTGAATAAGCGCCCACTCTCAAGACCCAAAAATTTAACAAGCGGCTAGGGCGGTTTGTCCAATAAATACGGTAATTTTATAGGGAATGTGCTGTTTTAACAAATCTTTCTTTATGTGTGCACCTGCTGGATCATAACGTAAATAAAAAAAAAAAAAAAAAGGTCGTGATGGATAAGCTTTCCTCTGAATAGAGGCTTTCTTTGAAACGTGAACAAAATTTCGTAAGCGCAGATCCACTTACAATTTCCATGCTATCAAATAGAATCCAGAACTATAGCTTAGTAGAACTCCTTGCATCGTGAGAAAATGCGAGCGTGCATTGAGTATAAAGCTTATTACATGTTACATGTACATAGCTGCTTGTAACTTACAGTAAATATTGATTTTCAGACTTACAAAGTTAATTTAAAAGTATCACCTGAGTGAAACTTGAAACGCCTTGGTCTTACCGGAGTAAAATATTCTTGCAAGTCTTCACCCTTCAAACAGATCTAGAATCGACGAGCGAGAAGTTCGTGAGAAAATTGATTGACCTTCTCGAAAGCTCAGGTTTCAACAGAGAGGAAAAACTTTTCGAGGCCGCGTTTGACCAAAAAATTTAGCATCAAAGAGCTTTATCTTTATTTTTTTGTTGTTCTATGGTAAGAAAATTGTCCCATCATTTGTAGCTTTATTTCTTTCACGTTAAATGGTTTCTCATCGTACACTTGAATGACGTCGTTACTTCATTTAATGGTTACTTCAGAAGACGTATGCTAAAGCATACGAAACGTCAAGTTAAAGGGTCCTCTTTTTCAAGCACTGCTGCGCATATTATTTTTGCAGTTTGCGTGATATTTCTTATTAGGTCGTTTGAGATATTGATCCTCCTCCACAGCCTGAGGGGCGAACTTTATCGAGTCAAGGCTTCTAATGAGGAAGCATACCACTGAATTATAAACTCAAAAAAGAAAGATAGTGATAGTGATAGTAATAGTGATAGTGATAGTGTAAGCAGTTTATGTAAGGGACATTAGAGACCTTAACGGCGTTTTTTAGCGACGGAAGAGACGGAAGTGAAGTTTCTGCGTGCATGCTTAGGTAGTGTGTTTTTGTCCAAATTGTTTGGCAAATCGTTCGTACAAAGGTAAAGTAAGGTACCAATACAAATTCAAACGGTAGAAGGCCTCACTTCCAATTGAGGTACGTCGCTCAAAAACGCCTTCTTGTCAGCTTTCATATTCATATTCACATTCTAAATAAAGTTTCCAAAGCCTACATGCCGTTTTTCTCTTTGTAGTTTATCTAGCTTAGTGTAACCATATATGCATCCCAAATCGGAAGACATTTGAGCTGCTAAAGGCAAATTGAAACAGAAAAGTGTCACCACCTCTCACAATTCTGATTGGCTAAAATTTCCCGGCTATGTCTTCATAACCTGCTAGCATTTACCGACTTCGGAAGATGTTTGTCGATATCCATAAAAGTGTCGTCTTCTTTTCGGATGATTGACAGAAAAAGGGACAGACCGTGGCGCGGCGCTGTTTTGGCAGTCGCAGAGTTGGAGAAAGTGGCAGAAGATTTCAGTCGTAAAGCGAAGACAAAACAACTGAGTTAATGCCTTGATGAATACAAGAACATCTGCAAAAATACCATTCGACGGATGACAACTACTTTTTGAAGATTATCCACCAGAAGAAACATCCCTTCACATATCCTGAACTTGCAGAGGAAAAGGCAGCTGCTCTGAAGGCGGAACTTTACATAAATCGAGGTAAGCAAAGTTTGAACTTCGAAATATTAAAAAAAATAAAATAAAAAATAAATAAAAAAAAAACTATTGGATCCGGCTTTCATATCATATGAAGAATTAGGCAGATCCCGGAGGAACCTAGGTGGATAACTCGCGGATACCAATTATTTATCTACATCTATGCAATAAAAACTAATCAACGAATTGCACCGGGGATTCATTTCCGCCGAGATACATTTACAAATATGATTGTTCAATTTTGTTTTGTTTTTCTCTCTTTCACGCCTTCTGTTGAAAATATATATAATGTATTGTTCTCATTTATATAATGTATTGTTCTCATTTTCAAATCGCGCCCAGGAACTGAATGATAAGTTTAAAAAGATTCCTAATCAATATCTTCTGCTGACAGACCATATTGAGGCTTAGGGGAATTTATAAAAAAAAAATTACCTAAAAATTCAGGGATGAATGATACATCTTTTTTTATTCTAAAGTATCGACCCCAAGTATTAATTGAGATACCTCGAAATTGGTCTATTATCAAACAGAGTTTCTTGCATGAAATTTCATAAGTTTGGCTAAAAAGACGCTAGCAGTGGACAGTTTTTGGTATTTATATTCGGTAGAAAGCAGGTGAACAAAGTGAAACATTCAGAGAAAAAGAAGCTCTTAAGGTAGGGGTAAGTAGAAGGTTAAAAATCAGAAAAAAAAAAGAGAAATAGATTATGAATTTTAATCATTCCTTAGAAATTTTTTTTCATTCAGAATTGCAAACTAATTTTTGAAAGTTCATGTTTTGCCGCAGACGAGGTTAAATAACGTCTGCGACGTAGGCTATAGATGGCATGAAGATGTTTTCCGTTGTATGTGTTTTATCTCCATCTTTTGTTAGCCTTTTGTTAGCAAGTAATCTACCGGCCCTACCCCGAGAGATAACAAACCAAAATATTCGGCAAATTTGTTTAAATATATTCTAGTTTTATTTCGCCTTTTTGCGTTTGTTTTTTTCCTTTTTAATTGTTTTGCTCTCGGGATCAATCTGCCACCTTGGCAATAACCAGTCACACCACAAAACCACAGGTATCCCACGCTCAATGTTGGTAACATGCTATGTATATATTTCAAAATTACCGTGTTTCATGGTGGTAAAGTTTCGATCTAACATATTTAGGAAATAATTAATGGCGAAAATTCAATGAAACTAAACTCTGCAGTAATTTGTTGCTGTCCTTAATGTTTACATGGAGTTTCGTGATACATTCTCAAATCCTCCTTTCATGCAATAAGATACTCAAGCGACGGGTTTTTTAACGGTAAATAAAGAGCATATAGAAATTGGTAACTGCAAGGAGGCCCATATCAGTAGAGACAATTAATGTTCTTTCCTCATTACGAGAAAAAAAAATCATGATTTTTTTTTTTAACAGACAGCTTACTCTCAACGGCTCCTGCTACAGAGAAATGGCTCAAACAACAAATTTTGCAGAAAATAAAAGCGTGGAGAAGTGGAAAAGCGAACCGCAGTGCACGGCCGAGTTAACTGGAGAAGTAAATCATGAGCTAATCTTTCTCTTGGTTGTTAATATTTCTGTGTCCATTACTACATTTCTAGGGAACACTCTGATCCTAGTGGCTCTGCAGAAAGAATCTTCACTTCATCCACCGTCCAAACTCCTGTATCGTAACCTAGCGATAACTGATCTCTGTGTCGGTATAATTGCAGAGCCTGTTTATGTTACCTATTTTATGTCCGTGCTAAGCGATAAATGGGATATTTGCTTTTACGCGAATTTGTTAAGTTTTTTCACGTGCTATGTTTTTAGTACCGTGTCATTGTCAACATTGGCTGTAATAAGCGTGGACAGACTTCTCGCCCTGTTACTGGGGCTGAGATACAGACAAGTTGTAACTTTGAAAAGAACACTCATGACCCTAATTGTTGGTTGGATTTTGTCCATTGTAAGTACATTGACTTACCTTTGGGATCCTATTGTGACGTCATGGTGCATCAAGGTAGGCTTACCTGTTTGTCTCGTCACCTCATTTGTCTGTTACGTGAAGATTTTCTTTATTCTGCGTCATAACCAAATCCAAGTGCTGGACCACTTTCCTCAAAGACAGCAGAACCAGCCAGTTCCGCTTAACATAGCGCGATATAGAAAGGCAGTGTCTGCTGCATTGTGGGTGCAGACGACATTGGTTGTTTCTTATCTGCCGTTCCTTATAACCGAAGCTTTGAAACATCAGCGAGGGATGTCACTATCGCTTTACCTTGCAAGGCAATTTGCCCTTACGTTAGTTCTTTTAAACTCCTCTTTAAACCCAATGCTGTACTGTTGGAAGATTAGAGAAGTAAGGCAAGCTGTGCAGGATACCATCAGAGAACTTTTATGTTCATCGCCAAATTAAATTGTTATATAGCTAAAGAATTTTTCCAACAGCGCGTGCTCTCCTTGGTAACTTCCAGGTCTCATGAAATCTAACGATGAAACTGGGCGCTTTCCATTTAGTCAAAATTTACGGAATTTCCGGTTCGGCGGTAAATGGAACACGTTTTGTGGGTTCGTCCCACTGGAAAATTCCCAGGAAAAGTGGAAAATCTAAAAAGGGTCTTGTAAAGGAAGACGGTGCCTTTAAATTCTACGAGCAAGAGTCTTCTCGAAGAGGCATGAGCAAATTGGCATGAGCTATCACGCACGACCCACGACCCACGACACACGAACCACCCACCCAAGCCAATTAGTCATTCTCGGTTCGGTGCTAACTTCTAGAACTAGTAACTAACGAGGTAAAAAGTGTAAAGAGGTGGTGTCGTTTCATATTGCACCACAAAAAAAGCCGCGTTTCTAGATTGTTTACTGTCTCCTATTTTTCCGTAAAATCGAGCGCTTGCTGTAACGGACAGCCACCTTGGTTTCAAATGTCATCACTAAAGAAGTGGGAGCCCTGTTTATAGTGACGGGGGGAGAGAAAGTCTCGCCACCTCGCAATCCGCCATTGGTCATTAGATGATGATAATGATGAGAATAATAAGACTTTCAGAATGTGTCGGTTAAGTATAGCTGAGGAGGAAAGGCCTTCTTAAGGACACTCAACCCTAAACGGCCTTTTTTGCTTTCGGAGCTCCGCCCCGCCCTTACCCTGCGAGCAGAGGCTCCATTTTCGCTGTGTTAGCTGGCGTGCGAAAAGTAGCCTCTGCCGACAACCGTTCAAATCCGTCCAAAAATCTGGACGAATAAATTAAAAAAAACGGGTTTTTTCCTGTTCTTGACCGGTTTACAGCATTGCGTGGGTCTTGCGTGAATCTTGCGTAGCAGATCAGAGTTAACGCAATTTTTTATTCCCGCTAGACTCGCGCCATTTGACGACAGACCTGACGATTAATTATGCTTGCGAATCGCGTGACGAATTTCGCCAATGCACGATAGAAAATTGAACGGTTGTCGGCAGAGGCTACTTTTCTCGCGCCACCTCCTACAGCGAAAATGTAGCCTCTGCTCACAGGATACCCCGCCCTCAACCTCTCTATAACTTCAAATCCGCTCATGATACGGCCACCAAAATTACACAAAATAATATAATCATCATTTCCAACATCAATAAGCGTAGGTTAATTGCACAATGGCGTAATCTCACCACATTATGACGTCGTATTGTTGAATTTATTGGCAGAATCCAAATTCCATCAATTTTCCCCTATCAAAACGAAAAATACTTAAAATAGTAAGGCGTCTGACAAATCAAGAAGTTGGCCAGCACATTAATAACCTTTAACAACAGCAGTTATGTCATGATGACATCATTTATTGCAAGGAGCCCATAACCCGGAGTAAACAACTTCCATAAGTTCATGTCACGGCGGTTTTCATGGACCAGTTTATTTTTAGAAAAGTTTTGGCGCGAATTTAAATATCTTTTAAATTCCACAAACCAGTCAGCAAAACCTACAGACCTAAAAATGATATGTTTTCTTTTTCCCTTTTAATAACCTTTTTTATCCTTTTTGACATCTTATTCTTCGAATGCGCTGATAGACATGGTGGAGATCCTACTTTCGAGGGGAAAAAGTGCGTGTCCAAGAAAACTGGTCCGTAAAAACGCCGTGACATACACCAAGTATGGGAGTTGGTCGCTCCGGGTTATGGGCTCCTGTTATTACTAAGAAGGATCTGAAACCATCCATCATCTTGGACTCACCAATTTGAATTAATTAAATGTATTCAATTTTTCTTAAAACCCATATAAATCGAGGTAATTGTGAAACGAAATAATTGATTTAAATGGTCTGGATAATAGCAGGCAAGTAACTATCTTTAAGAAATGGACAACAACTTTAAGTTTAAAACAAGACATGTTTCGATCGTTCAACGATCATCTTCAGTTGTGAATTCGTTTGCAAGTTCGGTTGAATTAATACAAGCAATGACGTATAAGTTAATACGTAATACAATTCAAAATTTCGAAAAATTAACGTAAATTTTAAGATGCGCGAGACATGAAATGACACTTGCGCGAGCACTACACTTAATACAAGGAAGGAAATTGTAAAAATTGAAATAATTACAATGCTTATAACACAAAATGTTGTGAGAACAAAAATATATATATACTTATATATAAAATAAACTTAAAGAATAATATGAGAACGAGATAGTTAAGTCAGCATGTTTCAGCTGCTTATTCAAAGTGGGATTCTCCCATTTGATGTGCATTGTCTCCTTCAACATAAGTTGTAGTTTATTGGGTGCACAATCCACGATGAAAAAGCAATTCTTATTAGCTAGACAACGACATGCCTGGGATTGCTGCAAATGCTGATAAACGTGTGAATTCCTATCCCTGCTCAGATGCTCAAAACGCGCGTCGAGAGGTGTCGGCTAGTCTCGCGGATGTAACAGGCATTACATTCTGCACACAAAAATTTGTAGACAACGCGCGAACGGAGATCGAGAGGAACAGGATCCTTCACACTAAACATACTACCAACCTTAAAAGAAGAAAAAGCTAACTTAATTTCGATGTTAGTACAATAGCGCTGAACGAGTTTGCGTAGCCTTTTCTGTGCTTCTCTAGTGAAGGAGCCTACATAGGGTAACTTAAAATAATAAGTTGAACCGGCTTGCTGAACCTGAGAACTAGCTGATGGGCGGATTGTAGCTCTACTGACGTATCTATTGATGACCTTTTCCACCATGCGAGCAGGGAAAAGGTTCTTACGTAGAATAAGGGTAAGATCTTTTATATCCTTATGAAAGCCTAGCCAAGAATTGTTGATTTTGTAAACCCTGTCCACCAGTGTTCTAACAAGACCCATTTTGTAGGAAAATGAAGTGAAACTAAAATAGTTGGTTAGGAGCCCCGTGAAAGTTTTCTTACGGAAAACAGATGTCTGGAGATTAAGAGGGTTGTTATTGACCCAGACATCCAAGAAAGCTCCTGACCAACTATTTTAGTTTCACTTCATTTACAATTAAATAAAAGATGGAATCTATACGTAAAGCTAAACTATGACTTTTTAAAAAGCTACTTAAAAGAGAAATATCTCAAATATCTCTTTTCATTGGGTGCAATACTAAATTTCGAAACTTCTAAAAATTAAAATTAATAAAACCTAATTTAGAATTAAATTCTGATGAATATTTAATGCTAGGCGAGAGTTGATATGTTGCGCATAAGTTACAGTTTTTGCAGAGATATAGTTTCAAGAATATAATGGTCAGATCAAATATTTCTGGTCTTTTTGGAGAATTTGTCCCGTAGCTAAGGTTCTATGACGTGAAGGGATTGCTTTCCGAGGTGACCGGTGAAAACTGAACGAGAAAGACTCTTACCATATTTATTGGAATAAGTGCCAAACCTCCAATGAGCGTCCAGCCTCGAATAAGCGCCCAACTCCAATCCACCTCCCACCCAGTCAAACTCAAATAAATTCTCACTCCCACCCCACCCCATTTCCCCTCCCACGCCAAAAAAAAAATGAATAAGTACTAATAAGAGACTTCCCCGAAGACGGAGTTTTCTTTAGAGTATTTTACAGAAACCTTTCTTTGTTACATCTTCGCGTTTTGTTATTACCATTTATTAGTTTGTCGCAAAATAAACATACTACAATTGCTTAAAATGGTGAAAAATGTAATAAGCGCCCAGCCTCTAATAAGAACCCACCTTGAATAAGCGCCCACTCTCAAGACCTAAAAATTTAATAAGCGGCTAGGGCGGTTTGTCCAATAAATACGGTAAGTTTATAGGGAATGTGCTGTTTTAACAAATCTTTCTTCATGTGTGCACCTGCTGGATCATAACGTAAAAAAAAAAAAAAAAAAATGTGTCGTGATGGATAAACTTTCCTCTGAATAGAGGCTTTCTTCGAAACGTGAACAAAATTTAGTAAGCTGCAGATCCACTTATCATTTCCATGCTATCAAATAGAATCCAGAACTATAGCTTAGTAGAACTCCTTGCATCGTGAGAAAATGCGAGCGTGTATTGAGTATAAAGCTTATTACATGTTACATGTACATAGCTGCTTGTAACTTACAGTAAATATTGATTTTCAGACTCACAAAGTTGATTTAAAAGTATCCCCTCAGCGAAACTTGAAACGCCTTGGTCATACCGGAGAAAAATACTTTGCAAGTCTTCGCTCTTCAAACAGATCTAGAATCGACGAGCGAGAAGTTCGTGAGAAAATTGATTGACCTTCACGAAAGCTCAGGTTTCAACAGAGAGGAAAAACTTTTTGAGGCCGCGTTTGACCAAAAAATTTAGCATCAAAGAGCTTTATCTTTATTTTTTTGATGTTCTATGTGTAAGACAATTATCCCATCATTTGTAGCTTTGTTTCTCTCGTGTTAAATGGTTTCTCATCGTACACTTAAATGACATTGTTACTTCATTTAACGGTTACTTCAGAAGACGTATGCTAAAGCGTACGAAACGTCAACTCAAAGGATCCTCTTTTTCAAGTACTGCGTAAAGCGAAGACAAAACAACTGAGTTAATGCCTTGAAAAATACAAGAATATCTGCAAAACTACCATTCAACGGATGACAAGTACTTTTTGAAGAAGATCTACCAGAAGAAACATCCCTTCATATCCTGAAAATGCCGAGGAAAACGGGCAGATGCTCTGAAGGCGGAACTTGACATAAATCACAGGTAGGCAGAGTTATCGAAATATTTTGAATAAAAAGAAAAACAATTATTGGATCGGGCTTTCATAGCGGAGCTCCACGCGCGCGCGAAGCGCGCGTGGGCGGAGCCCCATAGCTAGGGTAATCTACCCATCCCAGAAAATTTGGTATACACGTGACCGACCGACCGTCCGCACAATAGGCATACCAATGTTTACTCTAATTCTAGCTACTTTGGGAGCCCAGGAGGAAGCTGATTGCACATCAATGTTGTCATCAATTGACAGCTGTCAAAACAGGTTATCCGCTGACCAGTATCACCTGACCGTATCGTGGGCTCAGGTGTCGACCCTTTCAAGGTCGAGTATTTTTTGAAGTTATCCGCTGACAATTTATTAGTTTTCAAATGATTGTAGGCTCACGTTTACTTTTCTTAAAATTTATATCAAATATGTTGTGTTTATGTCAGTATCGCCCCGCACTATTACGATTTTGATTTCAAACTGACCTCAGACGCAAAAATTCAGCCAGTTTTTTTAAAATACAGGCTTGGAAGACCTTTTCTTACCATGGTCTTGTGTTGGTAACGCTCCACGTCCAATTTTTATGCTCTGATTGGTTAAAATTTGACAGGTGAGTTCATGCGTAAAATTTATTCTTGAAAGTTGTTTACTTTAACAGCTGAAGCTGAGTTTTGAGTCAACTTGTGATGTTTTTAACTGTCTTTTTCCACTGGATGTACAAAATGAAATACAGCTGCTATCAAGAGTGTTCTCTTATTCATGGCTGGTTTGTTTATTGGGTTTTTGGTTGAGAAATGCGTCGCTTGTCAAAGCCGATAATCCGACTTCGGATGGCATCGTTTTTGTTTTTCACCTTGCTGGATGCGTGCGAGAATTATAAAGGCTCAAGCGATCCTTGCCTTACTTGATAGCTTTCAGGAGCTGCATCTCGAAATATGGTAAGCCTGAGTTATTATTGTATTTATATCTAATTTCATGAAGTCCAGCGGCGCAGTTTATGCACGTTTGTATTAAGATTTGACTGAGACACTGATCTGACCTAGTATGAGGTTTGATATAAGCTTAAGCTTACAGAACTTTAAAAAGCCTTTAGTCGATATTAATTCACCGTAAATAGAAAGAGAAGACTTTCCGAAGAATATTTAGTTATAATTTTGGCTGTAGAAAGAAAGCTTTGAGCGATTTTCTTGTCCTGAGTTCATCTTTGAAAACAGCAAACAGGCCCGGGAAACCGGCGGCTTAAAACATAAACTTAATCTTTAAGCTTACTAGTAAAGACTTGAGGATTCTTAGAGACACTTAACTACTCATGTTTTCGTGAATGAAATTTGTTGACTCTGCAAATGTTCTACCGAATTATATCTCTTTATTGATTGTTGGTAGTCTCAAAAGTGTAATTTTCATCGCCTTGCCGTTTGTTTTCAGCCGTTCATAAACAACGCTTTGCAGGAGTACTCAAAATGCCGAGCGTATCAAACGCTTTTTAAGGTTACACATCGTTATAAAACCATGAATAAAAATAGACTCAATAAATTCTTTATCACGTTCGCTTGTCAAAAGTTAGATCCGGCTGGCCGTATAGGTGATTTTGGAAATTTTTTGAACAGTTTCGCTGATTAAAAGTACACGCGTGCTTCAATGGTCCTGAATATTGAATGAATGCAATTTGTCTTGAAAAATTGTGAAATACTGCATTTTGTCAGGGGCACCCAACGAGAATATAGTTCAAAACCACGTACGATTGTTAAACGTATTTTAGTATTTAAACGGTAGATATAGGCATATTTTTATCCCTAAAAATTTTTCATCTGTTCGGATTTCCTAGCTGAAAGTCCAGTGATCCGAAAATTATAGGGATTAAAACTTACCTTTTCGAAAATTCCAGTCAGAAAAAAGGCTCCCGAAAATTCTAGGTGACCTTTTTCGGGTAAAAATAGGTTAAAAATAGGCAGTTATACCATTTTTTGGATGTTCGAAAATCCTAGGAGAGGCAGGCAAGCAAGAAATTTTACAACAAATGTTCCGAAAATTCTAGATCTAAATCGTCTTCCGAACAAATATTTTCCGAAAATTGTCGTTGTTTTGTACGAGGTCTGTATAATAAAAAAGCGCCTCATAGTACTCTTTCTCCTCAGATGTGGTGTATTAAAAAAAATAAATAAAAGATTGGTTTGCACGCACCCAGATTTATTGGAAAGAATTTGTAAATTTGTCGATCGCAAAAAATTCGGCCTGATTTATTTTCCACGTCTTATCTACTGTGATCAAGAGCCATTATTGCTCTTAAATTTGACCGTACACCTTTTTGGGTGTACATATAAGGCTATATCAACTCGATACAAGATTTGTTTCACTCCAAAATCGCTTAACTTTTCAATGGGAGCTTCGTTTTTAGCCGTGACTAAATATATATATCTTATGATATGAAGAATTATGCAGATCTCGGAGGAACCAAGGTGGATAAGTAAGGGTTATCGGCCTGAAGCGAGGGGTTATGTGATTTATTCGGGAATAAATCACATAACCACGAGCTGAAGGCCGATAAACGGCTTGTTTTTACATAAGCGAGGATTCCTCAAGGGATGCAAAAATGCATTGACGAAAAATGCCTCTATTGTTCGTCTTTCTTTTGTTTTTTAACACTACTCCTTGCTGGCACTGGTGGCATTCACAGGTTTCTCGGCTTTTTAATTATGTTAGTTTTTCAAAGTCGCATTTCAAATTAATTGTTCGCAGTGAATGCTAGAAACAGCCTAAAGAGCCTAGCAGTGTCGAGCGATTCAGAACCAGCAGTAGAGTCGTTTATTACTCAAACTAAAGCAGCTTTAGTGGAGGTACTGCAAGAGCTTTCGCAAAACAGTTTGAATCTTCATTTGCGGGTGCAGAAAACGAGTAAGCAGTTGACAATTTCAATTTTCGTACCGAGGATCTTTTGACCGACCTGCATGTTTACAGACAAAGAAGATTTCGGGCGAGGGATCACTACTTTACCTGACAAGGAAATTTAGTCGAGGAATGAAGCAAGAATACCACAAAACCCAAAGAGGTCAACTACATGTCTTCATGGAGTAGATACACGAGTTAAGGATGACTGGTAAAAGAACGGAACTCCTTACCATGACAACGACACTTTCGTGGAACCGTAGAATTTTAAAGACGCTGTTCAATTTCGAACTGTCGTTTTGGCTGTGGAAATCGATGAACCAACAACTAAGGAAATCCGAGAACGTGGTTCGCAAAAGAAACGCAGCTCGGTTTAATATTTCCAATAAACATTTGTGATTTTTTTGCTAACTGAAATGCGAGGGATTATGTATTAATATGCAAGGGGAATAAGTCACTTATCCCCCTTGCATATTAATACATAATCCCCTCGCATTTTAATTAGCTGTTCATTAGCCCCGCTCTTCCCTTCAAACAATCAAAGCCGCACCCAGCTTTTCAGACAGTTGATTCGGGGGTTATGTAATATATTCCCCCCGAAAAGAATAAAGGAATCCGAGCTTATGTAAAAATAATTCGCGGATACCGTCCTCCTCGCATCTGCATAATTATTCAAATTAATTATTTATCTACATCCATGCAACAAAAACTAATCAACGAATCGCACGGAGGATTAATTCCCGCCAAGAGACATTTGCAAAAATGATTGTTCAATTTTGTTTTGTTTTTTCTCTATCATACCTTCTGTTGAACAAGTTAAAGATTGAAGCACATTTCAAAACTGACTACCGATAAATGAAAAGGAAGTACTCGAAATATAACTATCGCTCAGGAACTGAATGATAAGTTTAAAAAGATTCCTAATCAATATCTTCTGCTGACAGACCATATTGGGGCTTAAGGGAATTTATAAAAAAAAAATTACCTAGAAATTCAGGGATGAATGAAACATCTTTTTTTTATTTTAAAGTATCGACCCCAAGTATTAATTGAGATACGTCGAAATTGGTCTATTATCAAACCGAGTTTCTTGCATGAAATTTTATAAGTTTGGCTAAAAAGACGGCAGCAGTGGACAGTTTTTGGTATTTATTTGCGGTAGCAAGCAGGTGAACAAAGTGAAACATTCAGGGGGAGAGAAGCTCTTAACCCTATTGAGACTGGGCTTTTATGGTCAATCTGTGACTGGGGGGGGGCTCCTCGGACCCCCCCCCCCTGTATCTCTGGAACCAATAATGCTAGGGTCATGAAATTTACACACAATGATCATCTCCGTACAAAGAAGCCCCACACCCGGTTTTGACTTGCCACGCCCAATGATGACGTCACAGTGACGTCATATTCCGATTTTTCAATGTCTCTTATTATTTTCCACTTAGATACGTAAAATATCAATAATATTGGTAAAGTCATCTCTTTGTCATCCTTTCTTATGAGCTAGTAACAAGGAAACACTTGTACAGCGAGAAAAAGCAATACGAAGCAATAAAATTTAAAATTTGAAATGGTTGTCCGCCATCTTTGATCCGCCATCTTGGATTTCCGTTTTTTTGTTAAAATTATAATTTAAAGCAACTTTCAAAGGGGAAAAAGCTAAGAATGTATAAAAGAAGTATCAAACTAATGTTTATTACCCAAACAAATGACTTTGGAAGTGTTATTTGGAAAATAGAGCAGCATATTTGTCAAAGCAAAAAAGTGACAAATATTACCCCACCACTCCCCCCCAAATATTCGATGTTGAAACATTTTGATGTAATTCAAAAACTAGTCCCAAGCAAAGACCATTTCAACAACAAAAAGCACTATAAGTGTAAAAACGCGATCTTAAAACAAAAAAAATCACCATTTTTTAAATTTTCCAAAACCTATGTGTCAGAAACTGGTTGCCATGGCAACATGATTAATCACATGGACATGGTAATTATGCCAAAATGTTTCTAGATAAATTTTAGGAAAAGTCAGAAAATCTGAACGTCATAGCTCTTTCGGTGTAGGAGTTATCACGATTTTGCCGGAGGGGGGGTTCGAAAAGCCCCCCCCCCCCCTCAAGTCTGAATAGGGTTAATGTAGGGGTAAGTGGAAGGTTAAAAATCAGGGAAAAAAAGAGAAATAGATTATGAACTTTAATCGTTCCTTAGAAACCTCTTTATTCAGAATTGCAAACTAATTTTTGGAAGTTCATGATTTGCCGCAGACGAGGTTAAATAACGTCTGCGACGCAGGCTATAGATGGAATGGAGACGTTTTCCGTTGTGTGTGTTTTATTTCCATCTTTTGTTAGCAAGTGATCTCCCTGCCCTACCCCGAGAGTTAACCCACCAAAATATTCGGCAAATTTGTTTAAATATATTCTAGTTTTATTTCGCCTTTTTGTGTTTGTTTTTTTCCTTTTTAATTGTTTTGCTGTCGGGATACATCCGCCATCTTGGCAATAACCAGTCACACCACAAAACCACAGGTATCCCACGCTCAATGTTGGTAACACGCTATGTATATATTGTAAAATTACTGTGTTTCATGGTGGTAAAGTTTCGATCTAAAATTTTTAGGAAATAATTAATGACGAAAATTCAATGAAACTAAACTCTTCAGTAATTTGTTGCTGTCCTTAATGTTTACCTGGAGTTTCGTGATATATTCTCAAATCCTCCATTCATGCAATAAAATACTCAAGCGACGGGTTTTTTAACGGTAAATAAAGAGCATATAGAAATTGGTAACTGCAAGGAAGCCCATATCAGTAGAGACAATCAATGTTCTTTCCTCATTACGAGAAAAAACAATCATGATTTTTTTTTTCTTTTTTTAAAGGGACAGCTTACTCTCAACGGCTCCTGCTACAGAGAAATGGCTCAAGCAACTAATTTTGCAGAGAATAAAAGCCCGGAGAAATAGAACGGCGAACCGCGGTGCACGGCCGAGTTAACTGGAGAAGTAAAACATGAGCTAATCTTTCTCTTGGTGGTTAATATTTCTGTGTCCATTACTGCATTTCTAGGGAACACTCTGATCCTAGTGGCTCTGAAGAAAGAATCTTCACTTCATCCGCCGTCCAAACTCCTGTATCGTAACCTAGCGATAACTGATCTCTGTGTCGGTGTGATTGCAGAGCCTGTTTATGTTGCCTACTTTATGTCCGTGCTAAGCGATAAATGGGATATTTGCTTTTACGTGAATTTGTTAAGTTTTTTCACGGGCTTTGTTTTTAGTGCCGTTTCATTGTTAACATTGGCTGTAATAAGCGTGGACAGACTTCTCGCCCTGTTACTGGGGTTGAGATACAGACAAGTTGTAACTTTGAAAAGAACACTTATGACCCTAATTGTTGGTTGGATTCTGTCCATTGTAGGTACATTGACTTACCTTTGGGATCCTATTGTGACGTCATGGTGCATCAAGGTAGGCTTACCTGTTTGTCTCGTCACCTCATTTGTCTGTTACGTCAAGATTTTCTTTATTCTGCGTCATAACCAAATCCAAGTGCTGGACCACTTTCCTCAAAGACAGGAGAACCAACCAATTCCGTTTAACATAGCGCGATACAGAAAGGCAGTGTCCGCTGCATTGTGGGTGCAGACGACATTGGTTGTTTCTTATCTGCCGTTCCTTATAACCGAAGCTTTGAAACATCAGCGAGGGATGCTACTATCGCTTTACCTTGCAAGGGAATTTACAATTACCTTAGTTCATTTAAACTCCTCTTTAAACTCATCGCTGTACTGTTGGAAGATTAGAGAAGTAAGGCAAGCTGTGAAGGATACCATTAAAGACCTTTTATGTTCATCGCCAAATTAGATTGTTTTATAGCTGGAGATTTTTCCAACAGCGCGTGTTCTCATTGAATACTTCCAGATCTCAACGATGAAAATTTTTCCCGCCAAAATCTCTGAGCGGGCAACATTGCAAAATCTATGACGTCAGAGGGTAATAGTGCAATGTTCCTCGTGAATGATGACCGACGACCGCCGTTGCAGCGAAGTTTATTGAATTTCCACTTTCCACATTTCCAGGGCTCCGCCTCGGGAAACATTGAGATTCTCGAGGAACAAAATTGCCTGTTCCCTTAGGACCAGTCATTAAGTGTTTATTGTTAAATCTATAGACTACAGTCGCGCCTCCCTTAAGCGACCACTCAAAATGCGAAGATTTAGTGGTCATTTACGGGAAGTTGTTGCTCTCCGACGGATCTTCCTTTTGGAAGGAATTTATTGCATACAATTCCTAACGTACGATATGAGTATAGTTTCATGTTTTCACTGAAAGTGAATAAGACCCCCCTTTTTAGGAGAAGAAAGTTAATAAGCCCCCTCTCTATTAAGACCCCCTCCCCCCCTCCCATCCCTAATTATTCTTCACTAATAAATGATAGGCTGTATTAATCAATCACGACGGTAAAACTTCGTGTCGACTGATCCGGGATGGTTTATTTACTAGCTGGAAGTTCGGATTTTATTCTGATCCTCGGCTGCATGAGCTAAAACTTCTTGTACTTGAGATTTTCCCCTTTGTATTCTTGTTCTTTATTGAGAACTGATACCATCGTCATTTCTAAATCAAATAAGTCCTCCGCCTCTATCAAGCCCCCCTCAATTGGGCTTGAAATAAAAAAGTTCCTCGGGGGGGGAGGGGGGGTGGGGCTTCATAAAGGATTTACGGTATATAGGACTTTGATTGGGAAACTTGGATATGGTTGCTTATAGGAGGTGGTCGCTTTTGCGCGCTGGTCACACGGGTAGGTTCCGTGGACTGTATTTGACCTGGCCTGCGTAGCATGGCGGTTTTTCGGGAGTATGGCAGTTTTTTCGGGAGCACGACTGAGCGGCGAAGGTGCAAAATTGCGCGCAAAGCGCGCCCTAAGTAGCGGCGGTTTCTCTGCCCTCGCCCGCTTTTATTTTCTTTGTGCCTCAACCAAAACCGCCATGGTACTCAGGCTATATTTGACCTCTCTTCTTAAGAAACTAAAATAGCGCTTTTCTTCACACGTCGTTGTTGTTGTTGTTGTTGTTGTTGTTGTTAAAAATTGTGGCGCGCTGCTTAGTGCTTTAATTTTAACGAGTCAACTCCTCTTTTTTATGCAAACGTATCCTCTGAAGTAGAAAATTAGACTTAGTTAGAACAATCTAACGAAAAACCTGAAGGCTCAGGCCAAAAAAGGCGGTAGCATGCGAGGATTCTTAGTGCGTCTATAATATTAATAATAACTATAATAATGGTCTTTTATTAGTTTTATACAAGATAAAGATACATATCCTATGTTACAACTGTTCATGAATACCGTAAAACATAATAAAATAAGTAAACTAATCATAGAATTCTAACTATCCTGTACTAAGGTTGTGTTTAAATGTTTATCTGTTTACAAAGGCGGACATGAAACGCTCAGTATTATTTTAGAACGAGCACATTTTTTTTTTAAGGAGATTATAAGAACAGACTTTCTTTGAAGGAATATATGGAGTTTGCGAGTAATTATTTATTATTAGTATATACACATTCAGTGATCTTGGTGATTTAAGCAATCTGATTGGTTCGCTATCTCGGACTATTCATTCAACAATATTCACCCCCTAGCGAGTGGATAATGTGGGGGAGCTCGGTTTTTTTCCCATTTTTTTAGAGAACCATCTTTTAAAAGTCGACAAAATCCTAGGGTTGACTTTTTTTCAGGCAAGAAAAGACTTCGAAGGATTCAAAACGGTGTTTTTCCATTTACTGTAGTTTAGTTTTGTGGTCGATGGATTGTGTACAACTCCCGTTTATTCGCGTAGAAGAAGCCGTTTCTTGAACTCGGCGTTTCCTAACAAGAAAAATTTTCGTAACAAGAAAAATGTCCACTACGTGTTTTTTTTTTTTTTTTTTTGGTGAGTATTGAAGTCCTTGAACAAAAGAAATGGCAACAGTTTGGAACACCGTAATCCTGTTTGTCTATAAAATTACCCACCAAATACCATTTTCAACTAATTCGGTTCAGCCGTGTAGAGCAGATGCAAGAAATTGATGTTGCTACCTTCCGCAAAATCAAACATTTTATTTAAAATAACCAATATTGTTATTTACTTGGCCTTAAGTTCTTATTTATAGTCCATACTCAGTCCAGCCTTCTAAAGTAAAGGTTTAACAAGTGCATCCTTCCATTCACTGGGAAAATAACCTTCTGTTAATGATAAATTAACCATAGCAGTGATCACTGGCAACAACTCGTCAAGGCAGTTCACAGGTAGTCATGTAGGCAACGGGTCTAACTTACAGGACTTCTTCGCAGATTTCGCGATGATCGCACGAACACCTGATTCAGTTAAACACCGAAAGGAACAAAGAGTGTTACCCTCATCCTCCATGAGGTAAGGTGGCACCAAAGCTATATCTGATGCAGTGGTTTTCATTGAGGTTATTTGGCTATGAATATTATCAATCTTCCTAACAAAGAGATTAGCAACATCATTCGCCAGCAACATGTTATCAAGATGATCAGGGAAAAAAGCAGCCAAACTTTCCTTGATACCTAGGAGCCTATTTGCAGACTTGAAAAGTTTTCCCTGATCAGAGCCATTCTCCTCCATAAACTGCATATAGTATTCTCGTCTAGCTTTATTTAGGGATAAGTCACATAGTTTCGTTTTGCTTTAAATTCTTTCAAGTCCTCCGTTCGCCTTGTTCTTCTCCATTTTCTCTCTGCTTTACGCCGCAATCTTCTTACGCAATCTATTTCTTCATTGTATCAAGGTACGGTAGGTCGAACAACTTTAGTTTTAGTTTTAAGGGGCGCATGACGTTCCAATAACTTTGATAGAATAGTATTGTAATCCATGCTATATTCTTAAGATTATTCTAGTATAAAGTTTTTGTCCACTGAGAATTAAAATTACTCAATTTCCTGATGGATTCCGTGTTAAGTTCATGTTTTGCCGCAGACGGGGTTAAATAACGCAGGCTACAGATGGCATGGAGACGTTTTCCGTTATGTGTGTTTTATCTCCATCTCTTGTTAGCCTTTACATTGACGATATATTTGATCCATGAAGTCATATTTATGCTTTGGCAAAAAGGTTCACTGCCCTTTCTATGAGGGTGGCTTATAAAAACGTTCTATCTTCGTTTATACATAGTGCTACCTTTGATTGGAGTAAAATCTGCTCGGTGCGAAGTGGATTATCATGAAACTAATCGGCCGTCAAAGCATTTTATTGCAAGGCTTTTAAAATGGCTGAGTCCATGGTATTTTTTTTTGTTGGTATTTTAATGAAGTTTATATTTTGTTATGTATTACATTTTTTTACACACTGACTTATGAAAACGTAAGAAAAATACAAAAAAAGGAAAAGAAAACTAAACACTCACACACAATTACATACTGACAAAAAAGAAAGAAAGAAACACACCGCAAATTTCTACAATCCGCTATGACTTAAAATTTCGCAAATTGATTCTCTACGGCTTGACTGGGCCCCAATCGATCAGAAAATCGAAACAAATCTATGGGCAAACGATTTTAAGTAGCCCGCAAGACCTCGAGTTCAACCCTAATTTTGCGAAAAATCGCGACATTCCAGTGTTTAAAAGTAGCGTTACACGGCCCGTCACGCCAGCAGTGTTAACGACAGATACACTTTAAACATTCTATTCAACGTTGATCACATGCCAAATTCCAGCATATAATCCATATTACATCTTTCAATACACTATATCTTATTTAGAAGAGTCATTTTGTTCGGATACAATATATAGTGCGGAATTGCCCAAAAGTCGGCTTTTTTGAGCGACGTCGATGGTCGAGGACCGAGCCCAACGAAAACAGATTAAACAAGTACAGTGGTGGGTTTTGTTAAATTAAACATCCGTCAAAAGGCATAAAAACGTTACATTTAAGACGGGGACAACCAATATTTACTATATACTATAACGACATTAACTAATTAGAATACTTTCTTTTTTCTTGCGAGTTTTTTCTTTCAAGTATTAAATTATGTATATTAAGTAAGTATACATGTGCGTTTCGATGTATTACTAGCACTCTTATAAAGGTACTTTGTAACGAACGTTTTAGAAAATATTTTAACTCGTTTCGATCGACGATGAAACACCATCATCAAAAACAAATCGCCAAAAACTTGCCTCCACAGCAAAACGGAAAATAGAAAAAAGTGACGTTTTACACATTCTAAAGCAGGAATTGTTGCAGCGTGAGTCAGAGTAAGCTTTTAAAATGTCAAATGCTCCTAAATGGACATCTTTAGATCACTTGCATCGGCATTGGAAAAAACTCTCTGGTCCACTATGAACTAGCCTGTTCCAGGCGTAGTGGACAGTGAATCGGTGGACAGTGGCGCGAAATGGGGAACGGAGGAAAACAAACGTGGAAGAGAGTAAGAGGGAGAAAGTAGGAGGATCTTTCGCCCTCTTTCCCTAACCCCGCCCCCTCGCCATTTTTTCTAGCTCACTTTTCTCTGCGTTTTCCCAACTATCTGAAGGCCTGTTACAGGTTAAATACGCTCTTTGACGAAATGTCCCTAGCGGCAGATAGCGATGAGAGGAAGCTGTATCGCAGGCTTCTGGACACAAGGCTTTTCTACTATTTACATAGGTAAAACGGTCGCTTCACTTTTTGTGCAAATGGTGAACAGAATTCAGGACTGATGAATTTTGATTCCGTTCGGTTACCGCGTTTACCATTAGCCTAAGTCAGTTTTGTTTAATGAAAAACGGCTATGAAAGCCTTGTTCAAAAAAGGTTAGAAGACATGAAATCCGAATTTCCACCCGGATTTTCCAACCAGGAAAATATAGGCGAATGCCTTTTCAGACGTTCCGTTTGTTTCAGGAATTTTCCACTGAAACGTCGAAAACAACCAGAAACTGAGTTAATGGTAAGCCTGGCGAAGCACCAGTGTCCTCTTAATTTGCTTTAATGGGTCATATATAGAACCATGCAGTAGCTTCATGATTCATACACGTTGTCATACAAGTATATAGGCTCCTCTTTGGCATCCACGAAGATTTTTTCAGTTTTGAAAGCCCGCAAGGATAAAAACTTTGAAAAGAACTATTGCTACAATACTTAGTTGAAAATATTTAATTGCTTCAAGGAAATTAGTTTTTATAAACCAAATGGCATTGTTTAGGATGATTTAATTCGTAAATATTCTGTCTGAAACTGAACATGAAAGTGTGTAACGCTATCCCGGGGCTGCTATAGGTTGTATCTGAATAAAATGCTACAATCAATGAGAATACTAGGTTTACTAAAAGATTTAATTTCGAATGGCTTTTAATCTGCCTTTTAAGAGATTGTTTAAAGCATATCTATCCCTAGCACTGGCGTGACGGGCCGCGTAACGCTACTTTTAACCACTGGAATGTCGCGATTTTTCGCAAAATTAGGGTTGAACTCGAGGTCTTGCGGGCTACTCAAAATCGTTTGCCCATAGATTTGTTTCGATTTTCTGATAGATTGGGGCCCAGTGAAGCCGTAGAGAATCAATTTGCGAAATTTTAAGTTATAGCGGATTGTAAAAAATTGCATTATTTTATCCCCATAATTTTGAACGGTAGAAATTGTCAATACGGCCTATTTTTAACAATACCTTTTTGGCCACAAAATTATTACAGCTTTCACAAATTTATCGTCTTATGAGATAGAAAGGGTCATAAAAACTATTCGTGTTCTTCAAAGGCTGCCAAATCGTTGTGGTTTGACGTACAAGTCAATGAAATTTGTGTAAAATTTCGTTTTACCGGAAGTGGATTTTGAGCTTCGAGCGGGCAAAATGAGTTTTAATAAAAGGATACGTTATTTGGGAAAACTAACTACAGCATGTTTCATTACTCATTAAGGGTTATCGATGAGCCAAAAATGAGCGAAATCAAATTTTCAACTTGTGCCGACATTGGGTCGATATTTTATACGGAAAGCCGCTCTTAATAATAAATAGAAGTAAAGGGCGAAAGGATCGTATTCTAATCAGATTTATATTTGCTCCATTTCATTGTTTGACTTAGCAATCATTGTCTCGCTTAAGAAAACAGTATTAATTTTGGAAATAAGAACTCTAATGGAGGGAGAATATTTGTTTTGTCTACAAGAGAATAGATATTGTTTTGCCAGTAATAAAATGATTCACAAATATCTCGTCCTCACTTCCAATAATACCAAACAGTATATCTTTATCTGAAAGATTTTCAATCTTGACCTTATGATCAACAAGCCATTTTATAAACTCAGACCAGAAAATCTTAGTATAATGACAAAACAGGAAAAGATGTTCGAGGGATTCATAAGATTCACCACATAAGGAGCACGTTGGAGATGGCATAATACCAATTTTACATACGAAGGTATTTGTCACAAGGTGTTTCGATAGACATGTACCAGACTCAGTGAGAATCATACTAGCTTTTTAATGACCAAATATGGACCACATGAATCAACAGTAACACGTGACCTGGCCTACAACAATAATGCAATATCGCAACATCTCCCTTCCTTTGAAGTGAACGAGCTTATGAACAATAACAAAATTTGATAATCTTACAAAACCGAAAGTAAAAACAATGAGAAGTAATAGAAAATAAATGTTACAAAACTTACAAAAAAAAATAATAATAATAATAACTGTCATAAGGGCAATGCCTTTGCAGAACGATCAGTAAAAGTCTGTTGAAGTTCAAATACCCTTCTTTTTTTTTTTTGCAACTGAAAACTAACTAAGCAACAAAGTCCTTGAACCTAGAGGGTGGTTTCACGACTCGGGTGCGTGTCTTCTTGACAGCTGGAAGTGGGGACGGTGTAGACATCTGCTTTTGTTCAGGTAACGGTGTCTGCACATCACGCTTTGTGGGTTGACTCTCAGTGACCACTACTGTCTGCCGCTGAGTAGTAGCTGCTGGTTGCTCAGCTGGCTTCAAGAATTCTCAGTTCCTGCGAAGAACTTGGTTGTCTGAATTTGTTTTCACCACATAAGATCGGTCTGACAACTTCTCGATACAAGTGCCAGTTTTCCAGGTTTGATTCTTCTGCAAAGGTGCAATTCTGACATCTTGTCCTATTTCTATTTCTGGTAACATGCGGGAGGATCGATCATGATACCATTTCGCTTTCTGTCGTTTCAACTTCAGCTTTTCAGTAACACTTTCAGGAACTTTGGGGTATGGAAGGTTGGTAGCTGTGAGTAACAAGGTTCTGGTGCGACGAGACATCAACCTCTGTGCTGGGCTTGTTCCGATTGACTCCGTTGGTGTGTTTCTCTGGTCTAGTAGGGCTAACCAAGGATCTCTGTTGTCCTTGAGTGTCTTCTTGATTAAGGACTTAGCGGTCTTCACAGCAGACTCCACTTTTCCATTAGCTTTGTGATGATGTGGGGAGGATGTCACGTGGACAAATTCCCAGTCAAGTGCAAATTGACGAAACTCTTGACTTGAGAACTGAGGACCATTGTCGGTTACTAATGAATCCGGAATACCGTATCTGCTGAATTGTTCCTTGAGGAATTCAACCACAGAACTAGAGGTGTTCTCTTCCAATTTCTTGACTTCAATAAAGTCGGAATAGAAGTCCACAAGCACTATATAATCTTGGCTATGAAGCTTGAATTGGTCTGCAGCAACTCGACTCCAAGGGCGATCTGGAAGCTTGTGACCCTGCATTGGAAGCTTCTGATTCTTAGCTTGAAATTCGTTACAGATTGAGCATTGCTTGATTTGATCACGTACTTCAGCATTCATGCCGGGCCAGAAAACAGTGTCTCTAGCTTTACGAAGGCAAGCTTCTACTCCCAAATGGCTTGAATGGATTCGTGACTTGACCTCGGGTCTTAATAGCTGAGGGATGACAACTCTTGAGCCTTTGAAAAGAACGCCGTTGTGAACGGCCAGTTCCTCACGGTAGGACCAGTACTCACGAATCTTGATTGGCACTTCCTCTTTTTGCATTGGCCAACCGGTCAGAATAGTTGTCTTCAGGGTTTGCAAAGTGTCGTCTTGACCTGTACTTCGTTGTAACTGCTCTAGTCGTTCTGGTCTGATCTTCAGGGCTAGCATAGGGTCAAGGGTCTCTAACTTTAAAGAAAACACTTGAAATGATTCTTCTGACTTCAGGGTTTCATGCTGTGCTGCTCTGGATAAATGATCAGCCAAGAACATCTGCGACCCAGGTTTGTAGCTGACTGACAGGTTGAATCGTTGCAACCTGAGAAGCATCCTTTGAAGACGGCACGGAGCTGAAAGGAGAGACTTCTTGAAAATTGATTCAAGAGGTTTGTGATCTGTTTCTACAAAAATTTTCTCTCTGCGTGCTAAGTATTGATTGAATCTTTCACAGGCAAAGACTATTCCCAGACATTCTTTCTCGATGGTTGCGTAATTCTTCTCTGTAGGGGAGAGAGTTCTAGAGGCAAAGGCTACTGGTTGTCCGCTTTGAAGGAGGACTGCTCCAAGGCCTTTGTCACTGGCATCAGTCTGGATGGTGACTTCTTCTTCGATGTTGTAGAACTTAAGCACTGGGTGTTGAATGACAAGTTGCTGAATTGTAGCGAAGGCTTCATCATGCTGCTTTGCCCAGGTGAATTTGGATTGGCCAGTTGTGAGCTCTCTCAATGGTGCTGACACATCTGAAAGCTTCGGAAGGAATTTAGAGAGGTAGTTAACGAAACCAAGTAAAGTGAGCACTTCAGGTTTAGATCTGGGCTTGGGCATGTTCTTGATGGCAGAGACCTTTTCTGGATCTGGCTTCAATCCATCCTTTGAAATCACATGGCCCATGAATTTCACTTCTGCTTCTCGAAGCTTTACTTTGTTCTTGTTAAGCTTCAGGTTAACTTGCTTGGCTCGTTCAAGTAGGCGAATCACATTTTGATCATGGTTTACAAGGGCTTCGGAGTCAGTATCACCACAACCAACCACAAGGATATCATCTCTGATGACTTTCACTCCGGGTAGATCTGCGAGGCACTCTTGTAGTTTGCTCTCAAAAACTTCGGGGGCTAAGGTTATACCAAAGGGCATTCTTAAGTAACGATATCTTCCAAGGGGTGTCCAGAAAGTAGTGAGTTTGCTACTCTCATCATCAAGGCTAACTTGATAAAATCCATCCTTTGCGTCAAAGGAACTGAAGATTCGTGCTTTGCTGAGCTCAGGTAAAAGTTCCTCTAAAGTAGGCATTTGGAACTTAGGGCGTTGGACTGCACGGTTTAGGTCTTTTGGATCCAAACAGATTCGAATCTTCTGAGGTTTTGCAACTATCACCATACTGCTGATCCACTCTGAGGGCTCAACTGCTTTCTTGATAATGCCTTGTTCTTCCAACTCCAAAATCTTCTTCTTTACATCTTTCTGCAAGGCTACAGGCACACGTCTAGGGGAGTGCTGCACTGGTGTAACATTTTTATCAACCACAATCTTTGCGTCTCCAATGTGTCCTAGGCCACTGAAAACTTCATGATACTTGTTCAGCAGATCTTCTCTTGACAGAGGATTTTGCATTGGACTCTCGCTCATTTGGTGTAGACTCTCAGGGACACTGACATTCAAACGGATGAGTTGCAACTTTTCGCATGTGTCGGCTGACAGCAAGGGTTTGCACTTGTTTTCAACAACTTGAAACTTCAGAGTCTTCTTTTCGCCGTTGTGCTGCACATGTAATTTGCATTCACCGAGTGGCTTTAACGTTGAACCACCAAATAGCTTCAGTTTGACAGAGGAGTTGTCCATGGGTGGATCTCCTAACTGTGTAATGATTGAGAGGTCGTCCAAACAAAGTACGTTGCAGGTAGCTCCAGTATCCAGTTGACAGGCTAAGGTTGTTGTAAAATCTTCTTCAGCTGATTTGAAGAAACTGACATCTGCGAACCACTGCTTTGCTTTAGTCTGTACCAGGAAGACAGTTTCCACTTGCAGGCAGCTTTCATCAGAGCTTTCTTCGTCTTCTTCAAATTGTTGCACTTTTTTTGATGAGCGACACACGGACGCAAAATGGCCCTTTTTGTGACACTTACTGCACGTTTGCTTGAACACGGGACACTCTGTTCTTCTTGTATGACGTTGTTTACGACCACAATACTTGCATGTCGGTTCAGAAGAACTTTCGGAATTCTTATTCTCGTCTTTCTTGTCTTTCTTTGAGGATCTGAATCCATCTCTTTTCTTTCGACGATTTGTATCTACGGTTTTCTTGTCACGAAGTTTCTTGACGTCTTCGGTCTGCTTGTCTCCCGTGGCTTCGATCGTCTTCATCTGGTGCGAAGCTGTTTCGCTCGATGTGCACATTTCTATGGCTTTCTGAAGGGTCAGGGATTTTTCTCTCAGAAGCCTGACTTTGTCACCTTGATTCTTTAATCCGATGACCAATCTATCTCGTATAAACTCGTCTGTTAAAGCTCCATATTCACAGGACGCGGCTAATTTCCTCAATCTTGTGACGTAAGTTTGAACAGATTCTTCGCTTGTCTGTGAACAAGTGTTAAAAACATACCGCTCGTACACGACATTTCTGGTCGGCTTGAAATATTTTTCCAGAGCTTCTAGACATTTGTCGATTTTCTTCTTATCTTCCTCAGACAGGTTAAGGTTAAGTAGAATTTGGAGACATTCTCGTCCCATCGCTGATCGCAAAGTCGCAAGACGGACCGATTCCTCTCGCTTGTCGAGGCCTGTCGCGATTTCATAATCGCTCCATTGCTGTTTAAAAAACTCCCAGTTGCCAGCAACATCACCTTGACATTTCGTGGAACTTGGCAGCGGAAAATTTGACGCAATAAGCTGAGGATAAACTTGCGGAATAGCTTGTTGACGCTGATGGCGCGGAAATTTGCGCACTCGACTCCACGTGGTCGTTGTCTGCCGGCATCTTCTCACACTTTGAGCGGGCAATTTGCTTCGAAATTACGCACAAAAGAAGGAAACAGCATCAGTGTGCCACCAACAGCATTAACTATTCGTAAGAGGAGCTGGACTCTTCAGAAGGTAAACTTTACTTCTGACACCATGTTTCGATAGACATGTACCAGACTCAGTGAGAATCATACTAGCTTTTTAATGACCAAATATGGACCACATGAATCAACAGTAACACGTGACCTGGCCTACAACAATAATGCAATATCGCAACACAAGGCATCTGTTTAGCAATTTATACTGAAATTCGCAAGTCTTTGTATCTAAGGCAACACGATATGGCAAGCGATATTTTTTTTTCCAATTCAAAGTGTCATTTAGAAAATGAGCATTAAACTTTAGTTTAGCACTTGGTGGAGTGACGATTCTGTTTCGAAGTTCTTTATAAACAATTTTCCAATACGCTTGTTCAAGTAAAACAATTTGACCACCTATGCGTAACTTAATGTCATCATGCAAATTGAATGGTGTGTCACCTGCAGAGATGCAGGATTTCAAAGATTCCCGCCATTGAGTTGGTAGAGCGTCTATTAAAGAGACAAGCCTAAAGGCATCTAACGGCGAAAGGTGCAAGACTGTCAACTCGCTTTTGATTATAAGTTCATTTTTATTCGAGATTAAATACACAGACTTGTCACAAATACGAATAAATTTGTTGTTCCATAAGATAACGTTTGACAAGGCAAGTCCATTTAAATCCTGTGTATTTGAATTATTTATCGCAGAGCACTATGCAACACATTTTAAGAATTCTTCATAAAAGGCTGGTAATTTCATAGGCAATTTCTTCAAATCAGTCACAAAAAAAAGACTAATTTACCACCAACAGGATTCAGATAATGCAAAAGGATTGTTTTCCATCGACTCGGTTGATCATTTGCCAATTTCTTGCAGCGGCAAAGTATTCTTTGTGTTTCAATTATGGAATTTAAATGTGGGGCTTTAAGTCCTCCATCTTCGATGTCACTAATAGGTGCAGAGCGTTTAACTTTATTCTTTCCTTTCCAGATAGAATCAAGGATAATTTTGTTTGCTTCTTTCACAAATTCTTTATCCAATGATATCAAGCTCGTGCGATATAAGAAGACAGGGATATAAAAAGGTTTTAACAATTTGAATTCTCCCTATGATAGTCAGATCCCTACACCTCCAGATTTGTAGCTTAAGTTGAATGGAGCTGATTAATTCATTGATGTTTAGCTTTTGTTTTTCGCGAATGTCATAGGTAAAATGTACTCCTAAGATTTTAACTGATCGTTTAATTTTTACGTTGTTCAGAGCGGTTTCTTTTACGGCACAGGCCAGGTTACTTAGCAGCAAAAGCTCTGTCTTTTCGTGGTTAACCTTTAGGCCAGAGCAAGTTCCATAATCTTCTATAAGTTTAAGAAAGTTTCTAAGACAAAGATCATCCTTTAAAAAATCAGTCAGGGCGTTCCGCACTGTCGATCAAAAGGGCATGGGTAATATAGCTCGAAGAACATGCAAAATCAAAGTTTATTATTATTATTATTCAACATGGATACCGCTCTTGAGCTTTAGCAGTAGGCTCTATAACGAATATCGACATCATAACGTTTTGAGTTCATGGCTCAGATTCCTACTAAAGTTTGCTCAACTTCCAAAACATCTTCGGTTCTAGTTAGCTGCCCAAATAGACCAATTTAGGATACAGGCGCCTGCTTGTCTGAGAATGTGATCTCTCTATCCATTATTTCTTTTTTCATTATTTTGTTCCCACTGTTACGTCAAATGGCAATTTTTAAGGGTTTTTTTGTGTTAAACAAGAACATAAATTTATCACACTAAATTTAGTCAATCCGAAAAAGTTTTGAAAAAATAGACCTTGAACCTTCACAAATATACAAAGAAATATATCCGCTAGGACATTAGTATATTGCCCTGGTATTCATATGCTTGAGCCTCATGTTTTCGTCAGTTCGCAACGGATATCTAGGAAACTAAAACTTGCCAGTCTCACTAATAAAATTCAGCATGATAATTCGATCCGTGAAACCATATTTGTGTTTCAATGAAAGGTTTAAAAAAATGAGTATTTTTGGAAGAAGGGACCACATCACCTCCTTTGAGTGTTTCTTATAAGAAACACTGCGTCTCATGGTTGACACATTACATGACAATTGCTAGGTTTTAAACACAGTTTGCACTTTAATACAAACTGTGTGGGATATTCATTTAAAAATAAATATTCCATTGGACTTCACATGACATATTTTACCTTATCATATGGCTGAGTCTGTTTTCGCCATGCGATTGGTCAATTTGCGGGTTCCTTAACTTGCTATACGAACCAAAATTTTTAAAGAAAATGCTCTTTTCGGAGCTCTAAATCTCTTTTCATCGAAAAAAAGGTTTAAATAAAGTTATAAGACGCCTGTTAACCTTTAGGTCTTGGATGTTGACTTTGGCCTTCAACATTTTAGACTGTGTTTATTTGTGAACGAAGGCGATGAAGAAACTAACTCGTAATCTTATCGAAGAGGATTCTAGTCAGTGTGTTTGAAAATTTTATCGTAGTACACAGTTAAGCAGACGAAAATCGACTAGCAGAGATTCGAGATGTTTTGCCTAAGAAAAAATGAGTAATTTCTTCGACAAATATGATAACAAACATACCTGCACCCGATCATCTTGACAAGCTTCTTTGCCATTTCCAGTGTTTTTTCAAAGACCAACGAAAGAAAGATGGAAGCGAGTTTGAGTCAGAGACAATGTCCAGTTTTCAAAAGACTCCAGCGTCACATTAACGAGTGAATACTTACAGTGCTCTTAGTTTTGACCGAATAAACTTTAAACCCTGAGGACTGGGATGTTGACTTTGCCTTTCCAAACTTTAACCTACCTTTGCTTTAATGAGAACGAAGCTGATGTAGAAACTGAATCGTAACCTTACCGAGGAAGAGAATTCTAGTCAGTGCTTGAAAATTTTAACGCATATCACAATTGAAGACGAGAATGAACTAGCAGAAAGAGAGGTTTTCCTAAAAACAATTAACGAGCCAATCCTTCGACAATCACAACAAACTTACCTTGAAAAGCTTCTTTGCTTTTTGCAGTCTTTTTTTTTTACAAGGACAAACGGAGGAAAGATGGAAAAGACTTTTAGACAGACACAGTGTCCGGTTTCCAAAATACTCCAGCGTTACATTAAAGAGCTAAAACTTACAGTTATCTTAGTTTTGACCGAATAAACTTTTTCACTGACATGGCGAATTTGTGTTTACTTTCTCGGAAAGCCTTTGTTATGTGCTGTTGTTTTCGTGAGCCAGTAAAAACCTTCTTTTTTGACACCTGTCAAATGACTGTCAAATCGTGCGTCCTGCACTTGTTTCCGGTCCCCCAAACAAGAAGAAGCCATATAATAAACATCTTATTAGCCTAGCTTTTTGGATCCGTTTTGTAAATTACGGACCCTCCTTTTTTTTTCCATCGGTCCGTAATTTACAGTACGGACCGAAAACTCGGCTAATTAAAGGTATTTATATTGCAACTCCCTAGATTTCCTAACTGTTTCAAATGTGCTAGCCTGTTCCAGGCGTGTACAATTTCACTCGCTCCTCGCCATCTGACTGCGGCGCTCTACAATCTGAACGCCCGGAACAGGCTACTCATGTGCTGAATCTGAAGTAAATGAGGGAGAAAAATATATTTTAGCGGCACATTTGAAGTTCGACGTTTAAAATAAGTCCGCATAAAATAAAATAAAAATTATCTAAATACCAAAAAAAAATGAAATACCTCAGGGAAGTCCGTTTTAATTATCAGACTGAAGTTGTTTTTTTATTACTTCTACTCGTCATGCACAAAGCAGTACGTAAGTAATAATAATATGTAGAATGTGAACTTAATGTGTAGAATGTGAAGTAACGTTTACCTCCCTTATTTCTTACACTGTACATGGAAGCATAGCATAATTGATAATCTCGATACAAAATACGGCCTCAAGAACTCAGTTGCCTGCATGCGACTGATCACAAAATTTCCATTCCACAGGCTAAAAATAATCATGGAAAAATGCTATTGCCTTCAAATACAATTATGGTCCTGTGACCGCTTTAATATTCTAGAAAAACAATGACATCAAGGTCAAGTTAACTCCAAATTCCAAGTTCAGCCATTTTTCTCTATAATCTTTCCTTCTTGTCTTGTGTTGGATAAACGGTCGCAATCTTAGCTCTAACTGGAATATTGTCGGTATCCAGACCTGGTATTTGACCACGAGTATCAAACTCGATTTTTACTTCAGGTCGAAATATAAGACAGTGCGTGGAACCACCATAGTGGAACATTCCGAGCTGGTCGCCCTTCTTGACTTTGTCCCCCTCTTTAACAGTGATTTCGTTTGAAGAGACTTCTGACATACCGATTGCTACGAAACACATCAATCCAATATCATGGGTTATTATGGGTCTGCGAGTAATAGGAACCATCAACAAGTTCTGTTTTGTAAATGGTACCTGACACCGGGCTGTGCCATCTGTGATAGCTGGTGGCGCTAAGAAACCCTTGGTAGATGGTTCCACCATAAAATTTCTTGGCCAGCTCACTCTTGTTCAGCATAAAATACAAAGAGTACCGTTGTCTCTTAATCCAAAAGAAGTCCCTCTTTTTGACGCATGTAGCTATCTGGTAAGGCGCCGACTCACAAGCGTTTGCAACAATGTAATCATCGTCTGGAAATTCTACTGGACGAACTCCAGGACGAAACTCTCTGGTGAAAAAATCATCCCATGACTTGAAACCATAATGAGGGGCATCTGGATTGCATTTAAACTCCTCAACAAAGTTTGGCATTGCTTCCATTGCATCCTCACCAAACCAACCATGTCGAGGATGGTCAGTTAAGACATACCGAGACTCTGGAGTTGACAGGAACTCTCCCCAATAATTGAGAATGTTCTTGAACAACCTGTTGACTTTGTCGTTCAGGAAGGCAGCAAATCCAGCGGGGGTAGCCATCGGCCAGTTCAAGATAGCGCTGATTGGAAGGACAACCAATGCAGTTTTGTTAAACATTGGAGCTGTTGTCATGATGTGGTCGATTATTATTATCATCAATTGCCAGGACGGAATTTTTGTTCCTTCTGAAGAGTCTGAAAGATGATACTGATGCCAAAACATTTGATGAAAAAACATGTAGATCGCAGGGTCGGTGAGAATAGCATTCTTCAAATCTTCGATCGGTTTATGGAGACGGAGGTGTTCGGGACAAATCTAATTTTAAAATCGGACATGAAAATTATCCGAAAACTGTTAGGTTTTTTTTGATAGGGACCTGAGCACTGGTCACGTGACTTCTTTTTCCATGTGACTAGTGTGTTGATCTGTGATAGTTGTTGCGTTGTTTGTATGGTAGAGAGAGCACAGAACTTGTAAGTATTTGGTTCGTTTTTCAGTTCTATTTTGCTCTCTACCTACATGTTTTGTATTTTTGTTTTAGTTTTCACCGTTTGAGTCGAAGAAATCTGTGCTTATCCCCAACATCAGTGAAAAAAGTTCTATTGGAATTGCATGTTTTCAAGTGTGATCGATGGATGCTTCGAATAGATTGAACGTTGGCTTCGACAGTGGTCGTGGTATAAGTTTGGATTACGCTGGGTCTGGAATGGATCGTGGATTGCCCGATTTTTCGATTCAGTTACCTGTGGTTTCAACTCGGAGCGATATTTCTTTACCTTCTTGTGTTTCTACGAATGTGTTTTCACAGCCATTGAGCGCTTCGCGGGAAGGCGATGGCTATCATTTTCGTCCCAGGCCCCCGCCGACTACTCGCGTTGAATTTTTGGAATCGGATCGGAAAAGGGACTCGCGGGACCAGAGGAGTACGGCAATGCAGTGGTCGAACATTAGCAAGGAAATAGACAGTTTATTAAAAGAAATTCAGTCTGAAATTCATGTAACACTGAGCCCAGAGGAAGCTAAGAAATCTGTTGACTTGCTCTTGGAAAAATGGGACAGGCTCGAGGGACTTCATGGGAGGTACCTTGCAGGAATTAACGAGAGAAAACGCTTAGAACATGTACAAGAACGTTATTCTACTCTGAAACGTGAAGTGGACGATATTATCAATGAGTGTGAGGGTTTGTTTAGAAGACCAGACCCCCGGCATGACGAACTTGGCATGGACCGCGGACTACCAGTCTGGGATCCGAAACAAGATGTCAATAAGTCAGTGCACAGCGTTGCTACTCATGTTACCAAACATTCTGAGGCATCATCAGTTTCCTCACAGAAGAAATCACTAAAGAGGGCACTGGTCTCTAAAATGAAACTAGACTTAGCAAGAGCTAGGGCAAAGGAAGATGCAGAAGCAGCAAGAGTAGCTCATGAATATAAGCAAAGGATGGAACTTAGGCGCCTTGAAGAGGAAGCAACATTGGCTGAGCTTGAATGGAAAATTGAAATGGATAACTTGACTGAAAGTAAACTCCCCCCTGTTGTGCCTAGTGCCTTGAACACTTCTACGTTTATTGTTAACAAGCAATCACACTCCACCCCAGTTACATCTGAGTATGTTTCTAGAGATGGGTTTAACAGTCAACCGAGTGCCGTGTATGTGATATCCAGTGGAACACCTCAATCAACGGAGCCAAAGTATCCAGCAGTTTCAAGACCGTCAGACATTATGTTGAGCCACAATGAATCGTCTGTGAAGGGATTAAACACCACCACTCCCTCTGCGGGGATTAACTCGACCCAGTCCCCTGAACGTGTTAACTTCAGGAGGTCGCAGACCGTCTCCAGCATGGACCAGGCTCCCCGTGATCATGTTGCCGCAATGTGGAAAGCACAATATCTTAGCGGAATAAAGCCGACACAGTTCAGTGGTAATCCGGCCGAGTTCCCCTTTTTTCGTGAACAAGTTCGTACGCACCTCGAAAGCGACCTGCTCACTGATGCCCAGCAAGTGGAGTATCTGCCTAAATTCGTGGCGGGAGAAGCGTTAGAGGTTGTGAAGCGTAATAGAGGTTGTACGTTTAATGAGATTATGAAAACGTTGGAGGAACGTTTTGGCCAAGCGGTGAGAGTGACGCAAGCATGTGTGGAAGAGCTCGCATCTGGCCCCAAGTTGGCGTACGGCGACAATACTGGTCTTCTCAATTTCTCTGAGAACTTAAATGCAGCCACCAGGATCCTCAAGGGAGACGTTGAACGCGAGGCGAGCGTAGCGACGAACCTCAGGCGCATCGTGAACCGTTTACCTAACGACTTAATCCTGAAGTGGCAAACCGTGAACTACGAGCTCGTGAAGTCCGGAAGATCCGCTCGATTAAAGGACGTCGCTGATTTTGTGCACAAACAAGCGTCTATCAGAAATGACCCGGTGTTCGGGTTGCAGTCATTTAAGCGGGAAAACAAGAATACCAAACTTCCTCCAAAGCTTCCAGTAAAGAACACCACAATTAGTACTACCGGCGTTGATCATAAAACTCCTGCTTCTGAGAACACTGAACACTGCGGAATTTGCAAATCAAGTAAGCGTCACAAACTCCAAGAATGCCCTATTATCAAACAGTGCAAACACGTGGCAGTGCGAAGACAGTATGCGGCATCCTGTGGATTTTGTTTTAATTGTGGTCTTGAAAGGCCCGGACACGGTTCTGGCTCCTGTCCGGACCCACCAGCATGTTCAGTATGTTCCGGTCGACACATTCCTCTTCTGCACTCTGAAAGTAATTATGGTGGTCGTCGCTTCATCCCACGGAATAATAGGGAGTCTAGTGATAAGTCTGACAAGCCATTGGCGACGCCTAAATCCCCAAACAGCGAAAGGGGAAATGTCACTCCAGCTGCGAGCGGAGACAAGTCTGACAAGTCTGTGGGAAAGGTGCCAATATCGTCCGCTGCCGTTGCGACTGTGCAAGCGAAAGTGCTGTTGAACGTTATACCTGTTGTTATATCTGCTGAGAATGGTAACACTGTATCCACTTACGCCTTCTTGGACAGTGGCTGCACTGACACCCTCATTGAACAAGATTTAGTTGATCACCTTGGTATTCAAGGAACACCCGTGCAAATCGGAATTAACACGATTTCAAGTAGTAATAATGTGGTAGAGTCGAAACGTGTGTCCTTTACCTTGACTTCGGTGGATACTTCCGGGGAGAGTATTGACGTTTCGGAGGCCTATGTCCTGCCTAACCTCAACCAGTCGCGCTGTACTCTTCCGGAGCATATTGACACTATTGAGTACCCGCACTTACGTGATGTGGAGTTCCCGGAGGTTGACATCAAGAGAGTCTCTATACTTGTTGGAAACAATATTCCCTATGCACATTTACAGAAGGAAGTTAGAGTCCCTGAAGATAAGAAGAAAGGGCTCTATGGCTGTCGTTATCCCTTGGGCTGGTGCGTTTGTGGTCCTTATGGTGCCAATTGTCGTCAAGGGGTTTCAGCAAACTTTGTCTCGATTGACCCTGAACCGCGTTCTCTCATTGAAAAATTTTGGAATCTGGAGGATTACGGGACACTGAAATCAAATGAGAAACCCCTCTCGGTGGAAGACAAAATAGCCTTGAAGATAATTGGGAACACCACCCGCTGCGTGGACGGTCGGTATGAAGTCGGTATGCTGTGGAAGGAGAAAGAACGCCAGTTTCCGAATAATGTAGCCATGGCCAAGCACCGTCTAGAGTGCCTGAGACGCCGTCTTACGAAACCTGGCAACGAAGAAATGGCCGTTAAGTACCGCGAAGTTATGGATAGTTATATCAGCAGTGGGTTCGCTCGCAAGTTGTCAGAAGAAGAGTTAAACAAAGAGTCTAAAACACATTGGTATCTTCCGCATCACCCTGTAACCAGTCCTACCAAACCAGGCAAGGTGCGCATTGTGTTCGATGCAGCAGCTGAATGCGAGGGAACTTCGCTTAATAAGAACTTGCTGACAGGACCAGATGTAGCCAACAACTTGGTTGGTGTTCTCCTACGTTTCCGCCAGGGAAAAATAGCGTTCGCTGCCGACATCGAAAAGATGTTTCATCAGATACGTGTGCGTGAGGAAGACCAGGATTCCTTGAGGTTCCTGTGGTGGACAAATGGATATGATAATCCCCCTGATACGTACGTCATGCAAGTGCATATTTTCGGAGCGGCTTCCTCCTCCTGTATTGCAAACTCAACTTTGCGCCGTGTGGCCGACGACAATGCCGAAGAGTACAGCTCTAGTGTTATTACAGCTGTGAAAAGAAATTTCTATGTTGACGATGCTCTTCCCTCTGAGAATGATGAACAGTGCGCAATTCGCCTAGCCCATGACATGGTAGAACTGCTCGCTCGAGGCGGATTTAACTTGACCAAGTTTACGTCGAACTCCAAGAGACTACTAAGTGCTGTCCCAAATGATAAGCGATCTAAGCCAGATCTAAACCTTGACCTGGACGAGCTACCTATAGAGCGTGCACTCGGAGTACGTTGGTCTGTTGGAGATGATACGTTGGGGTTCGAAATAAGAAGCCTAGTTCGCCCTGAAACGAAGCGCGGTATACTCTCCACTGTTTGTTCATTGTTTGATCCTCTGGGTTTCGCAGCACCAGTGGCTTTGTCTGCACGACGCCTGATTCAAGACCTATGGAAGGCTAACATAGGATGGGATGAGCCCCTGAGCGAAGAATTTCTGTCTAAGTGGAGAGCATGGAACACTGAGTTACCCTTGTTGTCCGAGTTGTCCATCCCTCGGTCCTATTTCCTGTCGGACGGTGACCCGCGTCAATGCAGGTTACAGCTTCATGTGTTTTCAGATGCGTCAGAGATTGGTTATGGCGCATCATCATATCTGCGAAGCGAGTACCCCGATGGACGAGTTCATTGCGCCTTCATTATTGGTAAGGTCAGAAATGCACCTGTGAAATTTGTTAGTATTCCAAGACTGGAATTGCAAGCAGCTGTACTCGCAACCCGGATGTTTAAGATGTTGCGAGAGGAACTTGAACTGAACATTTCCAGGACGTATCTTTGGACTGATAGTGAAATAGTGCTGCACTATCTGAGAAACGAGAAACGAAGACTTCAGACTTTTGTAGCTAACAGAGTGGAAGAAATAAAGGAGCACACACTTGTAGAGGATTGGCATCATGTGCCAGGATCCTTAAACCCGGCAGACTATGTGTCGCGAGGAATGAGCCCGTCTTCGCTAACTGCAGACCATAGGTGGCTTCGTGGACCTGACTTCTTGTGGGAGCCGGAAACTTGTTGGCCCACAGACAAGTGCCAATTCGTACCCAATGAAGGTCTGGAGTTAAAGAAGGAAGCTCTCGTGCACTCCGTCCAACTTTCCCCTAATCCGTCCGTGACGAAGAAGGAAGATACAAGGCCTACGGCCGTCGAAAGCTGTGAAGAACCGCCCCTCCGAGTGTTATTAACTACCTGTTCAGATTGGTCCCGCCTCAGGCGCAGAATGGCCTGGCTCCTGCGTTTTGTACAATTTGTTAAGGACAAACAGAACGCCAAAACTGGACGTCTCAGTGTTGACGATTTTGACGCAGCAACTGCAGCAATTGTGAGGATTGTCCAAGGATTGGCGTATGCACAGGAGATTAAAGATTTGAAGTCCAACGGTGCGGTCAAGCCGTCAAGCAAGGTTGCGTCACTGAATCCCAAACTTGACGAAGGCGGAATTCTGAGAGTTAATGGCCGTGGTCAGCTCAAGCCGACCTCCTGTACACTCGGCCAACAAATGATTTTTCCCAGAGACCATCCGGTCGCCAAGTTGGTTGTACGTCACGTTCACCACCTTATTGGTCACTTGGGACGGGAACATGTTATTGCAAAGTTGCGGGAAGATTTCTGGATCCCTCAAGTGCGTGTATTGGTTAGATCGGTCCTTAATCGATGCCTTACCTGCAAGAAACTTAACGCCAAACCTATGACCCAGCAGATGGCACCCTTACCCAAATGTCGACTTACAGCCTATGAGCCACCGTTTTCGTTCACTGGTATGGACCTCTTTGGCCCGATTTATGTGAAACATGACCGAGGGACCGCGAAACGGTGGTGTTGCTTGTTTACCTGTTTGACCACCCGTAGCGTGCATCTTGAGGTGGTTAACTCTATGGATACTGATGAGTTCATCATGTGTTTAAGGCGTTTTATAAATCGAAGGGGAGACGTGAAAGAGTTGCGATGTGACAACGGTTCTAACTTCGTTGGGTCCGAACGAGAATTGAAGAAGAGTCTCCAGGAATGGAACCAAGGGCAGATAGAGAGAGAGCTGATACAGCGAGGCTGTAAATGGATATTTCAACCCCCGACTGCATCAAGTATGTCTGGCGTGTGGGAACGTATGGTTCGAAGTGCAAAGACAGTCTTAAAGTCCATTTTGGGGGCGCAAACTGTGACAGATGTGGTTCTACGAACACTCGTTACTGAGGTTGAGCGTATCCTTAACGGAAGAGCCCTCACAGCGAACTCGGACGATCCGAACGATCTCGAACCGCTAACACCGGCCCACCTATTGATGCAGAGGAAGATCATCTGTTTGCCTCCTGGAGTCTTTGAGAAGACTGACATTTACAGAAAGAAGTGGAGGCAGGTTCAATTTTTGGCTAATTTGTTTTGGGAAAGGTGGTTGAAGGAGTACATCCCAACCTTCCAACAACGAGGTAAATGGCGAAGAGTGCTGCCTAATATCAAACCCGACGCCTTGGTTCTTCTTGTTAACGACAACACCCCTAGAGGGCATTGGAATCTCGGCAGAGTGTTGGAGACGTACCCGGGTGTAGATGGTCTAGTACGGACTGTGAAAGTCAAGACCAAGGATGCTGTCTATGTTCGTCCTATACAGAAGTTGTGCTTGCTTGAGAACGATGTGAAAGAAGTAGATGCGGTGTAGATGCTTAGTTTAACTGTTGGGACGTTCTACGCGATCGCCCCAAGGCGGCCGGGATGTTCGGGACAAATCTAATTTTAAAATCGGACATGAAAATTATCCGAAAACTGTTAGGTTTTTTTTGATAGGGACCTGAGCACTGGTCACGTGACTTCTTTTTCCATGTGACTAGTGTGTTGATCTGTGATAGTTGTTGCGTTGTTTGTATGGTAGAGAGAGCACAGAACTTGTAAGTATTTGGTTCGTTTTTCAGTTCTATTTTGCTCTCTACCTACATGTTTTGTATTTTTGTTTTAGTTTTCACCGTTTGAGTCGAAGAAATCTGTGCTTATCCCCAACAGGAGGTGTTTATCGGTAATTTTAGTATCTACAGATCGAAGTGCACACAGGGCTGTTTCGTTATCTTCAGCTTGTGGATGAAGAGCCAAAAGGCATTTCTAACTTGTCTTTGTATTTACATTGACACTCGTGGATCACGTTGGCCAACCATTCGTCAGTAACGTTCCAGTCGGAAGGAAGCCATTGACCAAGACGAAAATGCTTACTGCTTAAGACTGATTGTGTTACGTGGAAAAAGAAAAACCAGCGTAGAAGATTTAACATCATCAGCCTGGGTACCCATTATCAAGTGTGTCTACTTTCTTAGAAAATAATAATGAATATTTTTACATTCGCGTATTGATGAGTTGAGAGTTATGCTTGCCGAATGCTCTCTAGGGTGTTTTTTCGATTATGAGACAACGCTTGATGAATTTGTTATCCAGCTGATAACCATAATGAGGCTCATATTTAGGCTAGGTGAAAGCGT
>NC_133204.1:28475682-28480682 GCF_958299795.1 Porites lutea
TGAGAAGACAGATGGTGACTACAATGTATAATAACAACAAGTACATGACTGTATTTCTACATGTTAAATGGATTAAAAACTCAGGGTAATACCATAAACTATTAATGTTCAAGATGTATACTCATTGTTGTTGCCGATTTTTAGTTGCCTTTTTCTCAATAACATTTTATTGTTGGCCTATGAAGATGCCTCTTTACTGAAACGTTATTACTGTACCTTCAAAAATGTAGCATGCACTTTTCAACCCAGCTCTTGCTTCTTGAAATGATATTTTTAACTTTATCACGAAAGCCAGGAAAAAACCTTGTTATTGTTTTGTCCTTTGTTTACATATTTTATGATTTTTCATTGTCAACCAGGCTTACCAAGCCTTTAAGGTTTAAATTAAACCAGGTTACTAGAAAAAGGTCTGGGAGAACCAGGCTTACCACGCTTTTGAGGGGGAGATTTTTACCAGGCCTACAAGGAAACCCTGGTTAAACCAGGCTTACCATGCTTCTGAGGTAGGGGATTTTAACCAGGCATACCAGAGAACTCTGGTTAAACCAGGCTTACCAAGTTTTTGAGGCGGAAATTTTAAACCAGATTTACCAGAAAACCTTGGTTAAACCAGGCTTACCAGGCTTTGGAGGTGGAAAATTTCAACCAGGCCTACCAGGAAAGCCTGGTAATACCAGACTAACCAAGCATTTCTGGTTAGGATTTTTAAGTAGAGACCTGAGTTACCAGACTTTCATGGTAAATTACCTTGAAAGCCTGGTAAAACCAGGATCAACCAGGCTTTCAATTTTAGTTGATAATTGTCAAAAGCCTGGTAAGTCTGATTCAACCAGGGTTTACCAGGCTCACCAGGCTTTTAACCAGACTTTCGGTGCAAGGGTCGTGTTGCCTTGGATACAAAGACTCGCAAATTTCAGTATAAATTGCTAAACAGATGCCTTGTGACAAATACCTTCTTATGTAAAATTGGTATTATACCATCTCCAACGTGCTCCTTATGTGGTGAATTGGATGAATCCCTCGAACATCTTTTCCTGTCTTGTCATTTTACTAAAAATTTCTGGTCTGAGGTTATAAAATGGTTTGTTGATCATAAGGTCAAGATTGAAATTCTTTCAGACAAAGATATACTGTTTGGTATTATTGAATGTAAGGACGAGATATTTTTGAATCATATTTTATTACTGGCAAAACAATATCTATTCTCTTGTAGACAGAACAAATATTCCCCCTCCATTAGAGTTCTTATTTCCAAAATTTGTACTGTTTTCTTAATCGAGACAATGATTGCTAAGTCAAACAATGGAATGGAGCAAATATAAATCTGATTAGCATACGATCCTTCCGCCGCTTACTTCATTTATTATTAATCTTGATTAATTTTGTCATGTAAATAGATAAGAAGGTCCTCGGGTTTGTTTGTTTGTTTCTTTTTTGTCAGTATGTATACTCTTTTTTGCAGTACTTATACCAAATTTTTAAGGGTTAGGAAATTTTACGTATAATTTGATATAATATTTTAATATTTTTAAATTTAAATTTTTTGTTAGTTTGCTTTTTCCCCCCTTTTTTTTGTTGTTAGTTCGCATTAGATCAAACATTTAAATGCTATTTTGCGCCTTATACATCTACCTGGAGTTTTGAAAACAGGGTTGCCTGAAATCTTAAGTCAAGTCCAGTACATTGCAGGCAATCTTTCAAAACTTAATTTGATTAAAGCCCGGATACTTTTAGTTTAAAAAATAACAATCTCGCTCTTCAGGGACTAACCACCCTCACCTCTTAACCATGGGCTCCAAATAACGTCCTGGAATTTACAAAAATCCGTGGAAATTCCAGAAAATATTGACGAGGGGGGCAACAGCCCGGAACGTAGGGGGGTGGGGTTGTTGTAAAGACTATGCTTGGTGCTAGAGTGCGGATTTGCTGAGTTAGGTAGTGCTCGTATATTTCTAGTTAGTTTTTGTAAATTGTGCTCATTTTAACAAAAAATTCAGAAATTGTGCCTCTACTATATTTAAAAGCCAAACAAACACTGAAGAAGTCTCAAACAAGTAAAAAGAAACTTTAAGAGTGTATAATTCATCTTCTGACAACTATGTTATCTCAAACGATTAACAACGCACGCGGACGCTAGTTTTGCGCATGCGTTGAGTATTGTAGAAATAATATCCTCGGTCAATTTCTTTGAGACCCAGGTTCCATGAATGTGACAAAAAGCCGAGAAAAGAAAAATTGACTTTGTTACATAAATGTGCCTGTGACACTGATCTCGGGCCAAAAATATTGGCTGCACGATCAATAAATGACAATTTAATTCAGCCAGAGCAAATTATTCCAGCAGTGTTTTTTTGGGGAAAAAATTATGCTCGTGATGACAAAGTCTGCCAAAAATTATGCTAGCACAATTTGTCAAAGCCTAGCCCATGAACTATTTCACATAGATTAAAAGATTTATGCTTTCTAAATTAAAAGATGGCAGCTCAAGCGTTGTGCCAAGCCCAAGTGAATAGCTGAAGAAGAAAGGGTGGCCGTCTAAGCCAACCCAACCGCAGTGAAGTGAACTGAAGTGTAGTAAAGTGAACAACTAATGAACTTGTGGCCCTCTACTAGATAATAATTTTACAATGTTTTTATAGAAAGATGAAAGTTTACATATACGAAAGCTGTAATATTTTACGAATACATAGGTTTTCCGGGGATTGGTTAAGTACGGAACGCATTTATATTGGAGCGAACCGAGAAACAAACGCTCTCACCTAGCCTAAATATGAGCCTCATTATGGTTATCAGCTGGATAACAAATTCATCAAGCGTTGTCTCATAATCGAAAAAACACGCTGGAGAGTATTCGGCAAGCATAACTCTCAACTCATCAATACGCGAATGTGCTAATATTCATAATTATTTTCTAAGAAAGTATACCCACTTGATAACCTGTACCCAGGCTGATGATGTTAAATCTTCTACGCTGGTTTTTCTTTTTCCACGTACCACAATCAGTCTTAAGCAGTAAGCATTTTCGTCTTGGTCAATGGCTTCCTTCCGACTGGAACGTTACTGACGAATGGTTGGCCAACGTGATCCACGAGTGTCAATGTAAATACAAAGACAAGTTACAAATGCTTTTGGCTCTTCATATGTAAACTTTCATCTTTCTATAAAAAGATTGTAAAATTATTACCTAGTAGAGGGCCACAAGTTCATTAGTTCTTCACTTCACTTCACTTCACTTCACTTCACTTCACTTCACTGCAGTTGGGTTGGCCTAAACGGCCACCCGTTCTTCTTCAGCTATTCAACAAATAAATCAAAATGACTTCTACAGGAAGATTTAGCCAAACACAGTGGAAAGCTATAATACAAGCTATAAATCTGGTTGCAGAAATGGGGTGGTGTAATTAGCGGATTTGTGGTTATATTAAACCATACACTATGGAATGACCCTTTGCTAGGCTTTGATAGATTTACATCAATGACTTGCCCAACTGTTTACTTCAGTCAAAGATTCTACTTTATGCGGACGATACTGTCCTCTTCTACGCTGACTACAATATCGGAAACATACAGTAAGTACTGTTTTGAATAAAGATCTAATAAAAACAGTTGCAGCCCTGGACCTATGTTAATAAGCTGTGCATTCATACTGTGAAGACCGAATGCGTTCTTTCCAGCACGCAACAACGAATCGCTTCGGCTACCTTTTCAGATGGGCCATTTTTAGCTTATAAACCAAGCACAACATTACAAATACCTTGGTGTGCTAATAGATGCAAATCTTAATTTCAAAGAACACGTGGATAAGTTACTGGTTAAGATTTCCAAGAGAATCGGTGTCCTCGGAAGAATTAAAAACAACCTAACTGTCGATGCAGCCAATAAAGTTTATCCGCCTCTTGTTCTGCCGTTTACGGATTATTGCGATGTTGCATGGAGCAGCAATGGGTAAAAACACGTGATAAGTTAGATCGAGCACAGAGAAGGGTAGGAAAGATTGTTTTGAAGACTAGAGATTCAGACGCCGAGAAGAATTTAAAGTGGTTTCCCTTGTGTATGAGACGTGACATGCATACTATTAACTTGACTTTTAAATGTTTGAAGGGATCCCGCCCAATGTTTTTTAAAGATTATTTTAAGGCTTTTAGAATAATCCACAACAGGAGGGGAAGTGGGCAGAACTTGCAGCTCCCCAAAGTCAGAACTGAGACGGCAAGGAAGTGGATCTAAACTTTTTAATAATATTGCAAGTGTAATGAAGGATTCTAAGTCAGCTGTGGTTTTTAAAACTCGTATTTTGGAATTATATTAGATATAAATCAAAAGGTTTTTGGTTACTTGTTAATTTTTTATCAGTTTAGCTTATAAATATATTTTAATTGCTGTATTTTAGCTTTTTTAAATGTTTTTTTTTTTTAATATTGTCGTACTTTTAACTTTTAATGTATTTTTAGTTACTGTAAATTAGGCTAGTTTTCCTAGCTGAAAGTTATAGTGATCCGAAAATTAAAGGGTACTTTTTCGAAAATTTCACCAAGGAAAAAGGTTCCCGAAAATTCTAGGTGACCTTTTTAGGGTGAAAATCCGTTAAAAATGGGCAATTATACCATTTTTTAGATGTTCGAAAATCCTAGGAGAGGCAGGCAAACAAGAAATTTTACGACACATGTTCCTAAAATTCTAGATCTCAAATCGTCTTCCGAACAGATATTTTCCGAAAATTGACGTTGGGTGCCCCTGATATATCTACCTGCAGTTATGAAAACCGGGCATATGGGACCCACGCTCTTATTAGTAAACTGCAAATGGAAATTAAATGAGATAAAATCTTACCTGTTTTGTTTTATTCTCGAATCCGCTGTGGTGCGAAGTGACATGGAAGTTGTTTGACGATGCGAAAACGATGTCCAAATTGACGCTTTGACCGTTGTTGATTTCACAATACTTTGTGTGGTTTGGCTCGCATTTCACTGTTGGTGTCACCCGCCGGTTGTTATTATCGT
>NC_133204.1:28485682-28490682 GCF_958299795.1 Porites lutea
AGGTTTATTTGTTAAAAAAAGCACATCAATTTATCATACTAAATTTAGCCAATCTGAAAAAGTGTTGAAAAAATAGACCTTGAACCTTTACAAATATAGAAAGCAATATACGCTGAGACATCAGTTTATTATATACATACTGAGAAATACTCACCAAAAAGCTATGTCGTAAATTTTCGTACGCAAATTAGTTCTAGCCAATCAGAGGAGCGAACGATGGTTTTCACACGTAAAAAAAATGATACATCCAATCAGAATCGCGAACGATGTTTTTTCACGTGTGAGAAAAATGATACGTCCAATCAGAAGCCACAGAGGTGTGTGAGTTTCGCGCCAAAATTCCCGCCTTTTATTGCAGCTTGCAGCGCCGCTTCGCACACATTCAACGAGAAAAGTTTACTCAAAGAGTATTTCTCGCTAAAAAAGTGAAAAACATTTCGGAAATGGAGTAGAATAGTTTCGTTTGTTTCACTGTCGATAAAGAAAACAGTAGAGAGCCGGCGAAACAACAGCGGAAAGGGATAAACAGAACAAGACGTAAGCTTTTGTTGTGTTTTTTGTCGGAGCTACTTTGCCTTTCATTTAAGCTTAAGCTTACATTGAAACCGGCCATTTTACTTAAATTCACTCATTTTCAATTGTACATTGAGAACAAACAGTTAAGATTACTTATAGTTCTTGGATTACCTCATATCCTTACCGTCATTTATGTTTTAACAAACGTTTTTACTAAAAAGCTGATACTTCGTTTTCGTTGTCATTTTGCGGTAAGTGTGTAGCGGCAAATTTTAGCATTTTTGAAAGATTTAAAATAAAAAGGCCGCCAAAATGATGAATGTCTCAGTATGTATATAATAAACACAATACCACATGGAAAGTACTTTGTACGGTATTTACGCACTCGTTGTTTTTGTATCAGAAATCGAACGAGTGAGCGCAGCGAACGAGTAAGATTTCTGACACGTCAAAAACTCGTGCGTAAATACCGTACGCCAGCACTTTCCATGAAGTATTCTCTATTTATTGCCCTGATATTTACCTGCTTGAGCCTCATGTTTTCGAAGCTTGCAACGGATATCTAAGAAACTAAAACTTAGCAGTCTCACTAAAATCGGTCCATGAAATGGTGTTTCAATCAAAGGTTAAAAAAATGATTTTTTTGGAAAAAAGGTCCACATCACCTCCTATGAGTGTTGCTTATAGGAAGAGAGTCTCAATTAGGAGGTGGCTGTTACTGTTATCGGCTAAAATTTTGGCTTCTGTTACGGCTATCGGTCAACTTTTTTAAGGGTATATACTTCATGGTAGAAAGCCACAAGTGCACCGGTAATATACACTCTGTGTAATATGTAGTATTGTCTCTTCTCCCCAATAGCTAGTGGTAGTTACTAGTAGTTACTAGTAGTTAGTGATAGTTATCAGTAGTTACTGGTAGTTACCAGTAATTACTGGTAGTTACTAGTAGTTGTCGGTAGTTACTAGTAATTAATAGTAGTTCTTGGTATTTACTAGTAGTTAGTGGTAGTTATTAGTAGTTACTGGTATTTACTAGTAGTTACTGGTAGTTGCTAGTAGTTATTGGTGGTTACTAGTAGTTACTGGTAGTTGCATTGCTAGTAGTTATTGGTGGTTACTAGTAGTTACCGGTAGTTACTAGTAGTTGTCGGTAGTTACTAGTAGTTACTAGTAGTTGATGGTAGTTACTAGTAGTAACTGGTAGTTACTAGTAGTTACTAGTAGTTGATGGTATTTACTAGTGTTTACTAGTAGCTGGTGGCAGTTGTTGGTAGTTACTAGTTGTTACTGGTAGTTACTAGTAGTTGCTGGTAGTTACTAGTAGTTGGTGGTAGTTACTGGTAGTTGTCGGTAGTTGCTAGTAGTTACTGGTAGTTACTAGTAGTTACTGGTAGTTACTCGTAGTTGTCGGTAGTTACTAGTACTTACTAGTAGTTAATAGTAGTTCTTGGTATTCACTAGTAGTTAGTGGTAGTTATTAGTAGTTATCGGTAGTTACTAGTAGTTGCTGGTAGTTACTAGTAGTTCCTAGTAGTTATCGGTAGTTACTAGTAGTTGCTGGTAGTTACTGGTAGTTACTAGTAGTTGTCGGTAGTTAGTATTAGTTACTGGTAGTTAGTAGTAGTTGTCGGTAGTTGCTTGTAGTTGTCGGTGGTTGCTAGTAGTTACTAGTAGGTAATGGTAGTTCTTGGTATTAACTAGTAGTTAGTGGTAGTTATTAGTAGTTACTGGTAGTTACTAGCAGTTGTCGGTAGTTACTAGTGGTTACTAGTAGTTGGTTGTAGTTAGTAGTAGTTGGTGGTAGTTACTGGTAGTTGTCGGTAGTTACTAGTAGTTACTAGTAGTTGTCGGTAGTTACTAGTAGTTAATAGTAGTTCTTGGTATTTACTAGTAGTTAGTGGTTGTTATTAGTAGTTATCGGTAGTTACTAGTAGTTGCTGGTAGTTATTAGTAGTTCCTAGTAGTTATCGGGAGTTACGGGTAGTTACTAGTAGTTGTCGGTAATTGCTAGTAGTTACTAGTAGTTACTGGTAGATCTTGGTATTTACTAGTAGTTAGTGGTAGTTATTAGTATTTACTCGTAGTTACTAGTAGTTGTTGTTTGGTAGTTACTAGTGGTTCGTAGTAGTTGGTGCTAGTTATTGGTAGTTACTAGTAGTTACTAGTATTTGCTGGTAGTTACTAGTAGTTGATGGTAGTTACTGGTGGTTGTCGGTAGTTACTAGTTGTTGTCGGTAGATACTAGTAGTTACTAGTGGTAAATGGTAGTTCTTGGTATTCACTAGTAATTATTGGTAGTTACTAGTGGTTACTGGTAGTTTCTAGTAGTTGTCGATAGTTACTAGTAGTTGGTAGTATAAGTTATTGGTATTTACTAGTAGTTGCTGGTAGTTACTAGTAGTCGCTGGTAGTTTCTAATAGTTGCCGGTAATAACTGATTTGAGTCGACTGTTTTTATTTGCTTGGACTATTTCTATTGACACTGTTGAAGTGGAAGTCTAGAAATATAACAGAGCACTTAATGTCAGGTCCCACGCCGAATGCCAGTTATATTTTTTCTCAATTAATGATGTTTCCCTTGTTGATTTAGTCTCGGGAAACATCAGGACTCTCGGCGTTCTCAATTCCTTTCCTGTAGGTTCCACCAATGTGGTATTAAACCAATGTTCACTCAAAGCAATCACTTTAAGTAGAATTTATTTGTGAAAGTTTTTCTTAAACTTAATATGCCTTTACACAGAATGACAGGTTGGCTCATATATTCTATTTAAAGTGACATGTATTTCAGTCTTAATATCATAACTCTTTTCCTTTAATTTTATTTCTACTAATTTATAAAATCATCACTTAATGATGTCGCTGACATAGTCATTATCACATTGAAAACCTTGTAAACAGTAATAGTCTCTAATGTGTTTGAAGTAAATATCCATTTCCTAATTGTGGAAGTCCTCTATAAAACCAATGTTACACTAAAGGTTCTCTTTCCATAATTTGATACAAACGGTTTTAATTATCTAATTGTCTGGCGGCTGCGTACATGGAGTTTTCAAAAATCAAATTTTTTGATGTATCAGCAATATTTAAAATTACCTTCGGAATATAAAGTGATTTTTATTTCTTCATATTGCTTCTAAGGTGTGATCATGAATGACCTGTTAAGATTTGATCTCAAAAGTGGTAACCGTCGATTAAGATTACTAAGTGGTACCTTACACTTTCTGTCGGTGTAAAATTTGCACTTGTCAGTACTGTGCCAAGTGGCTTACTGGCACCTCTTTTCACGCTTGTGTTTTTTGCACCTCGGAAGAGGTCAATTAATGAGCAGCTCGCATATGTTCTTCACTGACTGTGGGTCGTCTAAGCCAATAGGAACTGTCTGCCTTGCCAAAATTGATACAAAGCTTTCTTTGGTCCCCCTTGAGTAGAAATTATTCTTTTGGCCTTCAAACGTCAGAAAAGTGAAAGTTCTGAAAGAAGAGCAGTGGTTTTACCTGTGCTGCTTGGGCCATGGGCCACTGTCACAGGACAGTTCAAGTCTGTTTCGAGAATCGTACGGTAATGAAACGACATCACAGTTGCTCCCAGCAAGAAAAAAAGAGCTCATAGCCTTATGAATCCAGATATTCCCGTTGGGCTGTTTTCCCAGCACTCTCATTTAAATGTATTTCTACCTATCATCAGTATAATACCACTAAAAAAACATTTCAGTCTAAAATAAATTTCGTGTTAATCATTAGGTTTTACACAACTACTAGTAACTACTGATAACTACTACTAACTACCAGTAACTACTAGTAACTACTGATAACTAGTAGTAACTACCAGTAACTACTAGTAAATACCAAGAACTACCATTTACCACTAGTAACTACTAGTAACTACCGACAACAAGACAATTATTGAATTCGGTTTTCGCATGATATCATAAATTATCAAAACCTCGTGACTGTATTATCTGCCGAAGGCTTCGGCACAAGATAACACCGACATCGGTTTTGATAATTCATGATATTATGCTCAACCTCATCCAATAATTGTTTAGTAACTACCAGTAAGTACTAGTAACCACTAGTAACTACCAAAAACTACTAGTAACTACCAATAACTACTATTAACTACTAGTAACTACAAGTAACTACTATTAACTACTAGGAACTACCAGCAACTACTAGTAACTACCGATAACTACTAGGAACTACTAGTAACTACCAAAAACTACCAGTAAATACCAAGAACTTCCATTAACAACTAGTAACTACCGACAACTACCAGTAACTACTAGTAACCACCAATAACTACCACCAACTACTAGTAACCGCTAGTAACTACCAGCAACTACCAGTAACTACAAGAAACTACTAATAACTACCACTAACTACTAGTAAATATCAAGAACTACCAGAAACTACTAGTAACTACTAGCAACTACCGACAACTACTATTTAGTAACTACCGATACCTACTAGAAACTACTAATAACT
>NC_133204.1:28498182-28535682 GCF_958299795.1 Porites lutea
AAATAAATAACTCAACCATAAGCGATTCTAGGGAACAATTTCTTTTACCGTTAACTCTTTTTTTACCCTATTTACGGCTAACGGTTAAAATTTTTCAATTTTTACGGCTATCGACTAAATTTTTGGCCGTTTTACGCCTATCGGTTAACCCCATTAAGACCCTCTAAGAAACAGTACGTCTCATACTTGACATATTACATGACAACGCTGGGTTTTAAACACAGTTCGAATTAAATAAATATCCCATTGGACTTCCCATGATATATTTTACCTTATATTGCAACTCCCTAGATTTTCCAGTTGTTGCACATGTGCCAGCCTGTTCCAGGCGTGTACAATTTTACTCGCTCCTCATCATCTGACCGCAGCGCTCTACAATCTGAACGCCCGGAGCAGGCTACTCATGTGCTGAATCTGAAGTAAATAAGGGAGAGCAATAGGTTTTCCCATTAACGGCACATTCGAAGTTCGACGTTTAAAATGAGTCCGCATAAAATAAAATATAAATTATCTAAATGCAAAAGAAAAAATGAAATACCTCAGGGAAGTCCGTTTTAATTATCAGACTGAAGTTTTTTTTTTTACTTCTACTGGCCACAAAACAGTACCTATGTAATAATAACGCGTAGAATGTGAACTAACGTTTACCTCTCTCATTTCTTACACTGTACGTAGAAACATAGCATAACTGATAATTTCTATACAAGATACGTACTGAAGAACTCTGTTGCCTGCATGCGCCTGATCAAAAACTTTGCATCGCACGGGCAAAAAATAATCATGGGAAAATGGTTCAAATACAATAAATTATGGTCCTGTGACCGCTTTAATATTCTACAAAAACAATGACATCAAGTTCAAGTTAATTCCAAATTCCAAGTTCAGCTGTTTTTCTTTATAATCTTTTCTTCTTGTCTTGTGTTGGATAAACGGTCGCAATCTTAGCTCTAACTGGAATATTGTCGGTATCCAGACCTGGTGTTTGACCACGAGTATCAAACTCGATTTTTTTTTTTTTTTAATTTTATTTTATTTTTATTTCCACAACAAGTATTGACATACATTGTAGTAGTACATATAGTAAAATAAAATCACAAAAAGGTCATACAAGATATTTGATTTCAAGTCAAGGGATTCTACATTTTACAAAGCAATTGAAAAACGTGGACATGTTTCGAGTATGCAACTAATTTGTATGACTAAACAAAAAAAAAAAAACAAATATTGTCACAAAAACAGAAAGGTACGAGACTAAAATAAACAAATAAATAAATAAATCAAGCAAAAAGTATATACATATAGTAAAATAAAATCACACAAAAGGTCATACAACATATTTGGTTTCAAGTTAAGGGATTCCACGTTTTACGCTTCTTATATATTGTTAATGCAACAGATTTTGTGAGAGGTTATTTTTAAAGCGAGACCATTTCCGTACAAAGACGTTTGAGTCGTTATTGTGGAATGCAATATGCTTTTCAATTTCTATCGAGTTCATAAGTACCTGTATATACACCTGCAGCTTAGGAAGCTTGTTCCCAAGTCTGCAGGTGTATATGTAATGTCTAGCTATAAGGAGTAGGTGATGAAAGAGAAGGTCTTTTACGTCGTCAATGAGACCGAAACAGAGAGACAAGGAGGGAGAGACGTTTTCTAAATCTTTGAAATTTTGAGACATCCACTCGAACATGCTCTTCCAGAAGTTCTGAGTGTATTTGCAAGTCCAGAATAGATGAACGAGGGTTTCTTTTTGTTCCTCGCAAAAGGAGCAGGAATCTGTTTGTTTGATACCTATTTTGTACAGGAAGTCATTTGTGGCTATTTTTCTGTCAAGGAATTTAAATTGGAACGCTCTAAGCTTTGACTCTCTTGTACACAGAGATGATAGGCAGTACGTATTTTCCCAGTTTACTATTATACTAAGATTACAATGTATGTCTCTCTCTTCCGACCACTTTCCCTGACTCCTTGATGGTATAGAAGCTTTTTCGTTTATTAGACATTCATAAATTTTCTTGGAAACTTTGGTGTGAGACAGAAGGGTATCAACTGGATCCTTTGGAGTCGAGTCATGATAGGCTGTAGAGTGTACTTTCTTGTAATGTGCTACAGCAGATATCACTTTGTGATATTCGAGATAATTGGTTTTGATGCTATATTTATCTATGAAGGCGTTATAGCTTAGAAAATTCTGGTCGTTATCTAACAGATCTCTAATCTCCTTTATCCCCGCGCTCAACCATGATCTGTAGAAGAATGGGCGATTTTCAATTCTAATGTGAGAGTTGTACCATATATATGTGGAGGCAAAATCGAGGTTATCGTCTTTGTAATTAAATTTTGTCCAGTACCGTATGATTTCTTTTAAGAAAGGGTCCTTGAGGTTGAGCAGTGCAGAATCTTGCTGTTTCAAATTGCTTCGGAACAATAGTTTTCCTCCGTACTTCCCTAAGTAGTGGTCAAAAAAAAGTTTCCACTTCCCTTTATTTTCTTCATTTAGATACCCTTGGATCCATTTCATTTTCAAGGATTCATTAAAGCTTTGAATATCTAACATCTTAAGTCCTCCTTTCGCGTAATTATTTATCATTGTCGTCCTTTTGATTTTATCGCCCTTACCGTCCCAAAGGAAATCGTACGATATAGAGTTGATTGTCTTAAGTATGTCAGGAGGTGTTGGAAGAGATGACAATATGTAGTCGATTTGTGATACGGCTAGAGTTTTTATGATTGTAATTTTACCCAAGAGGGTCAGTCTTCTAGCCGACCAATTATCTAAGATACTCCTTATTTTCTCAATTTTCTCAATAAAGTTAGAATTAAGAGACCTATCTTCCAAAGTCGAAAACCACACTCCCAAGGTGGAGACCTTCTCGTTTGCCCAAGTTATTGGTTTAGTTGAAGGGAAAGTGAGATTAGAACTTTTAGAGGCGCCAATCCAGAGGGCTTCAGTTTTTTCATAGTTGACCTTCAAACCCGATATGCAAGCAAAAGCATCAAGTAAGTACAGAGACCTCAAAAAGGAGGACTTGGAGCCATCCAAAATCATGGTCGTGTCATCTGCATATTGGGATAACTTACACTCAGTATGAAAAATCTTTATTCCACGGACCTCGTTATCTTTCCTTACTGTATTACCTAGTATTTCAGCGCACAAAATAAATAAATATGGGGACAGCGGGCATCCCTGTCTCACACCGCGACCTAAGTTGAAAAAATCCGAAGACCATCCGTTGTTCAGAACACAGCTGCTGATATCGGTATAAAATACTTTTACCCAAGTAACCAGAGAGGTTCCAAAATTATAGTACTTCAGAGTTTTTTCTATAAAGGACCATTCAATGCTATCGAAGGCTTTTTCGAAGTCGACAAACAGTAGAAGACCAGGTATTTTTTCTGTATTTGTGTAATTAATAATACTATCAATAAGTCTGATGTTTTCTTCGATGAATCGGCCTTTTAGAAAACCAGTTTGATCGCTGTTAATTATCCTTGGTAGAACCTTTCGTATTCTACTTGCAATGGATTTGGTGGCTATTTTGTAATCGCAATTAAGCAGGGTGATAGGCCTCCAATTTTTTAGCAGGTTGGTCGGTTTGTTCTTCTTTGGTATGAGAGTAATCAATCCTCTTCTTTGAGTAATCGATAAGAGACCTTTTGTAAATGCACAATTTAAGGCATTTAACAGATGCTGATTGATGTCATTCCAAAAAAAACTTTATAGAATTCGGCTGGGAGGCCGTCACTTCCAGGGCTCTTGTTTGATTCCATTGATTTTAAACTTTCTAAACATTCAGAGGCAGTCAGGAAGCCTTCACACTCTTTTTGCTCTTGCTCATTTAGGATAAGAGTATTTCCGTCTGGGAAAAACATACTTTCTTCCTTAGTGTCGGGTTGCGTATTAGCTGAAGAATAAAGATTCTGATAGAAGGATTTTGCTTCTTCTAGGATCTCGCTATCTGTATTGACGACATTATCATTTGCTAATGTGAGGTGTTTGATGGTTTTTTTATTGAAATGTCGTTTTTCCAAGTTTAGGAAGTATTTTGTATTTTTCTCTCCTTCATTATGCCACCGAGACTTGGATCTTAATATTGCTCCTCGAGTTTTATATTTTGAAATTTCTTCTCTTTGTAGAATCTTAATATCTATTTCACTATAAATATGGACTTTCTCATTTTCAGAAATGTTGTTTTCTTCTAACTCCTTTTGGAGAGACAATATTTCAGATTCAAGTTTTTACTCAAGTGATTTCATTTTAGCTTTCTTTCTCCTTGCATAGTTTACAGAGCTTGACCTAATTTGCATCTTCATGGTGTCCCATAATAGAATGGCATCAATCTCGTTATTGTTCGCATATTCATTTGCTACATCAGTGATCGTTTTCTTAATTAGGCCGACATATTCTTCATCTAACAGAAAAGAGGTGTTCAATTTCCAAAAACCCGGGCCCCTGGGGTTTGCATCATTTGCCAAATGAAAGAGTGATCTGTTTTGTACCCAGGTAATATGTCTGCATTGGTGATAGTTGTACTTAAGCTAGAGCTTGTTAAAAAAAGTCTAGACGGCAGTGTATGTCAGGTTTTCTTCTCCTCCAAGTGAATCTTTTAGCTTCTGGGTTAAAGCAACGCCAAATGTCTATGAGATCCAATACGTTTGAAATGTGCTTGACCTCTTTTAACGAGTTGTTGTGGGTTACTGGTCTTCCACCTTTTTTGTCTTTTTGGACATCAAGCACTAAATTAAAGTCTCCACCAAGAATTATCTCGCTGCAGTCAAAACAGAGAAGTTGGTTTAGAACGTTTTGGAAGAATGTAGGCTTGTCTTCATTCGGTGCATAAATATTAACCAAACTCGATTTTTACCTCAGGTCGAAATATAAGACAGTGCGTGGAACCACCAAAGTGGAACATTCCGAGCTGGTCTCCCTTCTTGACTTTGTCCCCCTCTTTAACAGTGATTTCGTTTGAAGAGACTTCTGACATACCGATTGCTACGAAACACATCAATCCAATATCAGGATTATCAGCCATTATGTAGATTATCCCTCGGGCAGCTACCTGGGCCAGGTATCCTTGAGACATGTTGGGTGATCCGGGGTCGTCCTGAATGTTATGGGTCTGCGAGTAATAAGAACTATCAACACGTTCTGTTTTGTAGATTGTACCCGACACTGGGCTGTGCCATCGGTGATAGCTGGTGGCACTAAGAAACCCTTGGTAGACGGTTCCACCATGAAATTTCTTGGCCAGTTCACTCTTGTTTAGCATAAAATGCAAAGAGTACCGTTGTCTCTTAATCCAAAAGAAGTCCCTCTTTTTGACGCATGTAGCTATCTGGTAAGGCGCCGACTCACAGGCGTTTGCAACAATGTAATCATCGTCTGGAAATTCTACTGGACGAACTCCAGGACAAAACTCTCTGGTGAAAAAATCATCCCATTACTTGAAACCATAATGAGGGGCATCTGGATCGCATTTAAACTCCTCAACAAAGTTTGGCATTGCTTCCATTACATCCTCACCAAACCAGCCATGTCGAGGATGGCCAATCAAGACATAGCGAGACTCTGGAGTTGACAGGAACTCTCCCCAATAATTGAGAATGTTCTTGAACAACCTGTTGACTTTGTCGTTCAGGAAGGCAGCAAATCCAGCGGTGGTAGCCATCGGCCAGTTCAAGATAGCGTTGATTGGAAGGCCAACCAATGCAGTTTTGTTAAAGATTGGAGCTGTTGTCATGATGTGGTCGATTATTATTATCATCAATTGCCAGGACGGAATTTTTGTTCCTTCTGAAGAGTTTGGGAGTTGATACTGTTGCCAGAACATTTGATGAAAGAACATGTTAATCTTGTGGTCGGTGAGAATAGCATTCTTCAAATCTTCGACCGGTTTATGGAGACGGAGGTGTTTATCTGTAATTTTAGTATCTGTAGATCGAAGTGCACACAGGGCTGTTTCGTCATCTTCAGCTTGTGGGATTCTACAAGCTAATGATGACGAAACAACCCTGTGTGCACTTCGATCTACAGATACTAAAATTACAGATAAACACCTCCGTCTCCATAAACCAGGGGCACCCAACGAGAATATAGTTCAAAACCACTTAAACATAGCATTGTTAAACGTATTTTAGTATTTAAACGGTGGATATGGGCATATTTTTATCCCCTATAAATTTTTCATCTGTTCGGATTTCCTAGCTGAAAGTCTAGTGATCCGAAAATTTTAGGGATCAAAACTTACCTGTTCGAAAATTTCAGCCAGAAAAAAGGCTCCCGAAAATTCTAAGTGACCTTTTTAGGGTAAAAATCCGTTGAAAATGGGCAATTTTACCATTTCTTAGATGTTCGAAAATCTTAGGAGAGGTAGGCAAGCAAGAAATTTTACAACAAATGTTCCCAAAATTCTAGATCTCAAATCGTCTTCCAAACAGATATTTTTCCGAAAATTGTCGTTGGGTGCCCGTGATACACCGGTCGAAGATTTGAAGAATGCTATTCTCACCGACCCCGCGATCTACATGTTCTTTCATCAAATGTTTTGGCAACAGTATCATCTTCCAGACTCTTCAGAAGGAACAAAAATTCCGTCCTGGCAATTGATGATAATAATAATCGACCACATCATGACAACAGCTCCAGTGTTTAACAAAACTGCATTGGTTTGCTTTCCAATCAAAGCTATCTTGAACTGGCCGATGGCTACCACCGCCGGATTTGCTGCCTTCATGAACGACAAAGTCAACAGGTTGTTCAAGAACATTCTCAGTTATTGGGGAGAATTTTTGTCAACTCCAGAGTCTCGCTATGTCTTAACTGACCATCCTCGACATGGTTGGTTTGGTGAGGATGCAATGGAAGCAATGCCAAACTTTGTTGAGGAGTTTAAATGCGACCCAGATGCCCCTCATTATGGTTTCAAGTCATGGGATGATTTTTTCACCAGCGAGTTTCGTCCTGGAGTTCGTCCAGTAGAATTTCCAGACGATGATTACATTGTTGCAAACGCCTGTGAGTCGGCGCCCTACAAGATAGCTACATGCGTCAAAAAGAGGGACTTCTTTTGGATTAAGAGACAACGGTACTCTTTGCATTTTATGCTGAACAAGAGTGACCTGGCCAAGAAATTTCATGGTGGAACCGTCTACCAAGGGTTTCTTAGCGCCACCAGCTATCACCGATTGCACAGCCCGGTGTTAGGTACAATCTACAAAACAAAACTTGTTAATGGTTTTTATTACTCGCAGACCTATAGCATTCAGGACTACCCCAAATCACCCGAAATGTCGCAAGGATACCTGGCCCAGGTAGCTGCCCGAGGGATAATCTACATAATGGCTGATAATCCTGATATTGGATTGATGTGTTTCGTAGCGATCGGTATGGTAGAAGTCTCTTCAAACGAAATCACTGTTAAAGAGGGGGACAAAGTCAAGAAAGGCGACCAGCTCGGAATGTTCCACTATGGTGGTTCCACGCACTGTCTTATATTTCGACCTGAAGTAAAAATCGAGTTTGATACTCGTGGCCAAACACCAGGTCTGGATACAATATTCCAGTTAATGCTAAAATTGCGACCGTTTATCCAGCACAAGAAAAGCAGAAAAGGTTATAAAGAAAAATAGCTGAACTTGGAATTTGGAGTTTACTTGATCTTGATGTCATTGTTTTTCTAGAATATTAAAGCGGTCACAGGACCATATTAATTGTATTTGAACCTTTCTTCCATGATTTTTTTTTATTTTTGGACTGTGCGATGCAAATGTTTTGATCAGGCGCATGCAAGCAACTGAGTTCTTGAGTCCGTATTTTGTATGGAAATTAACAGTTATGCTTTGTTTCCATGTACAGTGTAAGAAATGAGAGAGGTAAACGTTAGTTCACATTCTACACATTGTTATTACTTAGGTGCTGCTTTGTGCATGGCGAGTAGAAGCAAAATAAACTTCAGTCTGATAATTAAAACGGACTTCCCTGAGGTATTTAATTTTTTTCTTTCGCATTTAGATAATTTTTATTTTATTTTATGCGGACTCATTTTAAACGTCGAACTTCAAATGTGCCGCTAATGGGAAAACCTATTGCTCTCCCTCATTTACTTCAGATTCAGCACATGAGTAGCCTGCTCCGGGCGTTCAGGTTGTAAAGCGCCGCGGTCAGATGGTGGGGAGCGAGTGAAATTGTACACGCGTGGAACAGGCTGGCACATGTGAAACAACTGGGAAATCTAGGAAGTTGCAATATAAAGTAAAATATATCATGTGAACTCCAATGGGATATTTATTTTTGAATAAATATCCCACACAAAAACCTAGCAGTTGTCATGTAATTTGTCAAGCATGAGACGCAGTGTTTCTTATAAGCAACACTCATCGGAGGTGATGTGGACCTTTCTTCCAAAAAAATCATTTTTTTTGCACCTTTCATAAAAAAAAAATTGTTTCATGGATCGAATAATCATGCTGAATTTTAGTGAGACTGCCAAGTCTTAGTTTCCTAGATATCCGTTGCAAACTGACGAAAACATGAGGCTCAAGCATATGAATACCAGGGCAATATACTAATGTCCCAGCGTATATATTTCTTTGTGAAGGTTCAAGGCCTATTTTTTCAAAACTTTTTCGGATTCACTAAATTTAGTATGATAAATTGATGTGCTTGTTTAACAAAAAAAAAAACCCTTAAGATTTGCCATTTGATCTTGACCGTGGGAAAAAAATAATGGATAGAGAGATCACATTGTCAGACAAGCAGGCGCCTGTATCCTAAATTGGTCTATTTAGGTAGATAACTAGAACCGAATATGTGTTGGAAGTTTAGTAAACTTAAGTAGGAATTTGAGCCATGAACTCAAAACGTTATGATGTCGATACTCGTTATAGAGCCAACTGCTAAAGCTCAAGAACGGTTCCGTATTGAATAATCATAATGAAAAACTTAGAGATTTTGCATGTTTTTCGAGCTATATTACCCGTGCCCTTTTGATCGACGTTGCGGGACGCCCTAACCGTGGGGAACTTTAATTAGACAAGCCAAACAAATAATGACACAAATAAAATGGACAGTCTTTTCGCAGATGCCCTGACTGGTTTTTTAAAGGATGATCTCTCTCTAACAAATTTTCTTAAACTTATAGAAGATTATGGAACTTGCTCTGGCCTAAAGGTTAACCACGAAAAGGCAGTGCTTTTGCTGATAAGTAAGCTGGCCGGTACCGTACAAGAAACCGCTCTGAACAACGTAAAAATTAAACGATCAGTTAAAATCTTTTAGGAGTACATTTTACCTATGACATTCGCGCGAAACAAAAGCTAAACATCAATGAATTAATCAGCTCCATTCAACTTAAGGTACGAATCTGGAGGTGGAGAGATCTGACTATCATAGGGAGAATTCAAATTATCAAAACCTTTTTTTATCCCTATCTTCTTATATCGCACGAGCTTGATATTATTGGATAAAGAATTTGTGAAAGAAGCAAACAAAATTATATTTGATTTTATCTTGAAAGGAAAGGATAAAGTTAAAGGGCTTATGGAAAAGCTGGAACCCGGAATCCGGAACCGGAGCCGGAAACGGAAACGGAACCGGAACCGGAACTTAAATTGAGACCAGGGTAAACTGGGAAGCACTGAAACCAGTTTCCGATACCCGTGTGGGAATAAAATTCAAGATGGCGTCCTCTGTTATCATTGTTTTGAAAAATTTTCAGCACAGTGATCGTGATACCAAAGGTATACTCACATTAGGAAAGTGACTTGCAAAAAAAGGTAAGTGCATCCTACTGTTTTTCCTAGCAGTCATAAACTGTGACTGCAGCTGTAGGTCGAGCAATTTTCGACAGATCGAGACTACAACTAATCATAAGCCGATTGACTGCGAAAAACAGCCATTATTAGTATGTGATGTTTAAGAGGCTATCCATGAGAAAACCATGCAAAAGGTGCTCCAGTGCACATCACAGAATTGGCTCAAACTTTCCATATAGGCATAACTTGGTGAAGTATAGGTAGATATGGTATTAGTTTTGTTCAAGCTTCTTTCTTTTCTTTTTTTCAGGGGGGGTACGCTTGAACAGCCAAATCTACACTGAAATATGTGCAAATTTTGTGATTTTTTGAATGACAATATTTCTGGGAAATTGTTCAGCAATCCAGGTGAAACAAAATTCTCACAAACTACTAAGTATACACTCTTAAACGATGACAACATAATCAGTGTGACCCTTCTTTATTAAATTTTCCATAGCATTATTTAACATGATATATGTTAATGAGAAAAATTATGCAAATTTCTTGAGTTTTCAAAAAAAAATAAAAAAGTTCTCGCAGAGCGTTAAGTAAAGTGAAATACTTGATGATTTACGCAGAGGTATTGTCTTTTGCTCTGGTATATAAAACTTCTGGGTATTGCAATAGTTTAAGAGAAATACCGAGGTTTTACTGGTCACCATTTGCAAACTGATCGTTTTACTGACTTACGATAATGCTAAAATTCATGAGGATTGGTTACATTTCCCCAGTGCTTTTGAATGAAGTTGCAAGAAAAACTTCCTAATAGGAGATTCTAACCTTCTCTTTACATTCTTATGTTTCTACGGGATTATATCTGCCATAAAACTGTCCAAAAGTGCACATTCCATTAACGTTCAGAAGGACTGAGTGGTGCGATAAAACACAGCCTGCGACTTATTTCTCAGATTTGGTGCTGTTGAAAAGGCCAACACTCTAATGCCCATTTTGATATTTAAATTGACAACGATTATCATTTTCTGGACATAAAGATTACGACAGAAGGGCCACATCAACCACAGCTCTTTCTTCCGCCATATTGCTTATGCGCCTGCAATGAAAAACTGACCTGCGGTAATAAAGGCCATTGTGTAATCAACGGGAAGTGTTCTTTTTGCTTGGTGCTTTAGAAAATGGGTTGCTTTGATGCCATTTACAAATTTCGTACTTTTGCTTTGTCTGGCAAAGGGTAAGCTCTTTTTAAAATTTATTTTATATCCTTATAAGGTGATATAATGAGCTGTACGTTGTATACAATGTATAAGAGCCAACACATCTTCCAATATCACATAACTTAGAAAGAAATAGATCCCGGTTGTTCAAACGTTGGATAGCGCTATCGCACCGGATAAAAATCTATCCAGCGGATAACGCAATTGCTTTCCCTAGTACTTATCTGCTGGATAGTGATTTATCTGGTGGATAGTACTTACCAACGTTTGAACAACCGGGGCCTGAAAATTGGTTACAGAGCCCCATGTGCGGAGATGGGACAAATTTTTAGTTTACAACAAAAAGTTTTCATTAATAAAAAAATGTGTTGTCATTCATATGAAGTGCACCTATAGAGCACGCGTTCTCTAGTAACGGGCATTGGTAACAGGTATCTCCTATCTAGCTGCTTATCGGCTCTGCCCCATCTTTTTCTCAACGGTTTTTAAGCTCCTTCTATAAGTCCACAACGTGAAAAACTTTCTCTCGCATGGACTCTCGTTGTCCTCTCTCAACAAGGGCATCGAGCATATCTTCTTCCTCTGTTACAGTCTTCTTGTTTAAAGAAAGCTTTCCACTCTTAGCGACCGATACGAGACGTGAAAAGTATGATGTAACTTGTTGAGCGCTGAGCCAGTCTTTAGAAGAAAACAATTTTACGCCATCTGGTCCACGAAGTGACTTCAAGTTTGAGGCAACAACGGCAGGGTCGCTCTTATTTCCTGTCTCTTCTCCATCAAGAAACAGTTTAAGGAGGTACTCTTTGACATGTTCTGAAAATCGCCCGGTCTTCTTGTTTTTCTTCAAGGCCCAGCCAGGCTCAGCAGTGGGGTATTCTCTGCACTCTTCTTGGCTCAATCCTTCAAGGTTCTTTTTAGATGGAATATATGAAGGGCGTAGGTTGGTGCATGCGTTAGCCCATTTACGCTTAATACTGTCATGCGTGGAATCCTTTTGGGTGCAAAAAATGTGCTTGCCAAAGTCTTGGTGGTTTTGCAACGCTGTTGTCGTTTTGAATAACTTCATGCAGTCTGATTGAGGGCAACTGAATTCACAAGGTTCACTTTTGTTTTCCGTCGTTTTGCTATTTTTGTTCAAGAAGCCAGTCGACACACGCGGGGATGTGAAGGGCTCAATGACCTCCAGTCGTGTACTTCCCTGGCTGGTGCCTCTCTTCATTAGCTTATCGTAACGAACGAACTTTCCTTCTCCAACATTAAAGGCTTTCCACATCCTGATTCCGTCTGCGCAAAACTTGAAGTTTGAAAACATCAGTACTCCGTTCCAGTTGTGATTATGCAGATCCTGTGCTCAAGTGTCCACCTTTACAACTGATGCACGGCAACCTCTAACTCCGGAGTAAGAATCTATTGCTTTCTTCATATCTTTTAATTTGCCTTCTCGACATCATTTCCTGCATTGACATACTGGCGTATATGACTTTTCAAAGGAGAAATATGGCGATCGCATATATCTTTACCACTGTTTGATTCACTGAAGTCGTATCGGCTTGTAGCTACACCTGTACGTTGACTAATACCAGGAATACTTAGCAATAAAAGAGCACAGTGATAACATCCAGCGTTATCACTACGTACAAACGCCTCGACAATCTCAGGTGACTTCCTCTTTATTTCCATAAGCGTGTTCTCATAAATAGATGCAACAGCAAACCAGTTCTGGCTGCAGTGATCCAGCAGATGAACGTATGTCCTTACCTATACATATGAATATAAGAAATAATGTTACATTATCGGCTCCATGACGTTAAATAAAGTACAACAGGAAAGCTCACTGACTTTCAAATACCTACTCTTCTGGTAATCCTATCTGTTGTCAACTTGTTGTTTCATCCCTTGACTATAACTATGCCTCGTATCTTCCTGCACTTCATAGCTAAAGATTTCAAGGGATTATTTTCTCAGTAGAATGTGCAAATAAAGTAATCAGTGTAACCTTTTAACCTGTCAAGCGGACACCGACCTACCTCCACTGTCAATACCTAATATAATTTATACATTGCCTTTACCGTATTTTGTACAGCAAGTGAATGTGGATAACTCTACTGTTACTCAGGGAATAAGTAGGAAACTCAGCATTTCTTCTATTTAGGACACAAATTCGACTACTACAATATCTGAAACTGAAATTGTAATTTAAGGAATATACCGTCAAACCTCCTGTAAACGGTCGCTCACGAGAATCAACACAGTGTCAACAAACAGGGATCTCTTCCGAGAAGAGATCCCTACAGGTGTCCTTTTAAAAGATAAAATTTCGGCATGCAATTCCTACGTTTCGTATAAGTGTAGTTCCATGTTGTCAAAAAAGGATTTGCGCATAATCTGACTGAGCGGCGTAGTACGTACAGAGACAGACAAAGCATCATGCACCGTTTTGGATATGTCCATAGTCAGATGTAGGATATGCCTGTAGAAAATACCTCACACTCTTCCTTCGGTTTTGTTATCACGGCTGTGACATGCCAAGAGAGGCCTTTCTTTCCAAACCACTCTCCTTGCGTTTCCCTATACTTCAACGGAAGGAATTTCATAGCCCAATCCATGATAATTAAAGCTTGCTCCGGCGTCATATTGTTGAGGATATCATCCTTTGCTACGTCCTGGTGTACTGCTCTTAAGATGTGGGCCTTCCATCGCTCAATCTTGTCTATAGCGTTACTAATGTCATGCTCTAGTTCCTCCTTTTCGTCTTTATATCTAAAAATCAAAATAAAAACGTTGATGGTTTCCTTCTGTTATCAAAGGTGTAATTATAATTTCTTGACGTTTTAGGGCGACATCATTTGCTTGTCTTTGCACGGTATATTTTTCCTGATCCTTTGTTTAATGAAGTAAACGCGGCATTGTTTCCGAAGTTAAACGACTGTAGATTTCAGTCACCTGAGCCACCCATTTCCAATTGCAAAAAGGGTGATTAAGATATGACAATTAGAAAACTTACTCTTCATGATCAGGTAAAATTACAATATATATCTTCTCGTAATATCCTGTGAAGAATTTCTTTTGCATGTGTAAAATGAAACGATCAACAATAAACTGAACAATATAAAATCTGTCAGGGGAGAAATCGGTCGTCTTTCTTTGGTTTTGACTGCAAGAACGTTTAGGTTTTTGGTTTTGAAAGAAGAAGACTATAGAACATGGTATCAGTAATCGTTTACCTGAAGTGAAGGTCTCTTGATGACAATACCAGTTCTATTTCCTCAAGAACATTCTTGATATTGTCGCAGCTTTGACATGATTTCGTGTGTTCATGCTCACAGAGATGATCTTCAGGGTCAGACAACGCAAATACCCGGCAATGATCAGCACACTGGCTTTCTTCAGAAACGCGGATCTTGAAGTTTGTCTTAAGGTAGCTTTTACCAGCTTTCAAGCGATCTTTAACACCTTGAACCCAGGCTGAACTTTTACCTTTAAAAAGGCACGCTAATGTTACCACTCTTTTTTTAATTACTACTATTTAAGAAAAAGCCGCTCATATATGCTAAATTGCGTTAAGAGGCTAGGCCTTTGTTCAAATTGCACAGTATAAAATATATGCTTTTTACAAAAATGGTTTCGACAAACCTTAAAGAAGAAATAAGAAGTCCAAAAATTAAATTGGCCTATGAGGTTGGGTGGTTTGAGTGTTAAAGGTGCACTGAAAAATAGCATTATATAGAAACAAAATGGGAAGATTCAGGTCTCCCTGGGACAAAACTTAAATCAACCTGAGCTTACCTAGCTTTCCTAGCCTGTTTACAACGTCTTCAAGTGTATCGAAGGCTTGCGATCCCTCTGTAGCGATGTTGTCAAGTCCTGCCAAAGAGTATTTTGTGATGCTGCACAAATCTATACAATAATGACATTTTGTTGTATTTTTCTCCTCGTGTTCATACTTACTGCTTTTCTCATCCAGAGCGTTTGCTCTTTTCTAATCCCCACCTATATGCATGGCTAAAGGAATTTTCAGTTAATCAAGCTGAAGAAGTAGTTTAAACTAAGAAACATGACACAATGCATATAATGATATCTTCGTCATATCTACATGAGATAACAGAATATATAAAACCCCAATTTTTATTTCTTTTTTCGCTCTTCTTCTGATTTTGAATCATGATTTTGTTTTGATACGTACCTGTAAAATACTGAAGAGGGTTGACCTCCCATGTGAAAGGAAACCGGTTTCCTGACAGTACTGCTGGTATAAGTCCACAATCCTTGAAGCAATAACTGTCCTAACCACGTTTGGAATCTCCATCTTCTCCCCATTCGACAATTTTAGCGTTTTTGTTCCGTACGCAACATCTTGCACGAAATTTGGTCTGCTGATAAAATCTAGAAAATGGTCTACTTTGCTTGGATCCAGTCTTGCGCGTGTAATGCCTTCCATCTGTGGCACTGGTTTACCCACCCCCACCTTAGCGGCATGCCTTCTTGCCTCATCTATCGCCCAAATGCTTACTCCAGGAATAAGCAGCTGAAGTTGTGCTTTAGAGTAATCGTTTACAAATACTGACAGGATTTGCCTTTTAGTAAACCAACTGTTGGCCTCTTCGTACAATTTAATCAGGCGCGATATTTCGCTAACATCAGTATCTACACTATTTTGCTTCTCTTTTTTCTCCATATGTTTCATCAACTCTGAAAGAAATTCTATGGCTTGCCCTGGAGCAAGGCAATCCAGAGCCACTTCAATGATCTCTTTCCCCTTCTGTCTGTAATATCTCTGTGTGCTTGGTGCAGCTTCCTTCCAAGGTATACTCAACTGACGAACCACTGGATCTATCCTACCACAAGCACAAGGAGCTGAGCGGATAAACTCATTCACCGCTTTCAGTCCCGATTTCACCCATGGAGTAGAACATCATTCGTATGAAATTTCTTCTGGCAATGACTCATCTAGAGGACTACCAATGCTCACTTCATGTTCATTACATTGAGCCTAGAAAAATAAAGAGCAATGCAGATTATTAATATCTGTAAACTAATCTGTCGTTTATGTTAAGTGTTAAATCAATGCATGAGTAAAAATAAACATACCGGACACTCATCCACAAGACGATTTTCTCTAACGTTTATGAAGTCGCCTAATTCAGTGGTAGGGTTTGAATCCAAAGGAGCCGCCTGTTCCTGAAGACGTAATTAAATGATAATAAGAGTTAATGTTTATTTTCATTCAGTCATTTACATTACTGCTAGAGGAACTTCGAAATAAACTCCATTTGAAAATAGAAGAAAAAGAATAGAAGGGAAAAAAGGGGGGAAAATAAATGATTTCAAGAGAGGTATTCGAAAATTCATTGAAATAAGGAAAATATTATCCATGGTAGATGACTGTAAATGTGCGTGGAGAATTTTAAACCGTAATTTAGTTTTTATAAAAGGATGAGCAATATCCAAATACCGTTCAACGGATAGTAGGGGAAGCGTGCTTGAAAGCCGGAAACTTACCACATGGTTTTTAAGATCGCCATAAGGAGGATTCTCAACATCGCCTGTGTGTTCGGATGTCACCTGGTAAATGTAAAATATTACAAATAGGGACTTATTGAATGAAGTTCAAACGAAGGAAAGGAATTAAGGAATGAACTAACGAACGAACGGACGAACGCACATACAGGAGAATGAATGAATGAAAAAAATATATATGTGATTCAGCGATAAAGTGGGCGAGTGAAGAATTGAAGAAATGAAAGAATGAGTGGATTGATGAGAGGGACCTTAGGCAGAACTCTGAGCGATATAAATAATGTAATAATGCAATACTTTCCTCGGCTGTAACTGCCTGATTTTCTTGTAAAAAGTAAGTCTAAGACACCATGAGATCGAACTGCTGTAGTAACCACAGCGACTTTAGTTGTTTCCTCATAATTCAGACTTTGCTGCTAAATTTCCAAATAACCAAAAACATTGTGTGACCAACGGAACCACTTTTGAGGTTAATATATACTCACCTGAAGTATTTGTGTTTCTCTTTTCCCTCTTTCTTCTAAATGTAATTTTCTGCACCTGATGCATATACCTAGAATTTAAAGAACAGAATGAGTAAGTATTGGAAAAAAAAGAGAGAAAGAAAGAAAGAAGAAAGAGGGAAACTGAGTAAACCACACAGTTCACAAATACCTGATCCAATGGGCACGAGAACTCCCCAGTAAACTTGAATTTCTTTTGAAATTTCCAACGAAATCCCTCTTTCAGGCTTAGCCCTGCTTCGGCCATGAAGTGGATGATGGCATTTTGCAACCGGTCTACTTGAATTCCAGATAGTACCAAAAATATCTCTGTGCAGGGGACAGATTGTGAGCGTCTCACCATCTTCATCAAATAACCCAGCTCTCAAAAGTATCAGCTGCCATTCACCTTTGATGTTTGCTTGAGATGTTTTCAACCGTTGAAGGTGACTGGTTATATCTCTCCTGCAGCTACGGAGTGGCACGTACTCTTTGATGTTGCGATAGTGCTTCGAATTGCCACATGGTATCGACGAGTGTTTCGAAAACGAGCAAGTTAGACTTGCAGCCATAGAAGAAAATGTTAAGCCAGAATAAGACCCTGTCTTCTACAACATAGGTTTAACAACTTTGTATATGAATTCAAATGTTTTTACAGCTGTACTGAACGTTCGCGCTTTCCCGAACTCCCGCCAAAGCAATCTACATAGGGGAAAACCGCAGACCGGTTGGTTCACGGGCTCGAAACGAAGATGGTGGTAAACAAATGCACACATGTTTGTAAGACGTAGTTTCTATCGCATTATAAGACGTATGAAGACATTCGAAAAAGATATTTTCCATCCTTCAAGCAAAAGAAATAGCTTTTTGGGAATGAAAGTTACTTTTGATTGTTCTACGAGCGGGAAAATATTCACGAGACAGGTTATGGCTGTTCTCCTGCTACACGCCGAAGCCGAAGTAACATCATTTCGTCGAAAAAAAGAAGATTTACTGGGATCACAGCGGGAAAATTATTCCCTTTAGCCTTTCTCAGTCACAGAGGTATGTTTATGAAGTGCCATGTTGTGTTTTTGAGCGACCAATTATGTATCCTGTTCCGTATAATTTTTGGCTATTTTTAATAAAACGATTGTGTTGGCTCATAGTTTGTCATAGTTCCGAGGCTGACGTGTCCATAATTTCACAATACCCAGATTTTTGAAAGCGTACAACAAAAATTCAACTTATTCTCTTAACATAACCCATATTAGATTTATTGTAAGGTTTGCGAGAAATTTTAGAAATAATTTCAAAAGTGCAATATTTTTCTAGCTTCTAGAAAAGCGTTCAACTACCCTTCGGTTAGTACACGGTCACGAGAAGTAAGAAGTCTCAATCTTTCTGGTTTATACGTCTAGTCGAAGTTAAATCATTCAGTTCGACCGCCGGCTACTCATTTTTCACTCACGTCGTAAATTATTGGTGATCAAGGCATCTAAACTTCGGGAAATTTCGGCCTTGTATATTTGAAAATAGTACACCCAAGTATACTTACTCACAGAATATAAGCCAATTCTGTGATCTAGCCTGTAGCACCTTCTGCATGGTTTTGCATGGTTTTCTCGTGGACAGCCTCTTAAGACCGCTGTGTTATTCATTTCCTTCTCTTGAGCCTAAGTTACTCATTTCTTAAAAGGGCTCCGTGTTACATCCATTGTGAGGGAAAGGCAGCAAAGGGAGGAGGAGTACTCATGTCAATCATGATCCCAAGTTGCAACGCTCACGCTTATATGAAATTCTCAAAGAAAAATTTTGCGCCGTACGCAAAAAATGCGACAGCAAAAAAATATAATAACAATAAATAAATATAATGTGGGGATGAAAAGTCTTGATCGAGCAATAATTGTTAGTGACACTCTTAAGACAGAAAAGTCTGCAAGGTTCAATTCTTATGTTCGGGTCAGGGTTCCGGTTCCGGTTCCGGTCCGGTTCCGTTTCCGTTTCCGGCTCCGGCTCCGGATTCCGGATTACGGCTTTTCCATACGCCTAAGTTAAACGCTCTGCACTTATTAGTGACATCGAGGATGGAGGACTTAAAGCCCCACATTTAAATTCCCTCATTGAAACACAAAGAATACTTTGCTGCAAGAAATTGGCAAATGATCAACCGAGTGGATGGAAAACAATCCTTCTGCATTATCTGAAACCTGCTGGTGGTAAATAAGTCTTATGTTGTGACTTTGATTTAAAGAAATTGCCTATCAAATTACCAGCCTTTTATGAAGAATGCGTAAAATTTTTTGCAAAGTGCTCTGCGGTAAGTAATTTAAATATACAGGATTTAAATGGACAAGACCTGTCAAAAGTTATCCGATGGAACAACAAATTTATTCGTATTGGTGACAAGTCTGTATATTTTCGAAATCTCGCCGAGAAAGGGATCCTTCGAGTAGGTGATTTAATCTCGAATAAAAATGAACTTATAATCAAAAGCAAGTTGAGGGTCTTGCACCTTTCGCCGTTGGATGCCTTTAGGTTTGTCTCTTTAATAGACGCTCTACCAACTCAATGGCGTGAATCGTTGAAATCCTGCATCTCTACAAGTGACGCACCATTCAATTTGCATGATGAGATTAAGTTACGCTTAGGTGGTCGAATTGTTTTACTTGAAAAAACGTATTGGAAAATTGTTTATAAAGAACTTCGAAACAGAAACGTCACTCCACCAAGTGCTAAACTAAAGTTTAATGCTCATTTTGTAAATGACACTTTGAATTGGAAAAAAAAAATATCGCTTACCATATCGTGTTGCCTTGGATACAAAAACTTGCGAATTTCAGTATAAATTGCTAAACAGATGCCTTGTGACAAATACCTTCGTATGTAAAATTGGTATTTAATTATACCATCTCCAACGTGCTCCTTATGTGGTGAATCTTATGAATCCTTCGAACATCTTTTCCTGTCTTGTCATTTACTAAGAATTTCTGGTCTGAGGTTATAAAATGGCTTGTTGATCATAAGGTCAGGATTGAAAATCTTTCAGACTAAGATATACTGCTTGGTATTATTGGATATGAGGACGAGATATTTGTGAATCATATTTTATTACTGGCAAAACAATATCTATTCTCTTGTAGACAAAACAAATATTCTCCCTCCATTAGAGTTCTTATTTCCAGAATTAATACTGTTTTCTTAAGCGAGACAATGATTGCTAAGTCAAACAATATGTTGGAGGCCCAAAATATGAAATGGAACAAATATAAATCTGATCAGCATACGATCCTTTCGCCGTTTACTTCATTTATTATTAATCTTTATTAATTTTGTCATGTAAATAGAGAAGAAACTACTGGGGTGTGTTTCTTTCTTTTTTGTCAGTAGGTGTGTGAGTGTTTAGTTTTCTTTTCCTTTTTTGTATTTTTCTTACGTATTCATAAGTCAGTGTGTACAAAAGTGCAATACAAACAAAATTTAAATTCATTAAAATACAAAAAAACAAATCCAATGGACCCAGCCATTTTAAAAGCCTGGCAATAAAATGCTTTGACGGCCGATTAGTTTCATGATAACCTATTTTCGCACCAAGCAGATTTTACACCAATCAAAGGCAGCACTATGTATAAACGAAGATAAAACGTTTTTATAAGCCACCCTCATAGAAAGTGCAGGGACCTTTTTGCCAAAACATAAATATGACTTCATGGATCCAATATATCGTCAATGCAAAGGCTAACTAGAGATGGAGATGAAACACACATAACGGAAAACGTCTCCATGCCATCTGTAGCCTTCCTAGCAGACGTTATTTAACCCCGTCTGCGGCAAAACATGAACTTACACGAAATCCATCAGGAAATTGAGTAATTTTAATTCTCAGTGGACAATCAACCTTGTACTAGAATAGTCTTAAGAATATAGAATGGATTACAATACTATTCTATCAAAGTTATTGGAGCTTCATGCACCCCTTAAAACTAAAACTAATTAAAAGTTGTTCGACCTACCGTGCCTTGATACAATGATGAAATAGATTGTTTAAGAAGGTTGCGGCGTGAAGCAGAGAGAAAATGGAGAAGAACAAGGCCAACGGAGGACTTAAAAGAATTTAACGCAAAACGAAACTATGTGACTTATCTCCTAAAAAAAGCTAGACGAGAATACTATATGCAATTTATGGAGGAGAATAAATGGCTCTGATCAGGGAAAACTTTTCAAGTCTTCAAATAGGTTCTTGGGTATCAAAGAAAGTTTAGCTGCTTGTTTTCCTGATCATCTTGATAATATGTTGCTGGCGAATAATGTTGCTCATTTCTTTGTTAGGAAGATTGATAATATTGATAGCCAAATAACCTCAATGAAAATCAATGCATCAGATATAACTTTGGTGCCTTCTGACCTCATGGTGGATGAGGGTAAGATTCTTTGTACATTTCGGTATCTAACTGAAGCAGACGTCCGTGCGATCATCACGAAATCCGCGAAGAAGTCTGTAAGTTAGACCCGTTCTCTACATCATTACCTGTGAACTGCTTTGACGAGTTGCTGCTAGTGATCACTGCTCTGGTTAATTTATCAATTTTCCCAGTAAATGGAAGGATGCACTTGTTAAACCTTTACTTAAGAAGGCTGGACTGAGTATGGACTATAAGAACTTAAGGCCAGTGAGTAATCTCCAATTTGTTTCCAAAGTAACAGAGAGAGCTGTATATGACCAGTTACATAAAAACTTGGAAGACAATGACTTGTATCCTGTACTCCGGTCAGCATATAGAAAGCCGCATAGCACTGAAACAGCGCTCATCATGGGAGTTGTCAATGATGTCTTGCACAACATGAATCGACAGCAGGTTACGTTATTAGTCCTTTTGGATTTAAGTACATGATTCGCCGACTTGAGATGTCCTTTGGAATCACAGGCACAGCACTGCAGTGGCTGACGTCATATTTGTCTGATCGCTCACAACATGTCATCGTGAATGGAGAACGGTCGGAGAGGATGAATCTGTCTTTTTGGCGTACCACAAGGTTCTTGTTTAGGGCCTTTATTTTTCACACTGTATTCTAGTAAGTTATTTGAGGTAATAAAACCTCATTTACCTTAAGCGCATGCATACGCTGACGATTCTCTACTTTATCTATCGTTCAAGCCTAATAATGAAGTGAATCAATCGGAAGCCATTAAGTCAATGGAGCTTTGTATCAGAACGCTTAGAGCATGGTTGTAGATGGACAAACTCAAACTTAATGATGATAAGACAGAATTTATGATCATTGGAAGTAGGCAACAACTTGAAAAGGTTAGTGTCGCAGAATTGTCTGTTGGTGACATCAGCGTTTCTTCTGCTAGTACTGCACGAAATCTTGGAGTTCTGTTTGATCGAAATCTGAAGTTGGATGCTTAAATTACAAAAACATGTTGTACAAGTTACTACTATCTGCACAATATAAGAAAGATCAGGAAATACTTAACGTTGGATTCAGCCAGATGTTTGGTTCATGCACTGGTAATGGGGCACGTAGACTACTGTAATAGTTTACTCTACGGTCTCCCAAGAAATAATCGAAAATAATATCAATAAGCTACAGCGTCCTCGGAATATGGCTGCAAGGTTAATAACAAATACGCCGCGGTTTTGTCACATCACACCTGCACACTGTGTCAGTTGCACTGGTTACCAATAGGTGTCAGGATTAAATTCAAGGTGATACTTATAACATACATGGACTGGTTCCATATTACATACAGAGTTTAATCGAAGTCAAGGAGGAGTCCTCCTACAACCTTAGGTCAAATGATGAACTGTTACTTGCTCCACCGACGTTCAAGTCTAAAAAGACCTTAGGCGAAAGGGCTTTCCAAGTGGCTGCGCCGACTTTATGGAACAAACTTTTAAGTGCATTAAGGATGGAAACAAGCTTGAAGCCTTTTACAGCCAAACTAAAAAATTAATAGATATGATTTATAGATTTACGGTTGATGAATGACTTATCAATTAATGTTTTTAAGATAATTTCAGTTACTTAGTTTCAATGCATTTTTAATCGAATCTTATAATTTCCTTTGTAATTGTATATGAGAGAGATTTATACCAAATTTTTAGGGCTTTTTTTAGGAAATTTTACGTATAATTTTATATAATATTTTAATTTTAATTTCTTATTTATTTCAATTTTTTATTTGTTAGTTTGCTTTCTTTCCCTTTTTTTGTTGTTAGTGCGCATTAGATCATATATTTAAATGCTATTTTGCGCCTTATACATAATAAATTATTGTTAATATTGCATTCGTTTTTACATTTTTCAAGGGTTTAAAATGGCCACAAACTGATTACTGACTATTTGATTTATGAATGCCTCTACTTGACTGGACCGGCTTGTCCCGGGGGAATAAGCTAAAAATGGCCCATCTGAAAGGGTAGCCAAAGCGATTCGTTGTTGAGTGCTGAAAAGAACGCATTCGGTCTTCACAGGATGAATGCACAGCTTATTAACATAGGTCCAGGGCTGCAACTGTTTTTATTAGGTCTTTATTCAAAACAGTACTTACTGTATTTTTCCGCTTAAAGTAGGATCTTTGACTGCAGTAAACAGTTGGGCAAGTCATTGATGTAAATCGAAAACAATCTGTCAAAGCCTAGCAAAGGGTCATTCCATATTCTATGGTTTGATATAACCACAAATCCGTTAATTAGACCACCCTATTTCTGCGACCAGATTTTCATAGCCCAACGGTTTTCATATTACAGCTTTCCACTGTGTATGGCTAAATCTTACTGTAGAAGTCATTTTGATTTATTTGTTGAATAGCTGAAGAAGAACGGGTGGGGGTCTAAGCCAACCCAACTGCAGTGAAGTGAAGTGAAGTGAAGTGTAGTAAAGTGAAGTGAAGTGAAGCACTAATGAATTTGTGGCCCTCTACTAGATAATAATTTTACAATGTTTTTATAGAAGGATGAAAGTTTACATATACGAACGCCGTAATATTTTACGAATACATAGGTTTTCAGGGATTGGTTAAGTGCGGAACGCATTTATATTGGAGCGAACCGAGAAACAAACGCCCCCACCTAGCCAAAATATGAGTCTCACTATGGTTATCAGCTGGATAACAAATTCATCAAGCGTTGTCTCATAATCAAAAAAGCACCCTGGAGAGCATTCGACGAGCATAACATAACAGGCCAGAGCCCCGATTTTAAGTACTAGGCGACTTTGAAAGACGCGTGCTTCACATATTTGTGGCGGATTAGAATGCCGGCTTGGTCAGAGGCCCTTTGTTTAAAACATGGCGGGATACTCGCAGCTTAAGGCAAGTATGTGCCTTGTAGCTGTCAACATAATGCTTTTTAATTACATTCTGTCATAATTAACAAAACCCGATCCATGTTTGATCGAAAGTAATTGTACAAATCTGGTATCAGACAAACCGCTTTTAAAAAACAAAAAAACAAAACTAGTTTATGGTTATTTCTCATTAATTTCACTTTTCAAAACAAATATTTACTTTTATCAGTTTTCATGTTTCTTTCAAAACATCCTTCATTTCCGGGCGTTTCACTGTAGTCAATGAAAGACATGTTTTACCGGTCTTCTTTTACGCGGGAATATCAAAATTTCCATCTATCAAAACGCGATGAACCAAAGCTCGCAGGGTACCAAAGCGCCAAAGGCGCACGATGCAGTCCCGGTGTTTTGTGAGCACCCGTTAACAATCAGGGACACCCAACGAGGATATAGTTTAAAACCACTTAACATAGCATTGTTGAACGTATTTTAGTATTTAATCGGTAGATATAGGCATATTTTTTTCCCCTAAAAATTTTTCATCTGTTCGGATTTCCTAGCTGAAAGTCTAGTGATCCGAAAGTTATAGGGATCAAAACTTACCTTTTCGAAAATTTCAGCCAGGAAAAGGCTCCCGAAAATTCTAGGTGGCCTTTTTTAGGGTAAATACCCGTTTAAAATGGGTAATTATACCATTTTGTAGATGTTCGAAAATCCTAGGAGAGGCAGGCAAGCAAGAAATTTTACAACAAATGTTCCGAAAATTCTAGTTCTCAAATCGTCTTCCGAACAGATATTTTCCCGAAAATTGCCGTTGGGTGACCCTGAAGAATATTGAACACCAAAACTATCAAGTTTTGGTACAGCGAGAGGCAGCTAGTTTCTGTACCCAAAGGTTAGTGCATGGACAGGCTATCGAAAGAAAATAAAAGGGATGCTTGCCCAATGGATAGCAGGCCTAACTACGCAAATAAATGTCTCATCGCATCCTTGTCTGCGAGGTTAGTACTAAATTTACACTCTAGAATACATTACACAACTCAATCAGCAACACTTTGCAAGTAGAATTGGCGATCAGTGTGGGCAATTTATATTTCTAAGGGACGTCCGTCGCACAAAGGCTTAACGCGCTGGGATTTTTAGTCAATGACTGACATAAGAGTTTCCTCACAATCGACCCAGTTAGAGTGCGATAATGTGCGCGTGAACTTTGCCTACAACAGGCAATAAGTTGAATAAACCGGAAGCTGAACACCATGAATAAGTTACTAAATTACATCGCTCAGGTTTTTTTCCTTTTTTTTTCAAGTACCGGAGGGGTTTTTCGCGCATTCTGTTGCGCAGTTTGGGAGTGATATACCGAGTATCAGACAGGTAACGCACCGAAGCCACCATTTTACTCTTCTTCTACCAAACAGTTTTCCTGCAATGGTCTTAGTACTGGTCCCGTTGCCGAAACCTTGCACGAGCAAGATACGGTAATCGAGAGTCGAGAATCGAGAATCGATATTGTACTCGGGACAAGAAAAGGTCGCCGTCCAAGGAACAACTAATGCAATGCAAGAGCTCCAAGCTGCTGAGAATCGCCAATTCTGGATTACAAGCAGTGAAGGAACTCCTGACAAGCGTCCAAATTATAAAGGAACTTTGGAGGCCAGTCAGCCACGGTGATTGTCGCACCACGCATAAAGTAGAATAAATTTGTTAGCCTGGTCTTATATGTGCCACAAATCACGTAAAACTATAAAGCAGGTACCACTATGAAGTCTGGAAAATGAAAATTCAATAATACTATGGTTGACGACTGACAGTTTAAAAGAGAGACAACCTTCACCTCAGAATCTTGGGCGCGCCGCCTGTAAGCTCTGAGGGAGAGGGTAGCCCCACAATTTGGTCTATTTCAAAACAAATGACAATACAAAAATAACCTACAATAATAATTTGGATAAATGATCGACATTTTATAAGATAGACTACCTTCACCTCAGAATCTTGGGCGCGCCGCCTGTAAGCTCTGAGGGAGAGGGTAGCCCTATAATTTGGCCTATTTCAAAAACAAATGACTGTACAAAAATAACCTACAATAACAATTTGGATAAATGACCGACATTTTAAAAGAGAGACTACCATCACCTCAGAAACTTGGGCGCGCCGCCTGTAAGCTCTGAGGGAGAGGGTAGCCCCATAATTTGGCCTATTTCAAAACAAATGTCAGTACAAGGATGACCTACAATAATAATTTCGATAATGACCGACATTTCAAAACAAAGACTACCATCACCTCAGAAACTTGGGCGCGCCGCCTGTAAGCTCTGAGGGAGAGGGAAGCCCCATAATTTGGCCTATTTCAGAAACAAATGACAATACAAAAATAACCTACAATAATAATTTGGATAAACGATCGACATTTTAAAAGAGAGACTACCTTCACCTCAGAATCTTGGGCGCGCCGCCTGTAAGCTCTGAGGGAGAGGGTAGCCCCATAATTAATTTGGCCTATTTCAAAAACAAGTGACACTACAAAAATAACCTACAATAATAATTTGGATAAATGGCCGACATTTCAAAAGAGAGACTTCCTTCACCTCAGAATCTTGGGCGCGCCGCCTGTAAGCTCTGAGGGAGAGGGTAGCCCTATAATTTGGCCTATTAATTAAAAAACAAGTAACAATACAAAGGTAACCTGTAATAATAATTTTTGGATTATGATTGACATTTCAAGGAGGCTAAAATGACTGATATAGAAACCATACTGTATCTGGGATGTTCATTATACAGATTGCCCAAGCGAACACGAAGATGTTGAAGTGGAAGCTAGAATATCTGGAGTAATCCAGCGTCTTGGGCTCCTGCTAGCGAATAAGATTTTGGCGGGATTTCGACAGTGCTTGGCGGGCTTTTTGGAGAGTGATTTGTCACTAGAGGCACATCGACGCTTACATCGTCTTAAGCCAGAGAAAAAAGACTTGAATCCTTCGCCGTTTGATCAAAAAGGTCGTCCATTGAAGACATTGAATCAGATAATCGGTATTGCTGTTCCTCAAGGAGATGTGAAGTAGAGCTCGAGCTCTCGCATTCGTTTACACCGGCGACTATAAAATGTGCATTGTTGACGGCCTTTCTCAAACGTTCAAATCGAGAAGATTTAAGAATTTCTTTGGTCAGGGTCTTTTCCACGCAGAGTTCCTTCCAAACCGGAGAAAGAAGTGCCAGCAGAGAGTGTATTCCTACTTGTGGCTCCACAGCAAAAACTTGATACACCGACTCGCCGTTTTCGCTTCGAAGGTCACCAATGTTGACACGGCATACTACTCTTGAAAGAAGTGAAATAAGCCATCGGAGCACTATTTTTTTAAAAGAAAGCACTTGAAAAGAGTCTCGCTATGTCTTGATTGGCCATCCTCGACATGGCTTGTTTGGTGTGGATGCAATGGAAGCAATGCCAAACTTTGTTGAGGAGTTTAAATGCAATCCAGATGCCCCGCATTATGGTTTCAAGTCATGGGATGATTTTTTCACCAGAGAGTTTCGTCCTGGAGTTCGTCCAGTAGAATTTCCAGACAATGATTATATTGTTGCAAACGCCTGTGAGTCGGCGCCTTACCAGATAGCTACATGCGTCAAAAAGAGGGACTTCTTTTGGATTAAGAGACAACGGTACTCTTTGCATTTTATGCTGAACAAGAGTGACCTGGCCAAGAAATTTCATGGTGGAACCGTCTACCAAGGGTACCTTAGCGCCACCAGCTATCACCGATGGCACAGCCCAGTGTCGGGTACAATCTACAAAACAGAACTTGTTGATGGTTCTTATTACTCGCAGACCTATAACATTCAGGACGACCCCGGATCACCCAACATGTCTCAAGGATACCTGGCCCAGGTAGCTGCGCGAGGGATAATCTACATAATGGCTGATAATCCTGATATTGGATTGATGTGTTTCGTAGCAATCGGTATGTCAGAAGTCTCTTCAAACGAAATCGCTGTTAAAGAGGGGGACAAAGTCAAGGAGGGAGACCAGCTCGGAATGTTCCACTATGGTGGTTCCACGCACTGTCTTATATTTCGACCTGAGGTAAAAATCGAGTTTGATACTCGTGGTCAAACACCAGGTCTGGATACCGACAATATTCCAGTTAGAGCTAAGATTGCGACCGTTTATCCAACACAAGACAAGAAGAAAAGATTATAAAGAAAAACAGCTGAACTTGGAATTTGGAGTTTACTTGAACTTGATGTCATTGTTTTTGTAGAATGTTAAAACGGTCACAGGACCATAATTTATTGTATTTGAACCATTTTCCCATGATTATTTTTTGCCCGTGCGATGCAAATTTTTTGATCAGGCGCATGCAGGCAACTGAGGTCTTGAGTCCGTATCTTGTATAGAAATTATCAGTTATGCTATGTTTCTACGTTCAGTGTAAGAAATGAGAGAGGTAAACGTTAGTTCACATTCTACGCGTTATTATTACATAGGTACTGTTTTGTGGCCAGTAGAAGTAAAAAAAAAAAAACTTCAGGGTGATAATTAAAACGGACTTCCCTGAGGTATTTCATTTTTTCTTTTGCATTTAGATAATTTATATTTTATTTTATGCGGACTCATTTTAAACGACGAACTTCGAATGTGCCGCTAATGGGAAAACCTATTGCTCTCCCTCATTTACTTCAGATTCAGCACATGAGTAGCCTGCTCCGGGCGTTCAGATTGTAGAGCGCTGCGGTCAGATGGTGAGGAGCGAGTGAAATTGTACACGCCTGGAACAGGCTGGCACATGTGCAACAACTGGGAAATCTAGGGAGTTGCAATATAAGGTAAAATATATCATGGGAAGTCCAATGGGATATTTATTTAATTCGAACTGTGGTTAAAACCCAGCGTTGTCATGTAATATGTCAAGTATGAGACGTACTGTTTCTTAGAGGGTCTTAATGGGGTTAACCGATAGGCGTAAAACGGCCAAAAATTTAGTCGATAGCCGTAAAAATTGAAAAATTTTAACCGTTAGCCGTAAATAGGGTAAAAAAAGAGTTAACTGTAAAAGAAATTGTTCCCTAGAATCGCTTATGGTTGAGTTATTTATTTCCCGGCTACTTTGACTCGTGCGCACGTTAAGCCAAGCGCCTTTTAGTTTTGACCTAGACCTAGACTCCATTTCCGCCGCTCTCCCATGGAACTAATTTTTTTCCATAGGGAAAATCTGGCTTCTTGCTGGGGATTAAAATTTTGCGATTTTCAGGAGGTCGTGCCCTCGAAATACTAGTGAAACAACACCCAGAGATTTCACTGCTTGTAAAACACGTTGCCGATCGATAAACAGAAATTCCCTGTTTTTCTCTGACGCTACGGTAGACATTGCCATGCCTAGTCTCTGTACGGCTTCTTCCCATGCAATCTCGGTCAAGGCACTTCGGTGGCGTATCTGACTGTCCGTCAAAATTGACGGATAAAGTCAGGCGGATTGTTCAAATTAAAACCATTCCATTTTCAAATTAAGACGTATTACCTATCTGACGCGAATTTTCAAACGGGTGACCCATCTTTCGCCGCGAATAATCCGTCTCTAGTGTGAAAGCGGCCATTTCTGTTATAAATGAATGTCCCCCCCCCCCCCCCCCGCCAGCTGCCTTAAGTTGGGCGTTCGCGTGTCTGCTTTTGTTTTTTCATAAAGATTATTTTTAAATTGACTATTGACATTTCTATGCGTAAAACAATATTAGAAATGGAATACTTTTATAAAAAGTATGATCTATCAAATGCTAAAAATTTTCAAAAGAATAGCTTTATTTTTTCCCCAGATGATCCTAAGGCCTTTATTTTGCTTTGAAGAGACAAAAATACAGGTTTATTAACATTTAACTCCTTGGAACATTAGAAAATAATTTTTAACTTTTTTGTTGATCGTAACTGAAAAAAGTTAACCGATAGCCGTAAAAGAGCTAAAATTTTAGCCGATAACAGTAACAGCCACCTCCTAATAGAGACTTTCGTCCTATAAGCAACACTCATAGGAGATGATGTGGACCTTTTTTCCAAAAAAAAATCATTTTTTAAAAAAACTTTCATTGAAACACAAATATGATTTCATGGATCGAATTATCATGCTGAATTTTAGTGAGACTGCCAAGTTTTAGTTTCTTAGATATCCGTTGCAAACTGACGAAAACATGAGGCTCAAGCATAGGAATACCAGGGAAATATACTAATGTCTCAGCGAATATTTCTTTGTATATTTGTAAAGGTTTAAGGTCTATTTTTTCAAAACTTTTTCAGATTGACTAAATTTAGTATGGTAAATTGATGTGCTTGTTTAATAAAGAAACCTTAGAAATTGCCATTTGACGTGACATTACGAAAAAAATAATGGAAAAATAATGGATAGAGAGATCACATTCTCAGCCAAGCAGGCGCCTGTGTCGTAAATTGGCCTATTTGGGCAGCTAACTAGAACCAAAGATGTTTTAGAAGTTAAATGAACTATAGTAGGAATTTGAGCCATGAACTCAAACGTTACGATGTCGATACTCGTTATAGAGCCAACTGCTAAAGCTCAAGAGCGGTATCCGTGTTGAATAATAAAAATAATAAACTTACAGATTTTGCATGTTCTTCGAGCTATATTACCCATGGCCTTTTGATCGACGGGGCGGGACGCCCTAACCGTGGAGAGCTTTAATTAGACAAGCCAAACAAATAATGACACAAATACAATGGACTCAGCCAATTTGAAAGCCTTGCAATAAAATGCTTTGACGGCCGATTAGTTTCATGATAATCTGCTTTCACACCGAGCACCCATCAAAGGTAGCACTATGTATAAACCAAGATAGAACGTTTTTATAAGCCACCCTCATAGAAAGTGCAGTGGACCTTTTTGCAAAAAAAGGCTTAAAACCATTCATTAAAACATAAAAATGACTTCATGGATGAAATATATTGTCAATGTAAAGGCTAACAAGAGATGGAGATAAAACACACACAACGGAATTCATCAGGAAATTGAGTAATTTTAATTCTCAGTGGACAAAAACCTTGTACTAGTCAAGAATAATCTTAAGAATATAGCATGGATTACAATACTATTCTATCAACGGTATTGGAACGTCATACACCCCTTAAAACTAAAACTAAAGTTGCTCGACCTAACGTGCCTTGATACAATGATGAAATAGATTGCGCAAGAAGGTTGCGGCGTGAAGCAGAGAGAAAATGGAGAAGAACAAGGCCAACGGAGGACTTGAAAGAATTTAAAGCAAAACGAAAGTATGTGACTTATCTCCTAAAAAAAGCTAGCCAAGAATACTATATGTAATTTATGGAGGAGAATGGCTCTGACTAGGGAAAACTTTTCAAAGTCTGCAAATAGGCTCCTAGGTATCAAAGAAAGTTTGGCTGCTTGTTTTCCTGATCATCTTGATAATATGTTGCTGGCGAATGATGTTGCTAATTTCTTTGTTAGGAAGATTGATAATATTCATGGCCAAATAACCTCAAGGAAAATCAATGCATCAGATATAGCTTTGGTGCCTCCTTACCTCATGGTGGATAAGGGTAAGACTCTCTGTTCCTTTAGGTGTCTAACTGAATCAGACGTTCGTGCGATCATCACGAAATCTGCGAAGAAGTCTGTAAGTTAGACCCGTTCTCTACATCATTACCTGTGAACTGCCTTGACGAGTTGCTCAGTGCCAGTGACCACTGCTATGGTTCATTTACCATTAAAAGAAGGTTATTTTCCCAGTGAATGGAAGGATGCACTTGTCAAACCTTTACTTAAGAAGGCTGGACTGAGTATGGACTATAAGAACTTAAGGCCAGTGAGTAATCTCCAATTTGTTTCCAAAGTAACAGAAAGAGCTGTATTTGACCAGTTACATGAAAACTTGGAAGACAATGACTTGTATCCTGTACTCCAGTAAGCATATAGAAAGCAGCATAGCACTGAAACAGCGCTCTTGAGTATATTTTAATTTTAATTAATTATTTATTTCTTATTTATTTTAATTGTTTTTTATTTGTTAGTTTGCTTTCTTTCCCTTTTTTTGTTGTTAGTGCGCATTAGATCATATATTTAAATGCTATTTTGGGCCTTATACATAATAAACTATCATTATTATAGTATTCTTTTTTACATTTTTCAAGGGTTTAAAAATGGCCACAAATTGATTACTGACTTTTTGATTTATGAATGCCTCTACTTGACTGGACCGGCTTGTCCCGGAGGAATAAGCTAAAAATGGCCCATCTGAAAGGGTAGACGAAGCGATTCGTTGTTGAGTGCTGAAAAGAACGCATTCGGTCTTCACAAGATGAATGCACAGCTTATTAACATAGGTCCAGGTCTACAAATTTTTTTTATTAGGTCTTTATTCAAAACAGTACTTATGTTTCCGATATTGCAGTCAGCGTAGAAAAGGACGAAGTGAAGTGAAGTGAAGTGAAGCGAGGTGAAGTGTAGTTAAGTGAAGTGAAGAACTAATGAACTTTTGGCCCTCTACTAGGTAATAATTTTACAATGTTTTTATAGAAAGATGAAAGTTTGCATATACGAACGCTGTAATATTTTACGAATACATAGGTTTTCTGGGGATTGGTTAAGTACGGAACGCATTTATATTGGAGCAAACTGAGAAACAAACGCCCCCACCTAGTCTAAATATGAGCCTCATTATCATGGTTATCAGCTGGATAACAGTTTCATCAAGCGTTGTCTCATAATCGAAAAAAAACACCCTGAGGGAATTCGGCAAGCATAACTCTCAACTCATCAATACGCAAATGTGCTAATATTCATAATTATTTTCTAAGAAAGTAGACACACTTGATAACGGGTACCCACGCTGATGATGTTAAGTCTAAGTCTTCTACGCTGGTTTTTCTTTTTCCACGCAACACAGTCAGTCTTAAGCAGTAGGCCTTTTCGTCTTGGTCAATGGCTTCCTTCCGACTGGAACGTTACTGACGAATGGTTGGCCAACGTGATCCACGAGTGTCAATGTAAATACAAAGATAAGTTAGAAATGCTTTTGGCTCTTCACCCACAAGCTGAAGATGACGAAACAGCCCTGTGTGCACTTCGATCTACAGATACTAAAACTACAGATAAACACCTCCGTCTCCATAAACCGGTCGAAGATTTGAAGAATGCTATTCTCACCGACCACAAGATTAACATGTTCTTTCATCAAATGTTCTGGCAACAGTATCAACTCCCAAACTCTTCAGAAGGAACAAAAATTCCGTCCTGGCAATTGATGATAATAATAATCGACCACATCATGACAACAGCTCCAATCTTTAACAAAACTGCATTGGTTGGCCTTCCAATCAACGCTATCTTGAACTGGCCGATGGCTACCACCGCTGGATTTGCTGCCTTCCTGAACGACAAAGTCAACAGGTTGTTCAAGAACATTCTCAATTATTGGGGAGAGTTCCTGTCAACTCCAGGGTCTCGCTATGTCTTAACTGACCATCCTCGACATGGTTGGTTTGGTGAGGATGCAATGGAAGCAATGCCAAACTTTGTTGAGGAGTTTAAATGCAATCCAGATGCCCCTCATTATGGTTTCAAGTCATGGGATGATTTTTTCACCAGAGAGTTTCGTCCTGGAGTTCGTCCAGTAGAATTTTCAGACGATGATTACATTGTTGCAAACGCTTGTGAGTCGGCGCCTTACAAGATAGCTACATGCGTCAAAAAGAGGGACTTCTTTTGGATTAAGAGACAACGGTACTCTTTGCATTTTATGCTGAACAAGAGTGACCTGGCCAAGAAATTTCATGGTGGAACCGTCTACCAAGGGTACCTTAGCGCCACCAGCTATCACCGATGGCACAGCCCAGTGTCGGGTACAATCTACAAAACAGAACTTGTTGATGGTTCTTATTACTCGCAGACCTATAACATTCAGGACGACCCCGCATCACCCGACATGTCTCAAGGATACCTGGCCCAGGTAGCTGCGCGAGGGATAATCTACATAATGGCTGATAATCCTGATATTGGATTGATGTGTTTCGTAGCAATCGGTATGTCAGAAGTCTCTTCAAACGAAATCACTGTTAAAGAGGGGGACAAAGTCAAGAAGGGCGACCAGCTCGGAATGTTCCACTATGGTGGTTCCACGCACTGTCTTATATTTCGACCTGAAGTAAAAATCGAGTTTGATACTCGTAGTCAAACACCAGGTCTGGATACCGACAATATTCCAGTTAGAGCTAAGATTGCGACCGTTTATCCAGCACAAGACAAGAAGAGAAGGTTATAACGAAAAATAGCTGAACTTGGAATTTGGAGTTTACTTGACCTTGATGTCATTGTTTTTCTAGAATATTAAAGCGGTCACAGGACCATAATCGTATTTGAACCATTTTTCCATGGTTATTTTTGACCTGTGCGATGCAAATTTTTTGATCAGGCGCATGCAGGCAACTGAGTTCTTGAGTCCGTATTTTGTATGGAAATTATCAGTTATGCTGTTTCCATGTACAGTGTAAGAAATGAGAGAGGTAAACGTTAGTTCACATTCTACACATTCTTATTACTTGGGTGCTGCTTTGTGCTTGGCGAGTAGAAGTAAAAAAAACCTTCAGTCTGATAATTAAAACGGACTTCCCTGAGGTATTTAATTTTTTTCTTTCGCATTTAGATAATTTTTATTTTATTTTATGCCGACTCATTTTAAACTTCGAACTTCAAATGTGCCGCTAATGGGAAAACCTATTGTTCTCCCTCATTTACTTCAGATTCTGCACACGTGTAACCTGCTCCGGGCGTTCAGGTTGTAAAGCGCCGCGGTCAGATGGTGGGGAGCGAGTGAAATTGTACACGCGTGGAACAGGTTGGCATATGTGAAACAGCTGGGAAATCTAGGAAGTTGCAATATAGAGTAAAATATATCATGTGAAGTCCAATGGGATATTTATTTTTGAATAAATATCCCACACAAAAACCTAGCAGTTGTCATGTAATTTGTCAAGCATGAGACGCAGTGTTTCTTATAAGCAACACTCATCGGAGGTGATGTGGACCTTTCTTCCAAAAAAATCTTTTTTTTTTAAACCTTTCATGGAAACACAAATATTGTTTCATGGAGCGAATAATCATGCTGAATTTTAGTGAGACTGCCAAGTCTTAGTTTCCTAGATATCCGTTGCAAACTGACGAAAACATGAGGCTCAAGCATATGAATACCAGGGCAATATACTAATGTCTCAGCGAATATTTCTTTGTATATTTGTAAAGGTTTAAGGTCTATTTTTTCAAAACCTTTTCAGATTGACTAAATTTAGTATGATAAATTGATGTGCTTGTTTAACAACAAAAAAAAACCCTTAAAATTTGCCATTTGACCTTGGCAGTGGGAAAAAAATAACGGATAGAGAGATCACATTCTCAGACAAGCAGGCGCCTGTATCCTAAATTGGTCTATTTAGGCAGATAACTAGAACCGAAGATGTTTTGGAAGTTGAGTAAACTTTAGTAGGAATTTGAGCCATGAACTCAAAACGTTAAGATGTCGATACTCGTTATAGAGCCAACTGCTAAAGCTCAAGAACGGTTCCGTATTGAATAATAATAATAAAAAACTTAGAGATTTTGCATATTTTTCGAGCTATATTACCCGTGCCCTTTTGATCGACGGTGCGGGACGCTCTAACCGTGGGGAGCTTTAATAATTAGACAGGCCAAACAAATAATGGCACAAATACAATGAACAGTCTTTTCGCAGATACCCTGACTGGTTTTTTAAAGGATGATCTCTCTCTAACAAATTTTCTTAAACTTATAGAAGATTATGAAACTTGCTCTGGCCTAAAGGTTAACCACGAAAAGGCAGTGCTTTTGCTGATAAGTAAGCTGGCCGGTACCGTACAAGAAACCGCTCTGAACAACGTAAAAATTAAACGATCAGTTAAAATCTTTTAGGAGTACATTTTACCTATGACATTCGCGCGAAACAAAAGCTAAACATCCATGAATTAATCAGCTCCATTCAACGTACGAATCTGGAGGTGGAGAGATCTGACTATCATAGGGAGAATTCAAATTATCAAAACCTTTTTTTATCCCTATCTTTTATATTATTGATATTTTATATTTTTGATATTATAGGATAAAGAATTTGTGAAAGAAGCAAACAAAATTATATTTGATTTTATCTTGAAAGGAAAGGATAAAGTTAAAGGGCTTATGGAAAAGCGGGAATCCGGAATCCGGAACCGGAGCCGGAACACAGTGATCGTGATACCAAAGGTATACTCAGATTAGGAAAGTGACTTGCCAAAAAAAAGGTAAGTGCATCCTACTGTTTTTCCTAGCAGTCATAAACTGTGGCTACAGCTGTAGGTGGAGCAATTTTCGACAGATCGAGACTACAACTAATCAGAAGCCGATTGACTGCGAAAAACAGCCATAATAAGTATGTGATGTTTAAGACCGCTGTGTTATTCATTTCCTTCTCTTGAGCCTAGGTTACTCATTTCTTAAAAGGGCTCCGTGTTACATCCATTGTGAGGGAAAGGCAGCAAAGGGAGGAGGAGTACTCATGTCAATCATGATCCCAAGTTGCAACGCTCACGCGTATATGAAATTCTCGAAGAAAAATTTTGCGCCGTACGCAAAAAATGCGACAGTAAAAAAATATAATAACAATAAATAAATATAATGTGGGGATGAAAAGTCTTGATCTAGCAATAATTGTTAGTGACACTCTTAAGACAGAGAAGTCTCCGAGTTTTAATTCTTAGGTTCGGGTTTGGGTTCCGTTTTCGGTTCCGTTTCCGTTTCCGGCTCCGGCTCCGGCTCCGGATTCCGGATTCCGGCTTTTCCATACGCCCAAGTTCAACGCTCTGCACTTATTAGTGACATCGAAGATGGAGGACTTAAAGCCCCACATTTAAATTCCCTAATTGAAACACAAAGAATACTTTGCTGCAAGAATTGGCAAATGATCAACCGGACAATCCTTTTGCATTATCTGAAACCTGCTGGTGGTAAATTAGTCTTATGTTGTGACTTTGATTTGAAGAAATTGCCTATCAAATTACCAGCCTTTTATGAAGAATGCTTAAAATTTTTTGCAAAGTGCTCTGCGGTAAATAATTTAAATATACAGGATTTAAATGGACAAGACCTGTCAAAAGTTATCTGATGGAGTAACAAATTTATTCGTATTGGTGGCAATTCTGTATATTTTCGAAATCTCGCTGAGAAAGGGATCCTTCGAGTAGGTGATTTAATCTCGCATAA
>NC_133204.1:28540682-28555682 GCF_958299795.1 Porites lutea
AAACTAAAGACGAGTCAATGCTTTTTTTAAGCTAATAGAGTTACATGTCATGTTTACTCGCAAAATTTAGGGAAAAGGCGGTCCACCTGTAAGAGTTTGCTGAAATTAGCTCTTGTATTTACACTTTGTGTACCTGTGGATAACATTTCTACATTGATTTATATTTTTTATATTTTTTTTTGGTACACTAAATTTTCTAATGAGCCGCCCTGTGCCTATTGTATAGGAATCCCCCCCCCGGCACACTAGCTACAAAGTTAAATAAAAAGTTATGTCACTTACACAGTTGTTCCCTGTGATTCCCTGGTACCTCTATCTTGTGTTCCCAATAGAAACTTTAGCATGATTCATTGCATGGCCTCTAACAACAGTATTAATTTTTTTAATACAGACCTTTGTCGCAAGACTATATTGAAAAGGGATCGATGTCTTGTCGCGGTTTCAAGAAAAAAAACTTTGGGGACGAGAACGCGTCCGGTGCAATTCCTGCATTTAGTATGAACAGCGGTATCTGCAGGAATCGCACCGAGGTTCAGTCGGGTGTACGTGGACATTGAAGCTCTGTTTATGGCTTTTCTTCAATATGTAAGTGGTAAAATCTAAGATCAATGTGGATGCAGACAAAAGGTTTCATCTCAGAATCTCTCGGTGAAGGTATCCGATTTGCGACAGTTGAACTTCAACTTCGATAAGACATTGACTCTTAGCGAGTTAGCCGACTTCAAAAGAATACTGCACTGTTTGTCTTTGAGAAATATTTAATATTATATTGTATTTTCCTGTGGACTGTCTTTTTCGTGTAAAAACCGTTACTCTTGAAACGGCTAACGTAACGAATTGTCACGTCATCGCCACTGACATACTATTTTTATCTTCCAATCACAGGTCGGTGCAATTCCTGTATTTAGCTGCTAGTGTGGAACATTGAAGGACGATGAGTTTTTGCTCAGTTTTAAGTTTTCCCGCGTACAAATATCAAGAAAAGGTTTCTACGAACTTTTTTTAATGGACTTTTTGGACATCAGGAGGCGTGATGTATGAACAGTTCATGGGTGACTTCACTTATCGTGATTCGGGATCTCGGCAAGTTCAGTTATAATTTTCGAGCGACCATCTTGCTCTATTTCTTATATTTTTCCACTTACAGTGGTATTAAGACTCTCTTCCTTATCTTAAACACATGCTACGAGCACAATATATTGGTATGAGTCTTGCAACAGTCATATGTGAATTTTCATTAAACCACTGATTTTCTACTTCGCTGTTCGTAAGTTTGTTCGTGTACACCGGGAGGTACAACAAATATTTATAGGCGTAAATACAGAATACAGGGCCAATTTAGTAAAAACCAGGGTAAATATTCCAGTCACTTTGCTTCACATATACTGGGTCTGTCAGTATAAGCTATTTTTAATATCAGAAGGCTGGGAGGGGTTTACTGAACCTTCAAAACCTTCACTGGAATGTCATTGGAGTGATAATCAATAAATTTCCAACAGTAAAACCGTATTTAGTAGTTTTGTATTAGATAGTGACTTCGGTTTCAAGTATTTCCTTGAAATTGTTGGTACAAAAATTACCCTTTATTTATGAATTATACTTGAAATGATTATAGTGGTTTAGTGTAAGAACAATAGGCTAATTCAGTTGCTAATAAGAGTGAGTACATCAGGAAAGAGTATGCGTTGAGAAAATCCCTTAAAGGACTGAAGTACAAGAAACAGAGAAAAGAAAACTGAATGTTTTGCATAGTTTATAAAGAGAATCAGAAGAGGCTTGAAAAATACACAACTTAAGTTTATTGTTTGTGTAAGTTATGAATCTGATTTACAACTAAATTATACAAGGTAAAATTGATTTTTTATCAACCATGAAAAACAGTTATTGTCAGGCTTGAGCCCTATCCTCTCAGCAGTTCTTTCTATGATACTACCCTTGGTGTATTTGGTCTAGATGGGTATGTGCTGCTGATTTAGGGTGGTGACCATTTCACCCTTTAGAGTTTTGAACAAGGTGTCTGTTTGGGTTGTGAAGGTTGAAGAAGCAGCGGTCTATAGAGTACAGTCTATTGGTACCACCATCCCACCCCCCCAAGTTTTGCCATGTTTCTAAGTTTAAAAGCAACCTTAATTCTGTATGCTAAAGGAAATGAATCAGGATTATAAATAAGGTCTCTTGGCTTAAAAAGGGTAGGGCAATGCACAATGTGTCCTACTACCCATACTCTCTTTCAGTGTAAGCCCAGGGAGGTGATCTCACATTTTAATACCCTTTTACCACTTGTTGTAACAACAAAGTCAGTGAAGGTTTATGGTCTCTGAAAAAATTTTTGCCAGCCTCAACACAAGTTTCTAACTGTTATTGTTGACTGCATATAATATCATCTTAATAGTCATTTTACATTTTTTTTCCCAAGGCATCCTATGGTGTTTTCAATATCCACTAGTACAAGACAAATTTTAAGTTGAGAGGGTTTACTTTGATTTCATTAACAGTAAACTACATTTTTACACAAACACAAACTAACCTGGCAGGTTGATGTCCAAAGGTGTAAAACATTACATGCAATTATATTGCAAAAACTGATCACAGTGGCCAAAGGAAAGGCAAAAATACAAATGTCATCATTTTTTAAATTTTATAAATTCCCTTTGAAGCATATTTAGCCAGATGTAGTCCTTGTCAAAACATGCAAACTTGAACATTTATTTTCTGACCTTAGCTAATCTCCTTTTAACCATACTCTTGTTCCAGGGGTAGTGTAGTTTTTGGAATAAACTATTTACAATTTTTCCCACTTTGTTTGCAACAAAACAAAACACAATTAAATGAGGACTCAAACTGAAGGCAGTGTGTAGTAACTGCTGTCATGAAAAGAGAATTCCAAACACACAAAATAATTACCCTTTCATTTGCCTATATTCATTTCTTAGAAACTACGGTAAAGTTTAAATTAAGTCACACGAAGATAAGAACTTAAGCATATCAAGAGTGAATGATCTCTTGGCAAAATTTATTTAGCTTCTTGTACATAACAAAAAACATGAACTACGAGATTTGACCATCTACCACTCAATCATCCAAGGCAACTCTGCCAGGATAAGTTCACAATCAAGGATGAAGAATTAAGAATCTCAATCATAATTTCTTTTCGTCTTAAAGGTGTAATGAAACCGTAAACAACTCTGACAACTCTTCTATTTGACCACGGCCACCGCGCTTTTTTTAATATCACGAAAGATTAATTTTCGGCCATTTACTTGAAAATATAAACTCTTCTACATACGCATTGGAGGGTTGGTCCTTCTTCTAGTCTTGTGGGTCTTCTAAACAGAAACACAGCTTGAAAGCCTGTAGTGAGCCAAAAGGTCGGGCATCGAGGAACATGTACAATGACTGTTCACTGGTCTCACTCTTAGCGTAGTAAATCGCATGTAATGATAAACGCAAGACCAGACGAAAGGAAAACGTAAGCTCCACATTACTGCGGAAAAAATCGGTTACAGCAAAGAAAGCAATGACCAACAGGACCAAAAGCGAATTCACTTTATCACATTGTCGAGTTGCTGCGAAGACGAACTTCTTGATGTCGTTGTTGTTCCCAGCCCGTTTCGCGCATGCTCGCTACAGTTCTCGAATGATTGACAGATTTCTTAACTGGGGCGATCATGGAAAGCCGAAAAGCGGCAAGATCAAAGGCCGTTGCCAGCCCCCCCTGTATTATACCTTGGAATCAGGGATAATCATTGCAACTATGAGACCTTGGAAACACATTGCAATTAATTTTTAACCGTATCAAGAGCATCTTGGAATATTAAACTTTCATCTTGGATTAAAACATTGGAACTTTATCGAACTTTGTAACCCTGGGTTCGACCCTGGATAAAGCAAGCGGATGTTTTGTTTTGTTTTGTTCCATTAACCTAGATAGAACGCCATTATGCTTCCATAGACCAACGCATCCCACGGAAACGACTTTAGGCGTCTTGTTAATCTTTATTAATTTTGTCACGTAAATAAAGAAGAAGGTACTAGGGTGTATTTCTTTCTTTCTTTTTTGTCAGTATGTATACTCTTTTTTGTCAGTATTTATACCAAATTTTTAGGGTTTTTTTTTTAGGAAATTTTACGTATAATTTAATACAATTTTTTAATTTTTTGTTAGTTTGCTTTTTGTTCCTTTTTTTCTGGTTGTTAGTGCGCATTAAATCATATATTTAAATGCTATTTTGCGCCTGATACATCTACCTGGAGTTTTGAAAACAGGGTTGCCTGACATTTTAAATCAAGTCCAGCACATTGCAGGCAATCTTTCAAAACTTAATTTGCTTAAAGCCCTGATACCTTTAGTGTAAAAAATAACAATCTCGCTCTTCAGGACTACCCACCCTCACCTCTTAACCATGGGCTCCAAATAACTTCCTGGAATTGACAGAAATCAGTGGAAATTCACGAGGGGGCAACAGCCCGGCCCGTAGGGGGGGGGGGGGGGGGGGGTGGAATTGTTGTAAAGACTATGCTTTGTGCTAGAGTGCGGATTTGCTGAGTTTTTGTACCAGGGCTTACCCCTGTCTTTCAAAGCTCAATGTCTCCCTTAAATTAAGTGGGGATTGTGTCTGGCTGGGTGTCATGTTGTTGCACAGACACAGGGCTATCATCTGGTTTGCATTTGTGGTAGCCTAGTTAAATTCCACGGGGGTGGGGTTGTTGTAAAGTTTGATGTGTTTTTGCACTCTTATGTAGTTTGTTTGTGCTCTTTGCATGCAAGCAATGACCCACTCTGTTGATAATGTTCCTAGTCAGCAAGCAGTTGAACTGGTGGTTGTAGGACTTGGTTTTGTTGAGCAGTGTTGGCTTAGATTGTTTTTGGGAGACCAGCTTCGATGAAAAATGGGGTGAACTGGGGAAATGGCTTTGCAATCAGTGACACCGACACCAAAAAATGCCACTTAAAATGTCTTATTTTCCAGATTAATGAGGAAAACTTCACTTTTCTTACCTTTAAGACAGACGATTCTATCGAATGGAAGTTCAAGTATTTAATAATTTCTATTTGAGGTGAGATTTTAGTTTGCAAGTAACAAGGGCCATTAAATTACCAATTAGTGCGAGAGACTGACATTTTTTAGCACCCCGGTTTTCAAAAAAACCATTTATACATAATAAATTATTATTATCATTATAGCATTCTTTTTTACATTTTTCAAGGACTAAAGACTGTACAGTATGTGGTCCTTAGTCCGTGCAAGTCCCCGATGCCCTTGGTCCGTGTCTTTTTCGAAAATGATAAAATATTTCGTCAAGAAAAAAAATACGTTGAATAATGAAAGATATCGTGAGTTACTGATTAGCATTCTTTTATATGACAAAGTTTCACCCTTCTTTCTGCGGGTGGAGACGCGAAATTAACGTTTGTTGACAGGTAGGTTAATTTGTCTTTCTTGAAGTTTGGATTTTTGCGGCACCGTAAATTACGTGGTCATGTTTACTTAGCCTGCGAATAAGTAAAACGCGACGGGAAGACTTGCCTTTTTGCAGAACAGGTTTTCAGATCAACCTATTTCTGCTGTTGGAAGCATATTGCTGTAGACTCTGAATTTTTTGTTTTAGCGACTCTTGAAAAATATCACCAAATTTCGCTTAGCGGTCCTTGGTCCGCGTCCTATGACCTCGGTTGAATAAAACTTCCCAAAGTAAAAAGCGACGGCCTTTGTTTTCGAAGAATGTTTTGAAAGTCGTCCCTATACATGTCTACAAGTTCTCTTTTTTAATACCTCGAGTACATACAGAGCTTTTGGTAATTATTTTCGACCGCGCTAAAAACTGCTCGTCGACGCTTGTGTAGGAGACTCGAGGAGACTGTTGTCGGAAGTCTTTGAAAGAAAAGCAGATTTTTTTTGCTCACAACATCTTCCGGAAAAAACTTTAGCTTAATTGCATCAAGAAAAAAAATATATAAGAAATACTGTGAAAATCAGGTTTTCGTGTGGAAACTATCACATTTTTACGTTTTTATCGTGCTGCTTATCTGAGACGCGGACCAAGGACCAGATTCGCGGACCAAGGACCATCGAAAACGGTCGCCTTTTTGCGAATTGCAAGCAAAATATTTATGTCTGGAACTTGAAACTTCAGGATTATCGACAGGAACATAAAAGCTATCTTCAGGGAGTATTTCAGCTCGAATCCCGTTGAAGCCCTGATTTTTTTTTCAGGCTTCTTCTTTCCAATTGCTTAAATTAGAAAATTTACTGCGATGATCATTCTTCACTCTCTCTCTTAAGATATCCAAATTAATGACTTTTACACGCGGACCAAGGACCACATACTGTAGTCATCTGTAGCTAATAACACCAAAAAATTTCTCTTAGGAGTCCGAAAAAATAAACGTCAAATTTCACAAGAGCTGTGAAAACGCAGGAAAAACTCTAAAAATTTCATGTGTAAGATGTAATGATGTGAACTTTGACATTCATTTTCTTGGGCTCCCATAAGAAATTTTCTCTAGTGCTTTTACAGAAGGCTAATTACATCACTTTTGGCAGCCACGCATACTTTTAGAAATTTTCCTTTTTCCTAATAAAAGGATTTATTTCTATTTTTACTTATTAAGTTTAGCAATATTGTATCAAATTATTAGTTGAAACTATTAGTAAAATCCAGGCTTTTCCCTGACTGTTTTAAGAAAAACACATGAATTCAAATGACCAATTGGCAGATGTTTCCTTTCAATTCTTAACACTTTTTACCTCGTTAGTTACTAGTTGTAGAAGATAGAACCGAAACAGCCCAAGGTAGGCTTTTATATTGGCTTTTATAGATTGTGCTTGCAAAAGTGGCATAATATGCTACTAGCGGTGGTATTGCTCGTATATTTCTATTTAGTTTTTGTAACTTATGCTCATTTTAACAAAAAATGCAGAAATTGTGCCTCTACTATATTTAAAAGGCAAACAAACACTGGAGAAGTCTCAAACAAGTAAAAAGAAACTTAAGAGTGTATAATTCATCTTCTGACAACTATGTAATCTCAAACGACTAACAACGCACAAGGACGCCATCTTGGGCAACTGACCTAGTTTTGCACATGCGTTGAGTATTGTAGAAATAATATCCTCGGTCAATTTCTTAGAGACCCAGGTTCCATGATGTGACAAAAAAGCCGAGAAAAAAAATTGACTTTGTTACTTAAATGTGCGTGTGACACAGATCTCGGGCAAAAAATATTGACTGCATGATCAATAAATGACAATTTAATTTAGCCAAAAGTGCAAATTATTCCAGCAGTGTTTTTTTGGGGGAAAAAATTATGCTCGTGATAACAAAGTATGCCAAAAATTATGCTAGCACAATTTGTCAAAGCCTAGCCTATGAATTATTTCACATAAATTAAAAGATTTATGCATTCTAAATTAAAAGATGGCATCTCAAGCGTTGTGCCAAGCCCACGTGAATAGCTGAAAAAGAACGGGCGGCCGTCTAAGCCAACCCAACTGCAGTGAAGTGAACTGAAGTGTAGTAAAGTAAAGTGAAGTGAAGAACTAATGAACTTGTGGCCCTCTACTAGATAATAATTTTACAATGATTTTATAGAAAGATAAAAGTTTACATATACGAACACTGTAATATTTTACGAATACAAAGGTTTTGCGGAGATTGGTTAAGTACGGAACGCATTTATATTGGAGCGAACCGAGAAACAAACGCTCCCACCTAGCCTAAATATGAGCCTCATTATAGTTATTAGCTGGATAACAAATTCATCGAGCGTTGTCTCATAATCGAAAAAGCACCCTAGAGAGCATTCGGCAAGCATAACTCTCAACTCATCAATACGCGAATGTAAAAATATTCGTAATTGTTTTCTAAGAAAGTAGACACACTTGATAACGGGTACCCAGGCTGATGATGTTATTTCTTCTACGCTGGTTTTTCTTTTTCCACGTAACACAATCAGTCTTAAGCAGTAGGCATTTTCGTCTTGGTCTATGGCTTCCTTCCGACTGGAACGTTACTGACGAATGGTTGGCCAACGTGATCCACGAGTGTCAATGTAAATACAAAGATAAATTAGAAATGCTTTTGGCTCTTCATGAAGAGCCAAAAGCATTTCTAACTTATCTTTGTATTTACATTGACACTAGTGGATCACGTTGGCCAACTATTCGTCAGTAACGTTCCAGTCGGAAGGAAGCCATTGACCAAGACGAAAAGGCCTACTGCTTAAGACTGATTGTGTTGCGTGGAAAAAGAAAAACCAGCGTAGATGACTTAACATGATCAGCGTGAGTACCCGTTATCAAGTGTGTCTACTTTCTTAGAAAATAATTATGAATATTAGCACATTCGCGCATTGATGAGTTGAGAGATAACAGGCCAGAGCCCCGATTTTAGTGCGTGTCGGAGGAGCAACCACCGCAGATCGGTTTCCAATAACAGACAAGCGTTACTTTCGTAATTAGTTTTAAGCAATCCTCCAGACACCTTTGGAGAGCGCCGGACACATTGCCTGTCAAGGAACTTTGAACTTCTGATTAAACGAACCAGACATCTCAAGGAAACGCGAAATTTGCTCAGACTATTTGGGTATTATAAATTCATTTCACGATCGATTGAAAATTTGGAGGTCGATCTTCGCGGCTGGCTTTGCAATTGATAACTACAGTTTTCTCGCTGCATTTGGATTCAAATAGGCTTGATACGCTTTCAATGGTTTTTCAAGTGCTTTCTTTTAAGAAAATAGTGCTCCGATGGCTTATTTCACTTCTTTCAAGAGTAGTATGCCGTGTCAACATTGGTGACCTTCGAAGCGAAAACGGCGAGTCGGCGTATCAAGTTTTTACTGTGGAGCCACAAGTAGGAATACACTCTCTGCTGGCACTTCTCTCTCCGGTTTGGAAGGAACTCTGCGTGGAAAAGTACCCTGACCAAAGAAATTTTTAAATCTTCTCTATTTGAACGTTTGAGAAAGGCCGTCAACAATGCACATTTTATAGTCGCCGGTATAAACGAATGCGAGAGCTCGAGCTCTACTTCACATCTCCTTGAGGAACAGCAAGACCGATTATCTGATTCAATGTCCTCAATGGACGACCTTTTTGATCAAACGGCGAAGGATTCAAGTCTTTTATCTCTGGCTTAAGACGATGTAAGCGTCGATGTGCCTCCAGTGACAAATCACTCTCCAAAAAGCCCGCCAAGCACTGTCGAAATCCCGCCAAAATTGTATTCGCTAGCAGGAGCCTAAGACGCTGGATTACTCCAGATATTCTAGCTTCCACTTCAACATCTTCGTGTTCGCTTGGGCAATCTGTATAGTCAACGTCCGAGATACAGTATGGTTTCTATATCAGTCATTTTAGCCTCCTTGAAATGTCAGTCATAATCCAAAAATTATTATTACAGGTTACCTTTGTATTGTTACTTGTTTTTTAATTAATAGGCCAAATTATAGGGCTACCCTCTCCCTCAGAGCTTACAGGCGGCGCGCCCAAGATTCTGAGGTGAAGGTAGTCTCTCTTTTAAAATGTCGATCATTTATCCAAATTATTATTGCAGGTTATTTTTGTATTGTTATTTGGTTCTGAAATAGGCTAAATTATGGGGCTTCCCTCTCCCTCAGAGCTTACAGGCGGCGCGCCCAAGATTCTGAGGTGAAGGTAGTCTCTCTTTTAAAATGTCGATCATTTATCCAAATTATTATTGCAGGTTATTTTTGTATTGTCATTTGGTTCTGAAATAGGCTAAATTATGGGGCTTCCCTCTCCCTCAGAGCTTACAGGCGGCGCGCCCAAGATTCTGAGGTGATGGTTGTGTCTCTTTTGAAATGTCGGTCATTATCCAAATTATTATTGTAGGTCATCTTTGTACTGTCATTTGTTTTGAAATAGGCCAAATTATGGGGCTACCCTCTCCCTCAGAGCTTACAGGTGGCGCGCCCAAGATTCTGAGGTGAAGGTTGTCTCTCTTTTAAACTGTCAGTCGTCCACCATAGTATTATTGAATTTTCATTTTCCAGAGTTTATAGTGGTACCTTCTTTATAGTTTTACGTGATTTGTGGCACAGATAAGACCAAGCTAACAAATTTATTCTACTTTATGCGTGGTGCGACAATCACCGTGGCTGACTGGCCTCCAAAGTTCCTTTATAATTTGGACGCTTGTCAGGAGTTCCTTCACTGCTTGTAATCCAGAATTGGCGATTCTCAGCAGCTTGGAGCTCTTGCATTGCATCAGTTGTTCCTTGGACGGCGACCTTTTCTTGTCCCGAGTACAATATCGATTCTCGATTCTCGACTCTCGATTACCGTATCTTGCTCGTGCAAGGTTTTGGCAACGGGACCAGTACTAAGACCATTGCAGGAAAACTGTTTGGTAGAAGAAGAGTAAAATGGTGGCTTCGGTGCGTTACCTGTCTGATGCTCGGTATATCACTGCCAAACTGCGCAACAGAATGCGCGAAAAACTCCTCCGGTACTCGAAAAAAAAGGAAAAAGACCTGAGCGATGTAATTTAGTAACTTATTAATGGTGTTCAGCTTCCGGTTTATTCAACTTATTGCCTGTTGTAGGCAAAGTTCACGCGCACATTATCGCACTCTAACTAGGTCGATTGTGAGGAAACTCTTATGTCAGACATTGACTAAAAATCCCCGCGCGTTTAGCCTTTGTGCGACGGACTTCCCTTAGAAATATAAATTGCCCACACTGATCGCCAATTCTACTTGCAAAGTGTTGCTGATTGAGTTGTGTAATGTATTCTGGAGTGTAAATTTAGTACTAACCTCACAGACAAGGATGCAATGAGACATTTATTTGCGTAGTTAGGCCTGCTATCCATTGGGCAAGCATCCCTTTTATTTTCTTTCGATAGCCTGTCCATGCACTAACATTTGGGTACAGAAACTAGCTGCCTCTCGCTGTACCAAAACTTGATAGTTTTGGTGTCCAATATTCTTAACGGGTGCTCACAAAACACCGGGACTGCATCGTGCGCCTTTGGCGCTTTGGTACCCAGCGAGCTTTGGTTCACCGCGTTTTGAAAGATGGAAATTTTGATATTCCCGCGTAAAAGAAGACCGGTAAAACATGTCTTTCATTGACTACAGTGAAACGCCCGGAAATGAAGGATGTTTTGAAAGAAACAGGAAAACTGATAAAAGCAAATATTTGTTCTGATAAGTGAAATTAATGAGAAATAACCATAAACTAGTTTTGTTTTTTTGTTTTTTAAAAGCGGTTTGTCTGGTACCAGATTTGTACAATTACTTTCGATCAAACATGGATCGGGTTTTGTTAATTATGACAGAATGTAATTAAAAAGCATTATGTTGACAGGTACAAGGCACATACTTGCCTTAAGCTGCGAGTATCCCGCCATGTTTTAAACAACGGGCCTCTGACCAAGCCGGCATTCTAATCCGCCACAAATATGTGAAGCACGCGTCTTTCAAAGTCGCCTAGTACTTAAAATCGGGGCTCTGGCCTGTTATGTTATGCTCGTCGAATGCTCTCCAGGGTGCTTTTTTGATTATGAGACAACGCTTGATGAATTTGTTATCCAGCTGATAACCATAGTGAGACTCATATTTTGGCTAGGTGGGGGCGTTTGTTTCTCGGTTCGCTCCAATATAAATGCGTTCCGCACGTAACCAATCCCCGGAAAACCTATGTATTCGTAAAATATTACAGCGTTCGTATATGTAAAATTTCATCCTTCTATAAAAACATTGTAAAATTATTATCTAGTAGAGGGCCACAAATTCATTAGTGCTTCACTTCACTTCACTTTACTACACTTCACTTCACTTCACTTCACTTCACTTCACTTCACTTCACTGCAGTTGGGTTGGCTTAGACCCCCACCCGTTCTTCTTCAGCTATTCAACAAATAAATCAAAATGACTTCTACATTAAGATTTAGCCATACACAGTGGAAAGCTGTAATATGAAAACCGTTGGGCTATGAAAATCTGGTCGCAGAAATAGGGTGGTCTAATTAACGGATTTGTGGTTATATCAAACCATAGAATATGGAATGACCCTTTGCTAGGCTTTGACAGATTGTTTTCGATTTACATCAATGACTTGCCCAACTGTTTACTGCAGTCAAAGATCCTACTTTATGCGGAAAAATACAGTAAGTACTGTTTTGAATAAAGACCTAATAAAAACAGTTGCAGCCCTGGACCTATGTTAATAAGCTGTGCATTCATCCTGTGAAGACCGAATGCGTTCTTTTCAGCACTCAACAACGAATCGCTTTGGCTACCCTTTCAGATGGGCCATTTTTAGCTTATTCCCCTGGGACAAGCCGGTCCAGTCAAGTGGAGGCATTCATAAGTCAAAAAGTCAGTAATCAGTTTGTGGCCATTTTTAAACCCTTGAAAAATGTAAAAACGAATGCAATATTAGCAATAATTTATTATGTATAAGGCGCAAAATAGCATTTAAATATATGACCTAATGCGCACTAACAACAAAAAAAGGGAAAGAAAGCAAACTAACAAATAAAAAATTGAAATAAATAAGAAATTAAAATTAAAATATTATATAAAATTATACGTAAAATTTCCTAAAAAAAGCCCTAAAAATTTGGTATAAATCTCTCTCGTATACAATTACAAAGGAAATTATAAGATTCGATTAAAAATGTATTGAAACTAAGTAACTGAAATTATCTTAAAAACGTTAATTGATAAGTCATTCATCAACCGTAAATCTATAAATCATAGGCTTCTTTAAAAATTAAATTTTTTAGTTTGGCTATAAAAGGCTTTAAGCTTGTTTCCATCCTTAATGCACTTAAAAGTTTGTTCCATAAAGTCGGCGCAGCCACTTGGAAAGCCCTGTCGCCTAAGGTCTTTTTAGACTTGAACGTCGGTGGAGCAAGTAACAGTTCATCATTTGACCTAAGGTTGTAGGAGGACTCCTCCTTGACTTCGATTAAACTTTGTATGTAATATGGAACCAGTCCATGTATTGCTTTAAATGTTATAAGTATCACCTTGAATTTAATCCTGACACCTATTGGTAACCAGTGCAACTGACACAGTGTGCAGGTGTGATGTGACAAAACCGCGGAGTATTTGTTATTAACCTGGCAGACATACGGTATTCTGAAGACGCTGTAGCTTATTGATATTATTTTCGATTATTTCTTGGGAGACCGTAGAGTAAACTATTACAGTAGTCTACGTGCCCCATTATCAGTGCATGAACCAAACATCTGGCTGAATCCAACGTTAAGTATTTCCTGATCTTTCTTATATTGTGCAGATAGTAGTAACCTGTACAACATGTTTTTGTAATTTAAGCATCCAACTTCAGATTTCGATCAAACAGAACTCCAAGATTTCGTGCAGTACTAACAGAAGAAACGCTGATGTCACCAACAGACAATTCTGCGACACTAACCTTTTCAAGTTGTTGCCTACTTCCAATGATCATAAATTCTGTCTTATCATCATTAAGTTTGAGTTTGTCCATCTACAACCATGTTCTAAGCGTTCTCATACAAAGCTCCATTGACTTAATGGCTTCCGATTGATTCACTTCATTATTAGGCTTGAACGATAGATAAAGTAGAGAATCGTCAGCGTATGCATGCGCTTCAGGTAAATGAGGTTTTATTACCTCAAATAACTTACTAGAATACAGTGTGAAAAATAAAGGCCCTAATCAAGAACCTTGTGGTACGCCAAAAAGACAGATTCATCCTCTCCGACCGTTCTCCATTCACGATGACATGTTGTAAGCGACCAGACAAATATGACGTCAGCCACTGCAGTGCTGTGCCTGTGATTCCAAAGGACATCTCAAGTCGGCGAATCATGTACTTAAATCCGAGAGGACTAATAACGTAACCTGCTGTCGATTCATGTTGTGCAAGATATCATTGACAACTCCCATGATGAGCGCTGTTTCAGTGCTATGCGGCTTTCTATATGCTGACCGGAGTACAGGGTACAAGTCATTGTCTTCCAAGTTTTTATGTAACTGGTCATATACAGCTCTTTCTGTTACTTTGGAAACAAAGTGGAGATTACTCAGTGGCCTTAAGTTCTTATAGTCCATACTCAGTCCAGCCTTCTTAAGTAAAGGTTTAACAAGTGCATCCTTCCATTCACTGGGAAAATTGATAAATTAACCAGAGCAGTGATCACTGGCAGCAACTCGTCAAAGCAGTTCACAGGTAATGATGTAGAGAACGGGTCTAACTTACAGACTTCTTCGCGGATTTCGTGATGATCGCACGGACGTCTGCTTCAGTTAGATACCGAAATGAACAAAGAGTCTTACCCTCATCCACCATGAGGTCAGAAGGCACCAAAGCTATATCTGATGCATTGATTTTCACTGAGGTTATTTGGCTATCAATATTATCAATCTTCCTAACAAAGAAATGAGCAACATTATTCGCAAGCAACATATTATCAAGATGATCAGGAAAACAAGCAGCTAAACTTTCTTTGATACCCAAGAACCTATTTGAAGACTTGAAAAGTTTTCCCTGATCAGAGCCATTTATTCTCCTCCATAAATTGCATATAGTATTCTCGTCTAGCTTTTTTTAGGAGATAAGTCACATAGTTTCGTTTTGCGTTAAATTCTTTTAAGTCCTCCGTTGGCCTTGTTCTTCTCCATTTTCTCTCTGCTTCACGCCGCAAGCTTCTTAAACAATCTATTTCATCATTGTATCAAGGCACGGTAGGTCGAACAACTTTTAATTAGTTTTAGTTTTAAGGGGTGCATGAAGCTCCAATAACTTTGATAGAATAGTATTGTAATCCATTCTATATTCTTAAGACTATTCTAGTACAAGGTTGATTGTCCACTGAGAATTAAAATTACTCAATTTCCTGATGGATTTCGTGTTAAGTTCATGTTTTGCCGCAGACGGGGTTAAATAACGTCTGCTAGGAAGGCTACAGATGGCATGGAGACGTTTTCCGTTATGTGTGTTTTATCTCCATCTCTTGTTAGCCTTTGCATTGACGAT
>NC_133204.1:28928182-28980682 GCF_958299795.1 Porites lutea
TCGAATTTATAGCGCTTCGCGTGAAAGCGTGTGGAGATGGTCCGTTTGTTTTGTAGCCAGCCTTTAATTCTTCTTTAGTGGATAGTACGTACGATCGCAAAACTCATCAAAATGCCACTTTAACCGGCCAAGAAGAAGAAGGAGACGTTCAGTTAAAGGTATCTTAGCTTTGTTTTGTTATATTTTGACTTTTGGACTATTTTAGTTCATAAGAGTTTCGACTACTCATCCTATTTTGTCCATGTGAATATTAATTGCCCCCGCAGGGATTTCGCCTAGAAGGCGAAATCCTGAGGAGGCACTCTAGTAACTCGCGCGTATATTCAGGAAATTAATTACAGTTGAAATATACATGCAGTCATACAGTCAATACAGAAAAAAGCTGGATTTGCTTGAACAGGGGCCGCGGGGAATCGGTAGGTAATGATGACGTTTCTATTGTTTGCGCCCGCAAGTACGAAATGGTTAGGATGACGTAAAACGCAAAAAGTTCCGAAGGAACAGCTTACAATAGGTAGATTTTGTGACATTAATTGTGCAGTCACACTTCCATACTCTTTTGCATGCGTTACGTGTTATCAGTGACATTCTGTGGAGCAGTTGTTATGAAAGTTATGGACCAAAAGACACTCGTTAAGCGGAGATGAAGTTATAAGGTGCGTACAACAGTGTATATTTCAACATTAAGTGAGTTTGCCAGACACGAGTTCACAAATGTTTGATTGGGAACCTTCAGCTGAACCTTGCCAGACACTCTTTCTCTCTCTTTGACCGAAATAAGACCCGGCCCAAAACAAGCAAGACGAGCGAATGATTCAACGGCTAGCGTATCACTAGCAGAACGATGGATGATTACAGAAATTCGCCAACCATCAAATTCTGTGCTGACTTATTCCCTGCTCAAAGATTTCCTTCCGCTATAAAGTTTAAAATAAGACTAGAATGCGCGAGCGTGAATTCATCAAATGTCCTTTTAATTTCTAAGGCTTACTTTCCGGCAAATGAAATCAACTGAATGTAAGAAGTGAAATAGAAATAGCGAAAAATTAAAATTCTAATTAAATCTTTTCTTATGGTTTAGAGTTTAGAATAGTTTCAAGAAACTATTCTTGAAACTGAGAATGATTATGTTTTGATCAAAGCTGCGTAAATCGAACCGAAACTGTGCATGGAACCTTGCGTTTATTTCCTGTATTTACCTCACCTATTGTATAGAATATGTGTGAACATCTTTATTATGAATCGGTATATTTCAAAGAGCTACACAAGGAGCAAGAATACGATATACAGAACGGGGTCAGTTGTAGTGTCAACCATTATTACCATATTCATTTGACACATATACTACGTCTGGGCCGTCTGTGAGCAGTCTTAATCAAGACGCTACGGAGCGTACACTTCGGCGTCGTGGTTGTGGAACTGATTAATTGTAAATGCGGAGGAATAATAAGAAATGAAATGTAGTAAGAGTAAGGTTTTAATTTGTGAAATTATGGGATTTGTCAGGATATTCTGCAAAGAGCAACATCCAAGAGGCCTACTTGCCAAAAACTAGCGTTTCGGGACAAATTGTCTCTAAGATATTAGCCCAGTTATGCTCTGATGACTCAATACAAATCCTTCTAAATTTGACTTGGGTCTAAACGTTTAGACCTAAGTCATATATGAGGTTCCTGACCGTGAATAACAAGTCTAACAAAACAATCAGTGAACGGAGAATTCTCTATTTTTCTTAGTCACATCGGGCTTCAAAAACAACATAGCAGTCTCATGTGCTGATTAAAGATATGCAAGGCATGGGTAAGGAATCAATTACGTTGAGCATGGAAGTGGCTAAAACTCAATGTTACGAGTTCCAATGTTTTGAGGTTAATAACTCACTGACTATCAGCACGCAGGGATGTCGGATTAACTCAAGGAAGTTTAATACCAAGGGAACATAGCCTTTACAGAGCTTTAAAACACAGCATCCGCCAACACAAACTTGGCTTGAACTTACGTAAAACTAAACAGCCTCTGCAAATAATAACAAACTCTCACTTGAACTTCAGATATCTTACGGCTTCCCGCCAACTTGTAAACACAGAAACTGAAAATCGACCTTCGTCACACTTGACTAAACATAGCAGTCCAGCTCGTGGGAGAAAACTTAGTTCGTCAAAAAAACTCGCTTAGAACTTGTATACCGTTTGACATAAGGTTCTAGAAAATACTAAACAGGCCAATAGTAGTAGCTTTTCAACATATTTTATAATTTCAGTAACTGATGCAAATCTGCTGACTCATGCTGAACTGTTAACATGCCCTAATTAATTATTCATGAATAATCCAAAAACGTAAAGAACGTTCGAGAAAGTCACGCGATGCATGAAAGCAATTTTGCTACGTAACACTCAGCAAAGACAAAATGTCTTTGTGCAGCATTTTGTAACTTTAGATTCATCATAAAACAGTTCGAAAGGAGGGCTCACTCGTGAAATGTTTTTCAACACTCGAAGAGAAATTTCGTGTCTCTGCGCGGCCACGTAATACCCTCTATTTGTTCCTCGAGTAAATTAAAGACTATACCCGAAGTGATCTCAAGATATTTCGAAGTAGTCAAGTCTCATTTCGTGAAATAGCCGAAACAAGCCGAAAAGTCACGAACTTGCGCGCCAAATCTTGTCCTGAAACTAGTGCATCATTTCATAACTATTTTTCATACCCCGAACTACCTTGGGTCGCAGTAGCGCAACTGGCTAATCCCTCAACTTAGAGTCTCCTCTTATCTGACGGGTCACACAGGTGAGCCGGTTCAAACCCCTGGAAAGCCAAAATAATAATTCTTTCTTCCTCGAAAAAGTTAAACAATAAATCAAAGAAATCGACGTGATCTCGAGATATCTGGAACTAATTCGGCTGTCACTTCGTCAAATAGCCGAATTAAACCGAAAATCTACAGACTTTGCGTGCCCAATCTTGTCAAAAAAAAAGTCAACTTTGATACATTCCGGAGCGTCGCGAATCCTTTACTTCGCGCTCCACCGAAGTAATAACCTTCATGGTGAGGGGGAAGTTGGGATAGCGATTATTATGTATCCATGGAGAATAAATTTTGGTTTCGGCCAGGATTTGGGGATATACACAGGGATTTTAAAAATCATAGGTGCTAATACGTTATTTCTTAAGCTTAAATTGAATTGTACTAATAATAACATTTTCTGGGGTCATATTTTTTTTGTAGAATGAATTTCAGCAATCATACAAGTACCCTTATGAATAACGTCACATCATCCCCTTTGCACCCAACGGAAACCAAAGTTGGATTCACCTTTGCGTACGTCACGATCTTTGTAATATCGCTATTCGGCAATTCTGTGGGACTTCAGGTTGTGGTGAGTGCCAAAACACCTTCGAAACGAATCACGTATCTGCTGATCAAGAACTTGGCAGTTGCTGACTTAATTCTAACCCTGACAGTGATGCCCAACTCTGTGTGGTTCATGTACTTCGATCATAACCGCTGGTTCGGTGGAACAATAGGAACTATCACGTGTAAACTGTTTGTCTATGCCATGACTGTCTCAATCGCTGCTTCTGTGATAACATTCACTATTATCTCCATCGATCGCTTCTTTGTTATCTATTACCCTCTAAAACTAACCCTCTTCCATAAACATAAGACGATCACAATGATAATATGGTCCGTCTCATTACTCGCTATTACGCCATACTTATTGTTGTTCAAAGTTAAGAAGTTGGGAGACTATTATGTTTGCCTCCCCGTATGGCCATGGTCCAAGAACATCATAGAGACATATCTTGTCATGAGAGCTTTTCACATTTTCGGCTTCATTTTCCTTTATGCACTTCCATTGTTAATAACAGCTGTAGTCAACTGCCTCCTTGCTCGTAGAGTCTGGTTTCACAAGTCTTCAGGGAATGCTTCCAATAACAGAGCCTTAACAGCTGCGAGGCGAAAAGTCATCAGAATGTTAGCCATCATCGTCGTCGGATTCGCCTTATGCTGGCTACCTTGTTACATAAATCACTACTTCATGTTTTTCCAGCCAGCTGTTTATAAAAAAATTCCCATCGCGGTTTGGACTTTCAATTTTTGGCTGTCGTACGCAAATAGTGCAATAAATCCTCTCTTTTACATCGTTTTAAACAGGCGTTTTCGCAAAGCATTTCTGGATGCTTTGACTGTGCTATTTGCATTTCCTTGTCGAGTAGTAGGTCACTGCATGTCCTATTTTACATAGGAACTATCAGTCGCCATGCCTTCCCCAACAAACGAAGCACCTTGAGCGACCTAAGACAGCAGAATGGTCCCTGTGTAAGGTAGCCGAGTCAGATTCTTGAAACATCTCTAAAAGAACCCGTGAAACGAAACTACATGTAATCTTATAGAACAATAGTAGTTCTCAGAATAAACCTGGGGGCCTGTGAGTTTTTAGTTACATATATCTGAGACAATAGTGAGAATACGACTCGACTGTTTGTAACGCCTTTCTCACAGGCGTACCTAGTTTTAATTGCAATTTAGCTAAATTTCTTTAACAATATATATTTCATTAAAATGTTAGTTACATAGAGGCAACAGCCGAGTTTTGAATATGAAAATTTTGCTAACTTGTATTTTTTTATAATACATGTCTGTCTGAATTCGTTAAAACGTGGCCACAAGGTTTTCGCCTGGCGCCGGCCGGGTACCAGGCCAGTGCGGTCTCCAAAAATGTGGGGGGCTTGGGGTCTTGGTCGGCGGCACACGCGGGTAGCCCGGGAACTGCCCTAACAGTGGGTGGGTGGATCAGGCCTGGGGAGCAAAACCAGAAGGGTAGAGAGAGAGCTCTTTTGACACAACCTTTTCAGTAAGGAGCAGTGTTTACTAGAGGCTTGACTGACAAGTACCTTGGTCTTACTTTGCCCTAGCCAGCTGAATCAGGCCTCTGCTGGCAATAATTATCATGATAATTGTAGAGCTCAGGGGGTTACCCAGTCTCCTGGGTGGGGAGGTTGAAGTTTTTGGTACCAAGGACATACTTAGCTGAGGACCTGAAGACACTCACTGAAGCCATGTTTATATAAATTCAGTCAAAGGTAGATTTGTCCTTTTTAATATGAAAACTAGCAATAAGTCTGCGCTTCTTCCTGGTTAAACAGCCGCTAACTGAACTTGCAATTTTATTCACATTTTAATGCTTTCTGCTTGTACATATTTGCTGTTTTGCTGACCTAGCTAATTCTTTAATTCAGTACTTTTTTAAAAATAGCAATAGTAACAAAAGTCTTCAAGTTAAAAATAGATTTTGTTTTTAGTTTTCATTTAATTCTATTAAGCGATTTCTGTTTGGATTTCTGTTGTTCTCTTTTGTCCTCAGGGGCTGTAAACATCATATATAAGTAAGCTAGATTTTAGAGCTGATTACATTGCTCGCCGTGTATAGCCAGAGTTATGGCCAGTTAATTTACCGAGAATGAGAATAAACTGAGGATGTTGGAACCAAAGTTCAGTTCTGTTTTATCTACTGCTGTACCAGTTAGTTGTCTTGATCCCGGTCCTATAACAGAGATGTGACGGCTTTCCCCCCCAAAGCGAGTTGCCACTTGAGTCTTTTTTTCCCCAGTTTTTTCGAGCGTTAAGCACCGAGTTCTTAGTGAGCCTTTAATTTGTTTCAAAGTGGAAAAACCTCCCTTCACAATATACATATTACAAAAAAAGTCATTTTACTTCATTATCTTTGTTTTTTTGTGTGTGTTTTTCCCTCTTATTAGCACGGAAATCGCTAAAAATGAGATTTGCAGCTTTAAGGACGTATTTTGCTGCTAATTGGATCAGTACTGAAATGAAGCTTTGTTTTCAGTTTGACCTGTGGAGGCCGTCTCCCTGTCACCTTGAACCGGCAGGGACAGTCAAGCACCAGTGCGCTCTCGGCATGCAGGAAAGATCGCGCAAACTTGGCTGACGCAGAGTGTCCAGAAGAGCTTAGTGTATCCTGTAAACATCAAAAACCCTGCACAAAAAAAAAAACTAACAAAAAAAAACAAAAAAGGTCACAAAATGGTTCCACAAAGCTTGGGATGATAATGATTGATGATTGTTTCGGCGCATGCGCATAAGCCAGATTTCGAACTTTTTTTGATAATCTATTTCGAACTTTATTTCTTGCTCTTTTTCCTCCCTTAACCTTTCGTTCTAGTTCTGTTGTCCACTTTTTACGGAGACAGAAAAGCCCTCAGTGTTTTTCAAGAGATTTAAACGTCTTTTTTTAAAATTAACGTGGCCAAATTTCCATTAGTATCAATTTTTATCTGTTTTAACTTGTTTCAGTAATTTGCGATAAGTTGTTTGATTTTGTGTGACATGTAACAAGCTGCAGTTAAGTGTTTTTTGCGTGTGCTACCAAAGAAGCTTGCTTGTAATTTGCCTCTGTTTTCTATTTTTAAACACATTTGCCCTTCTCCGACCGCATGTACTAAATATTGAAGAGGAGTTTCGTAAGTATTTAGTTGTTGCTATTTATCGCCGACAGCATTTAGACTTTGCTGACGTCGCTAATCGAAGCTTCTCCCATTGCTACCGGCCAATTAAGAGTTAACAGAAAAATCACTCATCAGTTTACTAGTTGGATGGTAACAAACGTCTTGTCTTACTTGTGCTTGGTACTTAATAAGGTAAAGAACGTCAGAAAACCGTACATGTCGATTTTACAACATTACATAGTTACAACATTACATCTGATCATAGTTAGTGGTCTAAGCCTTACAAAGCTTTAAGAGTCAATATATCAGTAAGAATCGGAGATAATCCCAAAATCGCGGACACAGCTCAAAATTCGTTTTCGCTGATACTTTTTACATTGATAGAGTATTGCATTGTAGTAAACAAAAGAGGGTTAGTTTGGTCTAATTTTTGTGTTTATAAAGGGAATTAAACAAAATCGGTTGGGTCCGGTTTGAACCAAAGTGACCTCTTTGATGAACCGAAATTCACTATATTCGTGACTCTTTCAAGTTAGCGGGATAAAGCCTATAAATGATTTCTTACTATGAATAAATAGCTTGCCCCTTGGTAAATTAAATATTGTTTATATTGACAAGTTGCCAGCTCTACTAACCTAATACGGGTAATCTATCTGTCATACTAAAAAACAAACGGAAACAGAAACTAAAACAAGACTGTTCACTTTACCGAATTTTTATGACCGGACGATTCTTTGGAGACGCGATGATGTCCACAATTATTCAAACTTTCTACACTTAAGGGAATTAACAAAATGCGAGAAAGAACAAGAAGAACTGAACAGTGGAATGTGTAAAAGGGATGTAAACAACCTGTGAAAGAAACACGGTCCATTTACATATTTAGGCCTACCGAACAATTGCAAATGCATTTCCGAATTGGTTAACGGAAATCATCCAACATGGTAAATTTAAAGACCTTTCGTTATTTTCCAATTCCGGCAAAAATTTACCACCGCCTTGTTAGTTCAGTTGGGAGAGCACCGGTCTGCTGGGTGGAAGGTCAGGGGTTCAAACCCCAATCGGACCAACACTTAGGGTCTTCAGAAGTAACTGAGGAGAAAGTGCTGCCTTTGTAAGGACATCTGTAAATGTTTAGACTTTTCTAGCCTGCGTAGCAAGCGTTTCTGTACGGTTTAGGAGAAAAGAACGAGGAACGAGAGTCAAAGACCGCGAGAAAAGTGGCGCAAGTAAAAGAGCGGGGAGGGGGTGGGGAAGAAAGGAAGGAAACGCTTGCAGACAAACCCCGGGATTTTGAAAACCACCCACTTGGTCTGTCACGCCTGAGTTCACGAACCGACACTTGATGCTGTCATCAACTGTCATAATTGACCAATAAAATGTTTGGCCTTCCGTGGAGCGGAAATGAACTTTAGAGGACGCGTTTCTGTAACTAAAATATTTTTTTTTTTGTATTTTGGAGCGCTTGGACGGCGTTAATGGTGAAATCTCAATGAATCCGAACGATTAATGCAGGCTTTGTACATTTGTCTTCTTAATCCGTCTTAAAGGAAGGACCGCGAGGGTGAATGAAGTTTTAAAATTTTAGCTCTAAACCTCCAGAAAGTTGGATTTGAAGTGGTAAAATGTGACAAGCATTTAAGTCTAGATCAGCTAGACAGAACGGCTTACTGTTCTCGCCACGGCACAGACAACTAGAGTGCTCTTGTAAAAGCATCCTAGAACAAAGCTAACCCGGCAACTGAAAGTTCGCGTGGAGAACCAAGCAGAAATTTTGACTGAGTCACAATGCAGGTCTTCCTAGTTGATGTAGCTTCAGTTTAAGGTGCAATCCATTCTTCAAAATTTGTATCTGTAAATCACTAACCGAGAGAATTTAACATCCCGCAAAAAAAAAAAAAAAAACACTAACGAGCTGGGCCCAGCATAGGAAACCAGCGCATTCCCTGACAAAAGAAAATCGCTTTTAGTTATTCAGATCCAGGAGACAAATAAAACGACCTGAAACCCTTATAAAGTCGCAAGAAGAGCTTTGTGTTTCGAAAGAAGTTAAATAAAATGCTCTTGCATTGGAGGGAAAATCTTGCCGACCAGAATAAACAATAACCACAGAAAATTAATATGCGTGTCACGTACCAAACATGACCTCTCAGTATGAAACAAACCTTTGATCGACACATGTCAACATTGTTCGACTAGCCGAGCCAATCAGGCGCTGCGTTCGCTGGCGAACGCAGGTTTTCAAAATCGAGGGGTTTGTCTGCAAGCGTTTCCTTCCTTCCCCTCCCCCTCCCCCCTCTTTCACTTTTTGGCTCTCGTTTCATTTCTCGCGCGGTCAAAACCGAAAGTCCCCTTCCTCGGTATTTCTTTGCCCCGAAACCAAAAGGAAACGCTTGCTACGCAGGCTAAGACTTTTCAGTCTTCTCGGATAAAGATGAAAAACCGTAGGTCTGTGAAATGGTAAGCACCCCTCGTCTCACAGCCCTTTTCTTATCTGATTCTTGGGGGACATAAAAGTGTATGTATGAAAGATGAATTATCATTTCGCGGTTGGCAAATTTCTCTTCAGTTGAAACTCCTTAAAGTTGCCAAAAAATTTTCTTTCTTAGTACTGGAATTTATTCAATTGAGTTTTCTCTCCTCTGAGATTTATGTGAAAACCGTTCTGCTAAGCCTCGTCTCTTTTTTTTCTAGTAGACAAATGTTTTTTTCTCAAGGCGTTGACGAAAACTCTGAAAAACTCTATTTACCAGACAAAGCAGTTTGATAAGTTTTCATTTCTGACCAATGAAATATACTCGCTTGTGCGCGTAAAGTCACTTCCCTTGACTTTGTCACGAATTCCTGTTGAAAGTAAACACACCCATTATTAATAAGGTCACGTTCACAATAAACCGGATAGCTTTTGGGCTGACAACCATTCCGGATGGGGCTTTTGTTCACACATGATACGGCGACTTCGCCTCCGGTTTTGGAAGTGTCGGAAAAGTGGACCAGGCGTCACATCTCAAAGACGTTTCGGCCGCTCTTCGTCGAAGCGAGGAGTGGCACCTACTGAGACTGAAGTTAATAGTTAGGCGGATTTAGCAACAGAACGGGAACGTCAGTTGACGACGGCGAGCGCAAATTAAACAACTGGCTTGACTTATGGCAGAGCGGCAAATTGGGCACCGGAAGTCGTGTTTAGTTCTTTCCGCGCGCTTTCACGTCGTCAACTGACGTTCCCGTCCTGTTGCTAAATCAGCCTATTATTTAGAGTGAGGATTAGAATTTGGTGCAGTTCCTCTCGGTCAACCGCACCGGCGATGTTCGATGTGTGAAACCGGGCTTGTTGCAGTTCTGTGCCGCTACCGTTCATAATTTTCCCGGATAGCTTTTCATGGCACTAACGGGCTATCCCGTACTTTCCAGACATATCCTTAGGTTCGATTACCGCCACTCTTCTTAGTCCGGTCTTTGGTAATGGAACCTTGCATAGCCTTAGCTTATTTTACTGCATCTTATATTGAACGTTTTAGTGTGTGGTATCGCGCCCTACTGACTCAGTAGCAAAATGCAACACCATTCGTAAAAAATATCTCACGATATTACATACTAAACAGTCAAATAAGTTATAAGTCACATTTGACCATTTGTCTATTTGTTGTTTACAGGGTCTGTGGTTGCCATAATAGTCGTTGTATGGATTCTTTCCTCATTAGCTGGATCAATGGTAGAATTTCTACTCGTAGAACAAAAAAAATTCTGTGGCATAATTATAACTTTCGCATTCTTCTTCACAGCACTCATCGTTATTTTGGTGGCTTATGGTACGACCTTTCACATAGCTAGAGCGCATGCACGAGGCAGTGGCGTCAGTTCGTTCAAAAAGGTACTATGCTATGCTATTGTTGTTGCCATTGTTATTGACAGTCGAAAGAATTCTACCACTGGACCTTATAATTACTGTCTGTATGATCATTATCATGTCTGCTTTTTCTCGATTATACCCAACGCTTAATGCCAGTGATCATAGTCCATGTTTTGGTAATATGTTACAAACTCATGAAAATTATAGCTCACGTCATTAAAAAACACATATATGTCAAAACTGTATTATGCGGTCGCCCTTTGGGAATGGCTTATAATTACTGACCGCTTAAGAGTGATTTTCTGTAAAATTCGAACTTCGGCCTGACACGGTACCTCATCGATTTGGCTGATTTTCGGCATGTAGTCTTAGAATGGTGTCCTAAATACTGAATGCATATTATAAGGTTCGAATTCTCTTTGGTTTCAAATTAAGATACAGGAATGACAGTTTTGACGAGGCTCGAGGGGCCGCCATGTTGGTGAACTGAAGGAGATTTACAGTAATTAATTCTAGCCTTATCATTAAAATAACTTAATCGTGACTCATACAGTTGCAAAGAACTATCCTTCCTCCTTTCATTTACCTACTCTTATCTGAAAATGGTTAAGCCTGAGCTACGAACGGCTATAACTTCTCACAGCACTTTTTCGTTACTTAAAAGGTACACAAATTTGGTAGAAATTGGAAGGTCAATATCACCCATGCCACAACGATTTAGACTAAGCCATTTTAACTAAACATAGTTTGTTTATAGGTAAGTTAGACTGTCGAATAAAATAATTGGGCAAATGCAACGGAGCAGAAATATAATTGCATGAATGCGCAATGGTTCAGCCACTTGGCCGCTAAAACTTCCAAACAAAATTCGGTGAATATTTGAAAAGAAAATTCTTTAAAAATTGATCGTGCCTCTTAAAGCCTATCTATCGCTTAAAAACCCTCCCTTCTAATGTAAAAAGATGATCTTTTGATTCTAGCTCAAGTTCGCTCTTCGATTTGCCAGACCAATAGTGAGCTGCTCGTGTACTGCACAGTTACAATTTTCTCTGTAGTATTTCGCTGTATACAGCTACAAATTAGATATTTTCTCAGACAAAGATAACGCAAACGTTGTCAATTTTTATCAAAGGGCTAGAAAAACAAACCGTTCACTGCAGTTTTATGCAAATTATATGGTATTCGATAATTACACGTGTAAACAGGAACATACCTTTGCTAATGTACACTGTTTGGCAGATCTTTCCCGCGTAAGATATAAAACTAGTACATGAAATGAAATTAAAGAACTCATCAAGTCAAATTACCTGATCGTACCGTCATTACTGAATGATAAGTCCGAAAAATATGGCATGGAATGTTCGGTGGGAGACGAAGCTATTTTTAGGAGGACAATGAACTGCACGCTGGAACGGAACTGAAATTAACAACCTTAATCAAGTTTAGTCTTCTTGACGCTATTACACGTTTCACCCGACTTTGAACAGGAAGTTGTTTTTTTTATTTTCTTTCTCATTCTTGCATGTATTCTGCAGTTCGCCCAGTATTTTTTCGTAACTTTTAATTTTCTAGCAAACTGAAACTGTTAAGAACTACCAACCCCCCCTCCCCTCTTTGAGTGATCTTTCATTCGGTCTGATTCACAATAATTTTCGAACGGTGACAAAGTGAAATTTGAAATGACATTTTATTTTAGTATTTTTAAAAGCTCTTTATTTTTTTTTTCCGATAGCCAGGAATGTTTTGAACGTGAAGGCTCAAGTGTCGGTGTTTTTCACGACTCTGCTTGTGGACTGACCTCACCACCAGTATTACATCACGGACATAAAATCTGATCCGAGAGGGTCATACAGTAACTGATGGGTCTCTGGAAAGGGAAATGCAGTCACTTTAGGGCGAGCAGGCTATATAGATGATGAACTCACTGTTTATAACTCCATAACCGTATCTCAAAAGTCGAGCCAGCCCGGGGCTAGCGAACACAATTTTGGGGCCACTGGCCACGCCCTTATGTTTGGCGGGAAATTGGCAACCTCGTCCCCAGGGCTCTTCCCTTAAAAGATGGGTAAAGCCCTAGGGACGAGGTTGGGAAATTGGCTGATTAGTCAAATCTCCTTAACTCCACGACAATGCACCTTTCCAAATATTGCCCTTCTAATCATCATATAGGTAGGGCCTCCCGTAAGCATTTGCAACTATTTTGATTTGTAGAAGACTCTTTAACAGTTTTCATTACCCCCACCCCCACCGCCCCCTCCCCCCATCCATAACAAAAAATTCTCAGACCAACACTGAATTGCATGAAGGTATGACAAAATTATGACCATCTCGACGCTAGGTTCATCACTGTAACTTACCACATAAAAGCTTTTTCGTTGTTTGCCAATGACGACTAATTCTGTTATGAATACTAAGGTCCCATAAACAACGCCACGTTTAGAAAGAGCCCGCCCTTTTCAATCCAAGAAAAGCCGAGTAGCAATTTCACCAACGGACATAAGCCGTAAGAAAAGGAGCGCGTCAAGTAGTTCATAAAATTACAAACGCCTCATGACACCTTTTATTCACCCTTTCTTCGATAAAATAATTTTTAATTTTTGCTGCGGAGCGACCGTAGGGAGCGAGCAGCACATTATCAGGATTTAAGGGAAATATATAAGGGGCGACGAATTCTCGAATTCATCACTTTTTACCACAATGCATTGCATTTAACCACACTTTTTACCACAAAGCATTGCATTTAACCAGAGTGCATTGCGCCACAAACAACTCAAATAAAAACACGGGGAAGTTCGCATCGTTCGCTGCCCAGACTCAGAGTTTTCTTTGTAGCAAATTTTCTACAGCACGGTTAGAGGTCTTACCAAATTTAAGACACGCAGGAGTCTTTCAGATGAGTACGATGGTTAACTTGGAGTTGGATTTCAATTCAAGAGCCTTTGACTCGTCCAGGTGTTAAACCTGACGAGAAGATGAGTATTTGCTCTTCGACTCCGCAACACGGGGGATATACAAATTCCAGCTTGCTAGAAGGTGATGTCATGCCATGCTATTCTTAAGAACCTGTATGAGCCGAAAATAAATGTGATTTTGACCATTCGCTTCAAAATAACAGCGGAAATCGAGATAACAAAACATATGTTTTGTGTCCTACGTTGCAGACGAGGACGTGTATCGGCGTTTTGAAAAGCATAATTATGTTCTTTCATTCATTCATTGCCATGGAATATGCGTTTACATTGTTTTTTTACTGTTAATAGCTCGATTAATGCGGCTGGCGATCATCTTGCCGGCAGAAGTTTCCCAAAATTACGGAGGCAGTCTCTGCGGTGTAGTGGTGAGGTTTAGTCGCGTCGAGCCTATGGTACCGGGTTCGAGTCCTACCGAACTCTTTTTCCCTTCTTTCTTTTTTTTCCCGTTTTTTGTGTTGTTGTTTTCTATAAATATATAGCTAAATAACTGTTACTTAATAAAGTGCAATAAACAGCAAGAAAAGTATCATGTTTCCAGAGAAAAGATAGTACACCGTATATTAAATATATGGATAAACAATCTGAATTTTTATCATTTCCTACAATTTATTGTGGGAAAACCAGAGTTGATAACCACTTGATCATTTTTTAAACAACGTTCCCACGAGTTCTTTGTATAGACTGATAGTAATTATTCTAGTACTTTCCAACATGTAAATAGGACATTCAATGTCATTTTCGAGTCTTTTAAGTCCCACTGCCTAACTAATGCCAGTATCAACAGAATGTGCCGCAGCATTACTATCTTTTAGATACCCTAGTTTAAGCATAAATGACATCAGCATGCGCGATTATGAGCATTGTAGCTTATGAAAAGAAAATTTAACCAATGCACATGAAAGCGTCTAAGACGGGGACTAGAGGGAATTAGGAACATTGTGCTTACCGCTGGAATAATATTGGCTGTTTCCTTGAATAGACTCAATTAAAACCGTTTTTGTTCAGTAAGGAGCTGTTAGATGGGGGGGAGGGGGGAAGCTACATAAAGAAGATCGCATCAGAATACGGCACAGGACTAGGCTCTCAAAATCGATAAGATGCAAGACCAATTATTATGTAAAACAGAGAAAAATTCCTTGAGGGAAAAAAATTATGGCTAGGGAAAAGAAATGAAGGTGAAAAGTTAGGATCGTAGCTTCTTTTCAGGTAATCGATCATTTACGTTAACTTCCGCTATCCGACGGGCATATCGGAAAGACTGAAAACACTCAATGGATGAGAGTATAATACATTCAAGAAGAAACAAATTTGTGATTTTTCATAACTCATTAAAAAAACTAAAAATGCGTACTACTCGGTTATACAAGATTTCTGTTTTCAATTTTAGATTTTTGCGATGGGGCATTAGCCCCCGTACTCACTAGACACTACTTCACAATCATCGTGTTAAAATCAGTGAAATACTCCATTTGCATGGCGTACATTTTGAAGAACATTTGAAAACTATTTGGATTCCTACCCTTATACCTTTATTAAAAATTAAAGTTGGGAAATTTGTTGTTTTCTAAAAGTAGATTGAACAGCCGAACGAGATTTTTTTTACACGGAGTGGGGAAGGCAAAGCTTCACTTTTCTCTTCTTAGGTAGAAAGCGTCAGCAAAACGTGAGAGTCGTGTGGGGGTAAAGTGTTTAACCTAATTTTCTCACCGATTGCAAGTGCCATTTCATCCACGCATAACCTCACCTACTCAACAGAATTAGTAAATGTAATGGGGAAACGTTACGAGAGAACTGAATAAGATGTTAGCCGGGGCAAGTTTTGAAAATTGTGCGCACACCTGGAAAATCTTGGCTACACTCCTGATAGAGACTTCTGCTGGAGAGAAATTGAAACGTGCTCGCTAATACAGTGACCACCACAAAGGACAAGCCATAGGATAGTTCCAGAAAGCCACCCATTAAAATAGATCATGAAGTTGTCGCGGCGGAGGATGAACTTGAAGGCTTCTGATGAAGTGCAATTTTTCAAGGGAGCCCAAACAAGATTATGTACGATGGGCACAGCTTGTTTGATCTGGAAAATTTCGAGAAGCTCAAGGCAAATCGCTAGACAACACATGCTAGAACTGAAATAAAAATCTTTTGCGCTTTTGCACTCTGTCCCTAAGGGTAAAGGAGAAAGTTTCCCTTTATCAATGCATTAACCAAGTTGATTATAAATGTTTCCTTATGTTGGACGTCTTACTAACAAGCACATTACCACTACTTGTCCTCAGAGGCGTTTTTGAGTTGACGAGCAGAGAAAATTAGGTTTTGACGGTTTGAAATTCAGGATGCCAGAGTGAAGACGCCTTTTGTACGATGACGTCATCGTCCGACAGTAAAAAGCGTTCGTTTTTTACCACTGATATTACGTCAATCGGTACACTTATGTTGTCGAAATGTCTATAAGCATGGTAAATTATTTTACATTAAACTGCTGACACATCTTCAATCACTCCTTATTGTTCGCGATATCGGATAAACACTCTGGTCGCTAACTGAATTTTCTTTGCTGTTTACTTTATTTTGAATTGGGAATGTCTTGAGTTGTCCATGCATTGACGAACGATTTTAGGCTTTTTCAAGGAAACGAAAATCTGGAATTTTCCCGCGGGTGAGGCATGTGCGCACAGTTTTAAAGCCGATCGGTGGGGTGACTGTGGTTTTTGTTGTCCTGGGCTCATCCCTCATTCTTCTTAACCCCTCCGATTAAACCAATTTTTCTGTTTATCAAAAAAGAAAGAAAAGAAAGAAAGACAAAGAATCTCCTCAAAACAGGCTTCGTGATTGAGACAAAATACCTGAAAATTGTACACGGAACCGTTGTTAATGGTGTACAAGGTAGAATGAGTATATTCATTACTTTGCCAACGCCCAATTTTTAAAACCGGAAGTAATGATGTTTATTTCAAGGGCTCATGTATCATGAGTTTTGAGTGAATCTTCAAACGCTGTAAATACATGTAGCTGGAACTATCATCGCATCCTCGCTCACCAATAATGATAACTTATATCAACTTCCATTATTTTTTGCCTGGCTAAGATTTTTACGGATTCTTCAGTTCACTTGTTTGAAACCAGGCGGTTTCACGTGAGTTGTAACGCCATGCAAGGAACGTGACGACCCGCGATATGCGTGGGAAAATACTACTTTTTTTCGATCAAGGTGGAAACTGGCATCTTTGTCGTCGAGTAAGGTAATACATATCAATTTTCATTACTATTATAAATTTTAAAAGCTCTGGTTTCGATAAAGAAACTGGAGGAAAATCAGGAAAATTCCAGTTCGACTGTGATGGTTGCATTTTGTTTACGTGTCGTAGCATAAACATAACAAATTCATTTTCCTTTTCCTTATACAATCTGCCTTTTTTATACTGTTTTTCGCAGCAGAGTTATCGATTATATTACAGAGGCTAATTTTATTACACAGATCACTCAGATTTAATGACAGAAATTCTATTATCGATTGTAATTTTGGCAACACCTGGCGAGTATTCGGTGTAAAGATTATTGACAAAGTCGCTAGAACACTCTTCCATTCATTACTTTTGTTTCTGCTCCGTTAAATTTACCCAATTTTTTTATTAACGAACTGGATTTGACTACAAACAATGAGTATCCAGGCAGAGTGGCAAGCTTCAATGCGATGTGGCAAAAGAGATATACGCCTTTAAAATTCTGTTAATTTTGCGGGTGTAAAAAATTCAAAAAGTATACCTACCAAAAGTTTAATCGATCGTTGCGAAAACGTTATCAATTTCGAAGTAGTTTCTAAAAATACAATAAAGAGGGATTGTTCTTTCAATGTGTATCAGCAAAGGACGATTAGCTTTGAAGACAGGGTTGTAGTCGAAGGTTCAAAACCAGCTTCTATTAACCAATATGGCGCCAGTCCAAGGCACCCAAAAACCGGCCTTATCGATAATTTCCGAAATAGGAGGAATTAGAACCTAAAGTTACCTATTCCTTATTAAAGACCCCAAATCAAGTCTAGTTGCCAATTTTTAGCCAATTCGGTGAGATAGTGTGGCGGCGACTTTTCAATATAGCTCGAATCTTACAGACAACTGCTCTTAATACAGGTTGAAGGTGTAGAAGGCCTAAATGTAATAAACGGTCCTAAATGTAATAACATTTTGTCCTAAATGTAATAACAATTTGCCCTAAATGTAATAAACTCAAGCTGCCAACTACAGTAATTACTCGAATAAGCCCAGCCCTCAAATAAGCGCCGCATGTGGCGCCGCGGCGCTTATTCGAGGAAATACGTTACTAAGCGGTATTGCTATGGTATTAAGCTCCGCTCTTAAATAAGCGCCGCATTTTTGGAGAAAAAAGTTAATAAGCGCCGCGGCGCTAATTCGCGTAAATTCGGTACATTTCCTTATGCACCGTGAAACTTAACGTTTACAAATAAATTGCTTGTAAACGGCAAAGTAACAGTATTTTTCTAAAAAAAAAGCAATATTTAAGCAATAGAAAACTTTTTTCCTGTGTTTGACATGAAAACTAAAGCAAACAAACAAAGAATATGACTGCCTAAAACACCTCATTGCAGAAAAGTTACTGTTAGTTTTTTGTTGCTAATGTTTGATCATTTGTGATATAGTTTTTTTGGTGAAAAAAAATAGGAAAAATAGGAAAAAAAGGAAATAAAAGGAAAAGCAACATTAACGAGCTCCACTGTAAGTCTCACTGTAAGAGAATCAAAAGAGCTGTTAATGCTCTTATACAGATATGATGTTGACCTTGTGTCATTACATAGGTTTTTAAGGAAGCCCTACCTTCGTTTGCGTTTGTTGCTGTTGAGAAAAGATGACAACAGTGACAAGGCAGAAGAGGAAATAGAAGAAGAATTGAAAAGAACTTCTGAAATAAGAGGCCTTGCTATATAGGAATCAACGGAATTGTTTTTGATGTTGGAATGCCTATTCGCAACAGGCTCCTGACTTAATAATTACGTAGTTTTCAAGAAAGTCTAGATTCGTTAATTAAAAGTTATTTTTAAAATATTCTTATTATATAGCATTGATCAGTTTACCTGTATTACTGCACCCTGAAAAAATTGTCGTATCTCACCCCTACTTTCCCCGCGGCCACTTTCTTCCTGTCCCCAAGGTGGCCGTTGTGGAAAGGTACAATAGTTCATTTTTGTTACTTGTTATGTCGTAGGTTGCATATTAAGGAAATATATCAGTACTGTTTTCCTCGAATAAGGGCCTCGGCGCTCATTTACTTTTTTCTCCCAATGGTGGCGCTTATTTGAGGGCGGCCCTTATGCGTGTAAATATGGTAATTGGTAATGTACCGTCTTTACGCGCGCGAATAAGCGCAGCGGCGCTTATTAACTTTTTATCCCAATTGCTGCGCTTGTTTTAGAGAGATGCTTATTCGCATAAATACAGTAATTGGTATCTTAAGAGTTTATTACATTTAGGGCAAAATGTTATTACATTTAGCACTTTATTCTTTATTCGATCTTGACAGTTATGCAAACCTGAGACGACGTCGAGGGTTTGCATAACTGTCTCGAATTCTCCCAACCCCTCGAGTGTTTATATCAGGCTATTGAAACACAGGAAAAAAGTTTTCTATCGCTTAAATATTGCTTTTTTTAGAAAAATACTGTTACTTTGCCGTTTACAAGCAATTTATTTGTAAACGTTAAGTTTCACAGTGCATAAGGAAATGTACCGAATTTACGCGAATAAGCGCCGTGGCGCTTATTAACTTTTTCTCCCAAAATGCGGCGCTTATTTGAGAGCGGAGCTTAATACCATAGCAATACGGCTTAGTACCGTATTTACTCGAATAAGCTCCGCGGCGCTAATTAACTCTCCCACCCCCTTCAAATGCGGCGCTTATTTGAGGACAGGGCTTATTCGAGTAATTACTGTAATTGGCAGCTTGAGAGTTTATTACATTTAGGGCAAATTGTTATTACATTTAGGACTTTATTACATTTAGGACCGTTTCATACATTTAGGCCTTCTACAGACGGTTTAATACAACTTTGACAGACCTAAGAGTTGTTCAAGCAAATAAAGATGGTGAAAGAGCGAACCCTTGACCTAAAAAAAAATTCCTCAAAGTGCCTCTTCCTTTTCTTGTGCCAAAAAAGGAAGTAAGAGACCAGTAAACGCCATAAAAACTGTATCTGTTACATTATTATGGTACATATTGTAAAAGTGACCGTCTAATAGTAACGTAACCGCCTAATGGAGGTGACCGCTTAATTCAGTTCAGTTTTACAGTAACTGAGGGAAATGATTTCCGGGATATAGTCAAACCTCTTCTGACAGACACCTCTATTTCTTACAGCCCACTTGCTCCCAAAGATAGTACACTTCATACAGTTCCTATCGGTATAATAATGGACACCTTTATTGTGCGGGCTCCTGACATTGTCCCTTTGGTGTTCGCACCGTAAAGAAGTTTCCATGCATTCCCTGTGAAAGATATAAAGTAACTTAGCATGATAAATACAACTCACAAATACAAGTTGTTAAAACTGTACGAGGGCAGCAAATCAACACACTTCGAAATACTCTAGCCGCCCTCGTCGCATCGTGTTCATCAGTCTTCGGGTCTTATCGACCAAGCTATCTTTCATTACTTGACTATTCAATGACTCTGAATATTGGTGTTGATTTTAGGCACGTGCACTATCCCCCTTTAATGTAGAGCCAACACTGGCAAAGCTCTACAAACATTAGCAACCAGTTTGATGGAGTGACGTACACGCACATACAACATTACTAATGACGGCTAACCAACAGTGGTTTACGCAACACAAAGAAACGCACAGTGAACAACGCAATATGATGGTCACTTGACGGGAGACCACAAAAAAATAATAATAATAAAAAAATAATAATAATAATAATAACTATAAACAAGTACTACTGACGAAGACTAAGACAAAGTGAATTTTGCCGTTTTTTCGTTGATAATTTTCACTGACGCTTTTCTTTTTTGTTGTTGTTGTTTTTTTTCTTTGCTTTCTTTTTCTGTTTCAAAATCACGTTTATATTTTCTGTTCACCTTTTGATCTGGATTTTTGCACAGATGAGTAGATTATTTGTCGTTTATTCCATTGAAATGGACGTTCTTTTCACACCGTGTTTGGTATGCTTTAATGATTTGATTATAAGCCACAATTTAACGATGTTGCTTTTGTTTCAGGATTTGCGTATTGCTACAACAGTAGCCGTAGTCATTGGCCTTTTTTGTCATTTGCTGGACTCCATTTTTTGGTATCAACTTCGCGTTCGCGGAGTGGCCACACTGTTCAAGAGAGCTGGTTTTCCAGGCCTTATGACTTTGCCAACGTGGATTCTTTCGGTAAACAAGTGGCTTCAGTACAGGAATCCGGTTTGAAATCCCGTCATTTATGGCTTCCGCAACAAAGATTTTCGGCGAGCGTTTCGAAAGATTTTAGTCGGATTGTGCTGTAAAAAGGTGCGGCTGTCAGATTACAGCAAGCGCGCGTACGGACGCACGGTACAAAGAGCTTACTTACGGCGAGAATCAAACTTTGAAAACTCGCGATCAGTCATTTTCCCTCTCAACGTACTGCTTGGAATGTTTGACATGCAGGACAACCACCCTAAGGCGATACAAAGCGGACGCAGCAAGCCGATTAAGCTTAAATTTACACCAAAGAAAAGTGTGGCAAATGGTCTGCTATCGATAAACGTTGACGCCTTTCGCACTTCAAATAAATTTACTTTCAGTACGAGTGTCTGGAATTCGTCTTCCGAGGCTTCCGTCTCTCCAGCGGAGCTTTGTAACACTGCCTTCGAGGAGGACGATCAAACCGATATCTGCCCTATTGATCAAGCGATACCGGTGAGAGATTCTAACGATAACATCTCCTCAGAATCAACTAATTCTATGTATATAAGAGTTCCTCAAAAGAAACCGCTTATATCACATTTTTTATAACGACAGATAATCCCTCTTATCTAATGTTTTTGTTACCTAGCAACCCTTTCAACAGTTTCATATAACCTGAATGTAACGCATCTACCATAGCAACCATTTAAATTTTCGCATTTAGCTGCCAGCCTTCCAATTCCAACAGTTGAAGCGTCAGGGTCTATATCTAGAAAAGTGATCGCGTGATAAAAACGGTTACATTTAACGTTTGAAATTTAAATTTTTAAGAAATTTTAGAATGAAAAGCGCGCTTGCTCTCAATCGCCTACAACTCTTATACGAAACCTAAGTCACACGGAAGCTCGCGCTACAATCTCTGGCTTTCACATGTTCGATTGTACCTAAGAATGAACTTGCGTCGATGTCTGCATGTAGAGACAAGTTCGTTGCGCTTGTTCAGTGTTGACATGTGAGGCCTTCAGATTAAAAAGAACTTCTCTGTTGTACATAGATTGCAACGTTTTGTGAGGTTGGTGTAAGATTTTGCTTTGGCGAGTATTTTCCACGTGATACTGAATTCCTTATTTGCTTCCTTTAGCTGTCACAGGTACTTGCTCAGTTCAGTCTCATTCCTTCTCTTTTCATGTCTAAATGACATCAGGTGGTTTCTGTATCTTGCCTTGAACTGAGTAGCTGTGAGACCGATGTATGTCTCTTTTTCGTCTCCGGTTGTGACTAGGGACCTTAAGCATCGACAACGAAATACATGACGACGACGTTTGTAACCCAAGGAGGATTGGGTCGAGGCTTTCGTTCTCGGCGGGAAAAACGAAAGTTAAGCAGTGTGTTGTTTTTAGGAGACGACGATTTCTGGCTACCTAACAAGTAGCTCTAGCTATGGCTTTCAAAAACGTCCGAAATCTGCTTCTAATTAATCACAACGATGGCTTTATCAATGATGATGAATTTGTTGTTCTGTACGACCTCTATGCATCGAAAAAGCTCGAATTTCCTTACGATTCGTACGCACCTTTTGACCTGGAAGAGCTTGATGAGTCTGAGAGTTTTGCAGAGTTTCGCTTTGGAAAACGAGATATACGAATTCTGAAGGAAGTTTTGCTAATCCCTGACACGATTACCTGCAGTCAGCGCTCTGTTTGTGATGGACTAGAAGGTCTCTGCATGCTGCTAAAGCGGCTTTCTTACCCATGCAGATATGGAGACATGGTCCATAGATTCGCTAAACCTGTTCCAGTTCTTAGCATGATCACCAATCAAATGATTGACTTTGTGTATAATGTTCACGGGAACAGAGTACTAGACTGGAATCATGAGGTCCTTAGTCCTGTCAACCTGCAGACTTATGTCGATGGTGTGACAGCTAGGGGAGCCCCACTGCCCAATTGTTTTGGGTTTATTGACGCTACCATTAGGCCTATATCAAGACCTGGAGAACATCAGCGACTTATTTACAATGGGCATAAAAGTGTTCATGCCCTGAAATTTCAAAGCATTGCTTTGCCAAATGGCTTGATCGGAAATCTATATGGCCCAGTTGGTAAGTTACAAAACAGTACAGACCACCAGCTTTAAAGCAGGGATGTGACCAAATGTTTATTTTTGTAGACCTTGCACTTATTTTAAAAAAGGGAAAATATTGAAAAAAAAATTAAACATTTTTCAAGGCTACAGGACAGGCTAAATTTATTGATTTTCTTATTCAGTAATGATTACCAAGGTGAGATCACTTCAACAGGTTATTGGGAGCATAGCCAGAGGGAAGAGGGGACTGTCCCCCCCCCCCCCCCCCCACCCCTGAAATAAATATAAACTCAAGATGAAATTAGGAAAAAGTTTCTGAAGTACTCATATAATCAACAGCTTATGTAACCCAATTGTCAGCAACCTTTACTCTTACACTGATACCTACCATCACCTACCTATTTTTAGAAGGAAGAAAACATGATGCAGGAATGCTTGCTGATTCACAGCTACTACACGACCTTCATCAGTTTGCCTACAATCCAGTTGGCGAGGCAGTCTGTGTTTATGGTGACCCTGCCTACCCCCTTAGAGTGCAGATGCAAGGACCCTTTAGATATGGTGTATTGACGCCACAAATGCAGCAGTACAAAACAGAGATGAGTGCTATTAGAAGTTCTGTTGAATGGCTGTTCGGAGATGTAATCAACTCGTTTAAGTTTAATGACTTTAAAAAAGATCTGAAGCTTTTCCTCAGCAGTGTTGGAAAGATCTATGTTGTTTCTGTCATACTGCGTAATGCAATGACATGCTTGTATGGTAACATGACCTCAGAATTTTTTGACCTTAGGCCACCTACTCTTGACACATACCTTGGCTAGGAAACCACACTATTGCCCAGTTTACAATGCCTTTGATAAAATATGTATCAAAACCTTATAACTGCAGTTAACCATGGTAGATATTTGTATGCTGATAAGTCAAAGACTATTTCTCACACCATTGAACTTTTTAAACAGAAAATGAATAATAATAAAATTAAGCACAATTTTATTTCTAAAAGTTTTCTATTTTTCAAGAAATGTTATTGTAACTATTGATTTATTTCCCAACTTTATTTTCCATTTTTCAGAAAACTGTGGTTAATTAACTTAAATTAATTTTATAAATAGAAATAAAAGAGACTTATCAAAAAAAATTAAGCACAACATTGCAGAGTCAGGCTATTTTTTGGAATTCCTTTATCAAACATTTTACAAATATAGGAGCCCAAGGGCCTGTTTGTTGGAGGTTGGGCTGGCACTAACCCAGGATGTTTACCGTGGTGACTTAATGAATTTTTGAAGAGTCAACCCTGGGTGAAAGCTACCCCAATCTAACATGACTGAATGAAGATACCCATGCTTCTTTTAGAGATTTTGCCTTGATGATGCTCGAAATTGGCTCAATTTCTAGAGTGGATTCACTAAATGTAAGAAATACTATGAGCTAATTACATATAAGCACAGCTAACCAAACAATAGAAAAGAATAGACCTAGCTATAAATACTATTTTTAAGATTTATTTTGTGCATTTAGTGACTGTACATTAGGGGAAAGTTTGGGCATTTAGGCCCCTTTATACAGAAAAACCATCTGTCTATTAGCAAAAACAATGTTTTATTTCTTCTTGAAACTTTACAAAACTCTCTATAGAAAAGAAATATAATTACATCCATCAACAATGCTCTTGTAGATAACTAAAGTCATAACAAAAGTCAACTCAACAAGTTCAGGGCTCTTCCACATTCATAAGGTTCGAGCTTAATGCTTTTTTATATTTTCTATCAATGCAATAAATACATTATTTTGCTGGTCAAGCATAATTTGAAGATTTTGCTGTTGAAGCTGCTGCTGTTGCTGCATCGTGTTGATCAGCGCTGAGAACATGGTCTGTTGCTGCTGCGCAGCCCCCTCTTGTCTAGTTTCTGCTAGATCAAGCTCTCTTTTTCTGATGGCTAACTCTTCCTTTTTCAATTCTCTCTCTTTCTCTGACTTCTCGGCCAAAAATCCGATTGCATCAGAGGTGCTCCTCCTCAATTTAGCTTTTTTTGGTTTCTCGCCACTATCATCGCTCTTTCTAATTGCAATTGTCTGAAGAGCCGCCTGTCTGATTTCCTCTGCTTTAGATTTTTCTTTCTCATCTTTTGCCTTCCTCTCGTTTCTCAGGGCGTCACTCTTTTCTTCTGCGCTTTTCTCTCGCTCTCGAATTTCCTCCAGCAAGGCATCGAGCTCTGTGAGCTCGGGGACATCGATCCCAGATGCTTTCTCTTCTTTTCTTTTCTTTAGTTTGTGCCGGGAGATCAGGAGTGCTTATCGATCTCTCACTGCCCTTGCTGTAACCCTGAATTTTGGAGTGTTCAGAGAATTCAATTAGGCTGCGATGCTTTCCCATACTTTCCCTCTCTCGGTGCTTTTCGGTTTAAAATTGTAAGGTTCGCTCGTTACAGCTTCGCCAAGCATCAAGACATCATGGTCTTCCGTCCAAACAAAATACCTGGACTTACTCGCTGTCAAAAGAACACGAAAATATATATTTTTATAGCAAAACTGAAGATTTATATCTTGAAGTGCAACTTAGAATTAGTACAATGACATGCAGGTCTAAAATAAGAAGAACATGACTTCAAATATCCCAAAATTCCCTTTATAGAGATCAGTACAGAAAAACTTACATTTCTTTTGAACGAGTTCTTGCTCGGCTGTAGAAATGTGGCCGGCTATGGTTTCGGATGCTTCTGAAAGAAAGTCATTTTAGTCTGTTAAAAATAGCTAAACTGTTAAACATTTGACTTCCGCTGGTCCGAAAATAATACATCAAACAATCATTATACCAAAAGGTGGAAACAGGTGATTATCAGCATGAAAAAGTTTAGTTGTTTACTTACGTTTTCACCAGAGCGAAAATTTGCTCAGATTCAGTCGTCAACGAAGGCTGGACGACGTTTTGACAACCTAACGCATGCCCAGAAGGTTCGCGCGGGAAAATTTCACTTCCGGTCGGCGTCGTCGTCCCATTTGGTCGTCGATGCTTAAGGTCCCTACAGTGGCTTGGTACACGACTTCACTCACCAGGCATTCTCCGTTTAGCGGGCAGTCTTCTTTTTCCCTACAGCTACACGTGTTCCCTTCGTTTTTCTGTGGCTGCGCTGTTTCTGCAATCTTCAAAAAGTCAACCAGTGGAAGAACACATCCTCTGTTCTTCAATGGTTCAAGCAGCTGACTAATAAAGGCGACTCAGCATTTATCTGTTTTGACGTCGTAGAATTTTACCCCTCAATTACCGAAGCCCTCCTAAAACGCGCCCTTGACTTCGCCTCTGAACACGTGAACATTTCAGCCAACGAACGGCAAGCAGTCATCCATTCCAAGCACTCCCTGCCATTCAGCAAAGGCCAACCATGGGAAAAAAAATTCAACATCAAATTTTGACGTAACCATGGGAAGCTACGACTGGTGGGCTGTTATCTCCTGTCGCAGCTAAAGCAGATCCCTGGCATCGAAATCGGCCTTTACAGAGATGACGGGCTTGCCGTACTCAATCAAACACCAAGGCAGATAGAGAGAGCAAAAAAAACAAATATGCCAAATATTTGCGAACAAAAACCTGAAAATCACAGTTGATGCAAACAAGAAAGTTGTTAACTTCCTAGATGTAAAGCTGGATTTAAACACCGGAAAATTCAAACCATACTCCAAACCATCCACCACCCCGCTTTACGTTCACAGCCAATCGAACCACCCACCCAACATCCTCAGAAACATACCCGTAGCAATTAACCGGCAGCTATCCAGCGTTTCTTCCGACCACGAGGTTTTTAATGAAGCATCGGCTCCGTATCAGGAAGCATTACGAAAGAGTGGCTATGCTTTTAAACTAGAATTCAAGCCACCACCACAGCAACCACCATCACAGAAACGCAAACGACAAAGAAATGTTATATGGTTTAATCCACCATATAACAAAAGCGTCAAATCAACATCGGACGTGCGTTCATCAGCCTCATTGAAAGATCTTTCCCAGCGGGCCACAAACCGAGGAAACTTTCCAACAGGAACACCATAAAGTTCAGCTACAGCTGCATGCCCAACGTCAAGCAAATAATAGATGGCCACAACAAAGTCATCCTGAAGATAGCAGAAACAGCGCAGCGACAGAAAAACGAAGGGAACACGTGTAGCTGTAGGAAAAAAGACGACTGCCCGCTTAACGGAGAATGCCTGGTGAGTGAAGTCGTGTACCAAGCCACAGTCACAACCGGAGACGAAAAAGAGACATACGTCGGTCTCACAGCTACTCAGTTCAATGCAAGATACAGAAACCACCTGATGTCATTTAGACATGAAAAGAGAAGGAATGAGACTGAACTGAGCAAGTACCTGTGGCAGCTAAAGGAGGCAAATAAGGAATTCAGTATCACGTGGAAAATACTCGCCAAAGCAAAATCTTGCACCAACCTCACAAAACGTTGCAATCTATGTACAACAGAGAAGTTCTTTTTAATCTGAAGGCCTCACATGTCAACACTGAACAAGCGCAACGAACTTGTCTCTACATGCAGACATCGACGCAAGTTCATTCTAAGGTACAATCGAACATGTGAAAGCCAGAGATTGTAGCGCGAGCTTCCATGTGACTTAGGTTTCGTATAAGAGTTGTAGGCGATTGAGAGCAAGCGCGCGCTTTTCATTCTAAAATTTCTTAAAAATTTGAATTTCAAAACGTTATATGTAACCGTTTTTATCACGCGATCACTTTTCTTGATGTAGAGCCTGACGCTTCAGTGTTTTACACTTAGCCAACAAATCCACTTCATAGCTCATCGATATGTAAATGTACTCTTAAGGCTTCTATAACCAGACTTTCTTCGATGAAGTGCTGTGAAATTAGAACAATAATTTATGTGGATACGTACAGTGCGTATTAAACAGAACAATTTCATCCAGCAAATATTCAATAAATCAATACAAGGACTCAGTCTGGACAAAGGAAAACTACTGTTTCCACCGTTTTTGAAATAAAGTGCTAAAATAAACTTTGATTCCCTCTTTCAGCACAATGGAGTGGACAAATCAACATGACACATTATTTTTGAGAGAGGTCAGGGGATCAGATCTTTTTGAAACCAGAAAGGGGAGCCCTGAGAGAGGAAAATTGTGGGATGAGATTGCCACAAGACTCAATAACCTCACCCAATACAAATTCAATGTGAACAAAAGGTCGTTGAGAGACAGGCTCAATCTTCTAATGTCCAAATTCAAAGCAAAACATGGGAAGGAAGAAAGAGCAAGTGGTATTAGTCCAGAAATACAAGAGATAGATACTGTGCTGGAGGAGCTGTGTGAAAAAAGAGGAAGAAGCTAAAAATAAGCCTTCAACTGGCAACAAAAAGCAAAGCCTTCAGAAAGAGAAGGCAACAGCTCAAGAAAATCAGTTCAAGGCAATGGAGACCATGGGAGAAACTCAAAAACGGGTAGAGAAAACAAATGGAGTGGTTCCAGCAAAGAAAAGCAGGAAAAGTACAGGAGATGCTATTGGATACTTGCAAAAGAAAGCAGAAGAAGAGATGGCGTTAAAAAGAGAAGAAATTGAAATAAGAAAGCAGGAAGAGGCAAGAGGATCTCGGATATCGGAGCAGCAAACAGAAATGCAGCAAGATATGCTAAAGATTATTCAGCAACAACAAGAAGAACAGCACAGACAGCAGCAAAGAAACCAACACCAAACATTACAGTTTATGCAGTCTATGTTAAACCAGCAGCAGCAATCACAAGCTATGTTAGCTTTGACTGAGAGGCTGGCTCCCAAGGAAAAACGTTAACACTTTTTATTGCAACTTTTCTTTTTCAACTATTGCATTATTGCAGTTTTCTCTTGTTAGTGACATAATTTTACATTTAACTGTTCTTTTAACTCCATTTCTGCTAGAGTGGTAGTTGATTGTTGAGTTATCATTATCATAATCACATTTTTTCTTTAGTTTCATTGATCCAGTTTCAATTTAGCTGTATTATGCATGTGTCAATCAGGTAATTACCCTATCAGAATACGAGCTATGAAAATATGTCATATATTAAATTCAGTCAAGTGATTATTGAAAGCCCTGACTACATTACAATGAGAGATTTTAGTCTAGATTAGGGAAACCGGGAATTGCCACTAAAAATAAAAATCAAATCGACAAGTTTGAATTTACGCAACTCAGCCGAAAAGCTACTCTAGGATAGTGGCTGGGGGGATTTAGAAAGTTAAGTCTAGTATAGGGTAGCAAAATTCAGCTGAACTAGCTCTGGTGTAGGTTAAGGGTTCCAGGGTCCCAGCGGCACACCCCCACACAAAAAATCCTAAAGTACCACCACCCCCTCCCCCCACCCCCCAGGGCTGATTCTGGGAGGAAAGTGTTAACCTGTTAACCAGTTGTTTGACTATCACTGCTTCAGTGTATATTCAGGCAGTAACCGAATAAATATAGCGAACGTTTTTAGGTCATCTGAAATACTCCTGGAGGCTTGGGGGGGGGGGTCTAATTCTAAAAATTCTGAGGTTTGATTACCATATAGGCATTTGAGGGCATTTCGCATCAGAGCACATACGACATATGTTTTACCAATATTACTTAAGCCAACTTTTAGGTTCTTTTTAAAATCCAGGAATTTAAAATAGTTTAAAATGTCTCCAAACAGCCACTCCACTGACACTCGAATAGAGCTCATGGATCCACTGAACATCTCCATCTGAGGTCTGAGAGCAACACCTTGGAATGGTCCTTGCAGGTGAACCCTGAAGGGATATGCAGGATCCCCATATATGCATAGAGGCTGACTTCCTGTCGAAAATGCATGACGTTCCAAGTCATGCAAGAGACGAGATTCTGCCAGCATACCTGCATCATGCCTTTTGCCCTCTGGAAGAAGAAGTTAAAAGTATTAGGTTTGTTTCATGGAATATCATTGTTTTTCGTCATGCAACGCTTCTGTAAAATGGTGTCATGAGATCAACCTTTCATTGCCCTGATCTCTAAAGGCGTTTGTCGTAGATTATTTTATAAAATAGACACTTGAAGGGGAAAACAACTACCCTCCGAAAATGTGTTTGTACCTTTTGCGTTTGAGTTGCTCTTTTCATAAACCTGACATTTATTTATAAATAAGAGCAAGTTAAAAATATCTTTACCTACGGGGCCGTAAAGATTTGCGATCAATCCATTCGGTAAGGCAACAGATTGGAATTTAATGGCGTACACTCGTTTATGACCATTATACAACATCCTCTGGTGCTCGTCTGGTCTGGCTATAGGTCTCACAGTGCCATCAACAAAGAAAAAACAGTTCTGGAGAGCAGCCCCTTTAGCGTGAACTGATCGAGCATAAGTATCCAATGCAGGTGGGTTAAGCACTGCGTCATTCCAGCGGGTTATGCGATCTCCATGGATGGTGTAAATATAATCAATCAGGTGATTTGTGACCATGGATAGCACCGGTACTGGTTTGCCGAAACGAGGTACCATGTCGTCAAATCTACAAGAATAGGCGAGCCGTCTTAGGAGTATGCAGAGGCCTTCCATTCCACTTACTATGCTTCCCTGGCGTAGTTGTTTGAAGGATGGTGGGATCTGCAAGGCTTCTGCCAGAGACGGAAGGTCTTTTTTCTCAAACCTAAATTCGGCCTTACACTCTGCCTCACTCATGTTGTTCAGGTCAAAGCAAGGGTACTCGTAGTAAGGAAAACTTGGATTTCTCGACGGAAACATGTCGTAAAGGAGAACAAAATCTTCATCGCTGATCAAATTAGCGTCGTAGTAAAGAATGAGAAGTTGTCGAAAATCTTCAAATGCGGCCATGCTACGAACCAAAGCGATTGAATCTCAGAAAGTACAGCCGATGTACTCGACGAAGTCGCGGACGCCGTCATGAGAATCTTAAGCAAATTAATTTTGGCGCGAGAACGGCAACCTCTGGCCCAGTCCTCTTGGGCTGTCACGTCGCGGTCACCGCGAAAACGTCCGCATCTTAAGCTCCCTATTTTTGATTGCGTGACAGTGAAAGCCCCCAGTAGGAAAGTATTTACATTCTTCTAATTTCTATCTAAGTTAGACTACGAGTAGTTCCCCATTTTCCCTCAGGGATAGTAGAGCGAGGGAAACGCGAGCACGCGTGAAAATCACCCCATGCGAGAAGAGGCAACACGTGCGTGTTGCCTCTTCTCGCGTGGGGTGATTTTCACGCGCGCTCGCGTTTCCCTCGCTCTACTATCCCTGAGGGAAAATGGGGTCTACTCGTAGTCTATATCTAAGCGATCTACCAAATTTCCTAAATACCGCGCGTTCAACCGACATTTATGCTAAGTGATAAATATATGAATTGTCTATTATATGTGGACGATCTAGTGATCTTCTCTAGATCAGCAAAAAGCCTTCAAATAGTCCTGAATAAGCTGGAATCTTTCAGTGACAATGCCGATTTAAGTGAAAATTTAGACAAGACAAAAATTATGATTTTTAATAACTGTGGTAAGTCTTTCACAACTACTGGTTCAGATACGGTGCTGATGAACTGGAAAACGTCAAATCCTACAAATATCTTGGACTCGTAATGAGTCCTTTTGGAAACTTTAATTTCGCTAGGCATGAGCTGGAGAAAGTTGCACTTAAAGCACTCTATAAATTACGAAAAGAGATGGGAAACCACTTCAGAGAAAATATAAACTTTACTAACATAAACTTCAACGATGAAGTTATTTGATGCACTCTTTTATGCGAGTGAAGTGTGGGGGATTGATTGCAATGGACAATTAGAAAAGGATCCAGCAGAATTACTTCAAAATAAATTCCTAAAGTGGTTGCTGGGAGTTAATAAATACTGCAATAACAATGCGTGCATGGTAGCCTGAGTATCAGGCCTTCGTAAGGGGCTAGGGGGTAGGAAATTTTAGATGGGGGAAGGGGGAGGGGGGAAAGCGAAAGGAAGTTTCTCTCCTTCAGCTCTCTCCCTTTTTCGATTCCGTCTTTCCCCTTTTTCCTAGAAACGCCTGATACTCAGGCTACGTGCATGGCTGAGACAGGAATGTTCCCAATGAGAATTGAAGCCCAATGTAGGAACTTTAACCTTAACCAAAAATGAAAACAAATCTATCCCAAATAGCATACAATGACATTAAATGGAATGAAAATAAAGCTCTCTGGAGCAAAAAAAATCAAAAGCTTATTGGAACAGATAGGATTAGGAGAACTCTGCGGTGCGGACATGGAATCGTAAACATGATCAGGCAACGACTTAAGGATATGGAACTACAAAGATGGCTAAGTGAAATAAATAACGACACCAGTGTAAGAAGAGATTTCTCATGAATTATTTATTTGCCTCGAATTTCTTATCTAGCTTTTAAACATTCCCTTTGAAGTTGTTTCAGCTGTAATTTACATTGAATTTGCATTGCTATGTTTTAGTTCTCTTAAATTTACACAATTTACTTCAATGCTTACTTTTAAACGGATAGTTACTTTCTGAAGAATTATACAGCTTAGTTACCTAATAACTGGATCTTTTTCCTATTTAAATACCAACCGTCTTAGCTTTTAGTTGTGACATTTTGAGGGATCATGAGCAAAGGAAACTCGAATTCTTTTACACAGCTTTCTTTGTAAATTTCCTAAATTCACTTGCTTGACTGACATTTAATTTTGAGTTATTTAGTTTAACATATGGATTTTAAAATTGAATTTACCCAGATTTGTTTTCGGTGTTCAGCTGATTTTATTCAGCCTTCTTTCCTTTTGTTTTGTGATGTTGTAATAATTTGATCGGTTAAATATGGCACTGTTATTCCTGTTTTTCGATTTACATTGACACGGGAACTAGACCCATTGAAGCGCACGTCCTGAACGTCCCCAGGGTAGGAAATTTGACTCTGCCACTATCTTGGAAAGTGGAGGACCAGGGAATGAGTGATAAGAGGTCTGAAATCTTAGAAAATACCCCGTAGTCATTTGGATGACTTTCCCACATTTTGATGCGTTCATTTCTTTGTGAAGGATGGCAGAACGAAACTTGCTTTTTTAGTTTTTGAAGTTGTCTCTCAGTATTGAGAAGCAATACTTGCACAAAGTCTCATTTTGAAAATATGCTTTCTACGTACATGTTTCCACCAGATGCTGCCCTGCCACAAGTTTAATTTTTGATAAAATGCATCAGTCGATTCCAGCTGCGCCCAGCCCCCTCCCCCCCTCTCCCGGGCTCACCCCCGGGCACTGGCATTTGTTTTGCCTAAGATGGCAAATCCCCGGGGGTGAGGACTCTTGAGCTGTCAAATCCCCCGGGGTGGGGACAAAACAAGAGGGCAAATGCCCCGTCCTCCGTCAACACCGTAACATTTTTCATTGATTGCACTGTCGAATAGTGCCATTTTAAGCATTTTAATGTGCGATTGCAAATGCCCGGCGCCCGGGCAGGGCAAAATTTGCAAATGCCCCACCCCCGGCACTGACAAGGCGGGAAAATGCCTCGCAGCAGTAGCCCGGGGGGGGGGGGCTGGGGGCAAGTGGAATTGACTGATGCAAAACGAAAGATAAAAAATCATACATAAAGACATGAAAGATTCCTGGAATTCTGTGTTAGATTTGCTACTATACTCAAAATGTCCAATTAAATGAAATTCTGGACCACGGGTACAAAACAACAGCCCTAAGACATTAACCCTTCTTGATACTGGCATGTCAGTCATGTTCGGGATGGCATTGCACATTTTACATTGCTGCAAAAACTGTGTGAAACAATTCAAACGCACTTTCGGGAGTATTGCATGTGTGTTAGATTTAAATTACCAGCTACACTAAATATCCAGCTAGAATATGTCTTCTACACTTGGGGAAACGCACAAAGTTTGTTGACACCATTATTTTGTCACCAAGTAATTATTTCTGTCTGGAGACGCTCAGTGCTGCAATAAAGACTGTTGTGAGTGCCTATTAGTTTGCCCCAGGGATGGGAATTTGACTCAAAATAGAGACCCAAGGGTGGGGAAATTGACATTTGAAAACTGAAAATGTCAAAATGTCAAATATAAAATGAATGCAAAATACTTAAGAGCACTGACGATCTATCTACTATTTAAAAGTTTGTTTTTTCCAAAGCTCTATTGAGAGAAACTGAGCAATCAGAAATCTATTGCCGGAGATGACAGTTTGGAGAGGGACAGGGGGATTTACGTTGTTGCCGCGGTGTGTACTGTCGCAATTTTTAATAATCATCGCACTTTGTAATACCTGTCGCAATTTGTAATAAATCCATCGCACTTTGTAATACCTGTCGCAATTTGTAATAAACCGTGTCGTACTTTGTAATAAAAAAGGTGTCGCTCATTTGCTTTCCGCGGAGTTGCGGTGAATAAAATCCCACCTTGCGGCGGTGCGGTGTTTCTGATTTTAAACTTACGGTATTCGATGAAACGAAACAACTCGCTGACACTTTGCGGTGTTGTGGTTTATCATATGGCCGTAGTTACTAAAACGGAGGAGCCCGGGCTCCTGATAAGCACCACAACAAGATGAACTTAACCCTATTCAGGTTATGGGACTCTTGAGGTCCTCCTCACTTAAAAAAAATCGTTTAGGTCTCGACCGCCAAACTTAGCGACATTTCCAAGAAAGTATTTGGGAACACTTCAAAGTTGTCGTAAGTGGACGTCAACATTTCTATTACCTTGGCAACCGAATTTGACGGTCAGGTTTTCCAAAATTTGCATTTTTCATAACGAAGATTCATTCTCCCTGTGTGATCCATTACACAAAACGTGTAAAATACGTGCAAGGAATTCCGAGATAATTTTACGCCTTGATATCTTCCCCCAATAATAGCTAGCATTTTTGTTTGTTCTATATTTCTCTTGGTTTGCAGTTTCAAATGCATCGTTAATTAACAAATAATGTTCACATGAATATATAAATTTGAGACAATAACCACTGAATGATACATGTAAAAGACCAAGCAGTAAACGCAATTTAAAAAACTGACAAAAAGACAGAAAAATGGATTGGAAGACTTATCATCCTCACATTTTTTTTTGTATAAGTAGACAATGTTTCATAACAAAAAATCTGAGCTGCGCGACAGGTGCTTGAAGGGAAGAAAAATGAGAAATTGAGGCCCCCGCCTTAATTCAGCCTTCAAACGCATACTTCCCATCAAACACATGCTGCGAAGCCGAGGCTAGGCCACAGTGCATGATAATTTAATGTTTCTTTCATACAATTGTTGAAGTTTTCCTCAATAAATTTCACACACGTTGTCAAACAAAACCAAACATAAGGTTTGATACAATGTAGGTCGATTATCACCATCACGTAGCTGTAACTGTTAGTATTAGTACTGACCACATAAAATCAGCCCAAAATATCTCGACAACAACTAATTTTTTATCAGGTGCACAGCTGTAATAGCTAATTATTAACCTATAAAATGGTGCTAATTCTTGTTTTTCATATTTAGTTTCATTTTGCCAGCGCCAACAAAAGACGAAACGATCTGGAAAGGCAGGTCTCCATTTCATTCTGTAGGTATATTAAAAGGCTTTATATGTCACTTGCATTTTTACTTTTTGTGTAGAACAATGAGGTACATAGAAATAGAGTTAAAGGTATTTTGAGGCTCTATTTTAGCTCAAGTGAGAGATTTACTTGATTAGAAAAACAAAAATATATAAAAAACATTGCTCATGCAGTGAAAGATCTCATATAGGATACTCTGGTAACTGAGCGGACAACTCTACTTACAGCTAGCCTGGGTAGCTGGCGGAACTGCTTTGCGCGCGCGTGTGAGAGTATTTCAGGCGGCGAAGCCCCATTCACTGCCAACTTCGTAGCTCCTCTGCCAAAACTTTGCTGCTTGAGCGAATGATCCCGCCAGCTACGCAGGCTACTTACAGCAGCCTTCACAAAACCGTGTTACTTTCATCTTCCATACAATGTCAGTCTGTATTTTAACATTCCCGCGCAAACGACCTGCCCCAGTTACGGACACCTTTTCGCGTCTCGAGGGTGTCCGCTCACGAGAGCTTCCACTGTATTAAATATTTTGCTCATATTTAGAGCTACAGGCGTAGGTATCAGCAAGTTACTAAACTTGATGTAGTTTGTTGTAGAAAAGTGCACTTTGCCTTGGAGAAAGTCGATAAAATCAATTTTCGCTACCGAAAACTTCAGAACAACCAAAAGGTAAATACAACATGACTGGTAAAATCTATCAAAACTTTGCTTACACGAAAAAGGGAAGAAGTAGGGGTGATATCCCCGATAAGTTGATTTATAAAAGACTCCTACTACTAGAAAAATTATCTCAAGAATTAATGACCTGAAAGAAGAGGTACATTTTAGACGGGGATTCCCCTTCGACTGACCGAAGTTCTTAGCTAGTCCTTAATTTTGGCTTAAAGTAGCAGGGGTGATGAATCAGGGGAGGGGGGGGGGGGGGGAGCCTCTTCCCATACGTTCTCTTAAATGAAATCCAAACGATGTTCTCACAACTTGCAAAGCGATCACCAAGGGTCTTGCCAGCGGATTTATGTACTGATCATTTGCATTACTTCAAAAACAGTAGATCATCGGTCTTGAGAAAGAACAAAAACGTGGTGGTCGAAGACGGGACTGTTTCTCACTATTATATTTTGGTAATTCGCAAATTTATTGATTTTATGTCGCTTTTCAGACATAGTGTGTGGTTTTCTTTTTCTGTTAAACAATTTTCCTCTGCAGAGTTTGGAATATGCAACATATAGCTCCGTATAGCTGCTAAGAAACGCCGAAGAGGTGAGCTATCGAGCAGTGTTTTGCTGCAAACCTTAGGAAAGTTAAAGTCGCTTCAAGGTACAGAGCTTTCAGTAGTAGTTGTGATTTGTTTTAGGGTCGTTTTTAATTTTAACTTTGGATTCAAGGTGTTGACTGATCGAAATAAACGAAGTTAAATGAAGTGTTAATTTTTAGTCAGTTATGATATGTAGAGCAGTAAGCTCATATTTATAAACTCTCTTGAATATACTTGCTTCCGAAAATTTCCGAAAATTTCCAAAATTTGACACTTGGTCCAGTAATTTTTATCCGCATCAAGTTATCCTTGTCCGGCAAAAGTGAAGTAAGCTATAAATAAATCCATCGAGCGCGTTGTTGTTGGTTAAGATCTAGCACGGCTGCGTTGTAGTTTTCCCCGCATTTCAGTACCGAAAGACAAATACGATATGCAGAAAAACAATGATGCATGATATGATTTTTTTTTCAATTTTTTAAGCATTTTTGATTTCCTCTGCTGGTTCGCTTCTTGCTTCTAAAAAGTCTAAAAATATTTGTGGGAAAAATACTGTAATTATCCGCTGACCACCACGCTGGGTGACCGCTTTGCCAGTTGTGAGAACATCGTTTCTCGGTCCCAGACCTCGTCTCTTCCCTCCCAACCCCTGTGATGATGAATGGTCCATTAAAATTTTTAACTGCTCGCGAAATTTTACCTTTGCTCGATTTGCTCGCAAATTTAAACGAGTGCTCGCTTGCTCAAGCTCCCCAAATTTTTGCAGTTGCTCGCAAGCTCGCTTTCTTGTCAGTATTGCTCGAAATTTTGTAAATCCTTCTTTGGGTTAAAGTAAATGTAATTCTGTATGGTGCTTAATTCCTATAAATATGGCTATCAAGTTCAGTGGAAATGTACGCGATAAATGACAACGATAGATAATAAATTAGCTAATCTATCTATATATGGTTATATATGATTGTTCTACATGGTTGTTCTTCTTGTGATCTTTGCTTTCTGATCCGTACGAACACGTGCATGATGAAGTGAAGCGAAAATGTGACGTCATTTGGCATCAAACGCGACTGTAATTGGTTAGATCTCGATAAGGTGTCACTCAAACTAGCTTCAAAAGAAATTGGTGCGTTCTAAATTAAAACCCCGTTTTAAAATATTTTCTGTTTTTTTTTTTAAAGAAAAGGATTTCCATATGGATTGCTGCAAGCGGAAAATATAAGAACTGCTCGCTGCTCGCGAGTTGTACTCTCTAAACTGCTCGCTGCTCGCAAAGCAATTTTTTTATTTCTGCTCGCGCTCGCAAAAAAATCGCAGTGCTCTGCATGATCGCGAATGCTCGCAAAGACCATTCGCCACCCCTAGTAGCGATAAAAATAAAGCTATGTGCTACAGTTTAGTTTTTCCTGAAACACAAGCTATAAGATATTTAAGCAATGTGGTAAAACATATGTATAACGGGAACTGTCTTGAGTATCTTAATTTGGGCTTCAAACGAATTTCCCAAAGTTAACGGGCCCGGCTATCCACATTGGCAGACAAATTAGGAATTCTCTTTAAAACATTTCAACCTTACATTGTATGGTTATAATTCTTGCTTTGAAAAAATTATCTGCACTGGAAACAATTTACTTTAAACAGCCTGCCATATCCGCCAACGCTGGAAAGAATAACGGCTTTAAAACAAATGACTGACGGGAAAAAACGCATTTTCGTGATTTAGTCAGTTCTTTTCAGCAAGAGCTGTGTTCAGTCTTTAGCCAAAGCAAATTTTGTCCTCGGCGCCTTGGGGATTGTTCCGTCGCAAACAAAGTTTGAAAAATGACCGATTTATCTAAGGGCCGATCCGGATAAGCAGACAAATTTGGAATTGTCTTTTAAACCATCCTAACCAAAAACTCTATAAAAAAGTTTATCCGCACTGGAAGCTATTAACTCCTGAAAAACTCATCAATATTCAGTAGATATATTGTGCAACTGACTATCACCATCTGCATCATCTGCAAACTGAAAAGGCAGGGGTCATTAGGCAGGGGCACCCAACGACGACTTCCCTCTAAATACGTTGAAAACACTTTTCAGGCTATCCAGAGTAGTTTTAGATCTCAAGAAATACATTCTAAGCGGCGGTATAAAATTGGATTCTGTTCGGTCACCCTAGGGGACTTTTTCGTCTTTTCGAAATTGCAAGGGCTTCAGAATTATTTTCCCGAAAATTTAGATGCAATTTATCCTTTTACGAATGTGAAAAGTTTTCTGATTCCTCTCTCAATCACATTTTTGAATCCGAAAGTTTTAGGTTTCGTTTTTCTACGAAAAACAGCATTACTTGTGGAGTGAAATGTGACAAATTAAGCTTCAGAAAATCATAGGGGATTTATGAAAAAAGTTTCGAAAATTGTACATTCATGAATGGAACGGTTATCGAGAAATTTTTAGCCGTCCTCAAGTAATAGAAAAAAACTCTAGGCAATATTTGCTTCTCCGAACAGATATTTTACAGAAAACAGTCGTTGGGTGCCCCTGATTTGGGCTTTGAATTCGGCATTGGATGATTGAAATATATAATGAGACATCTATTCGGATTAACATTTTATATGAAGCTTATAAACATGAAATGTTTTTATTATACCTGTCCTCCTAATTTACAAACAAATGAAAAGTCAAAAACGTGACAAAATTTAACTTCCTGAAATCAAACAAAACAGAAAACCGTTAACCGGTCAGAACTTATTCTTAAAGGAGATTACGAAGAATGCACCAAACCGCAGTCCACCTAACCATTTCCACAAGGAATGGGCGAAATGAGTCACAAACAACATGATTAAATTCTAATCAGTTTGCAATTCCGTGAAAGTTATTAGTGTCCATTACGTGGCGTTGCAGTTAGATTTAGCGACCCGCTCTACTCGAGGAAACCGGTTAACTGTGAAATTTCTTTCATTCAGGAATAGCTCAATTCGGCGACCCAGGGGTGGTCAGTTGGGTCAGGAAAAAAGCGCAAAAGTTTTCGAGAACGGGCTAGGGATCGCGCCCTGGGGATAATACTTATACGAACCAGTTCCACGACGTATTCAAATGCTTGTCTGTTTTTTTGTGCCCAATCAGAGGCCAGCATCTATCGGGCTACTTTCCTGATCTCATAAAAAGGAGTTCACCTGTAAACTCGACTGTTCGCCTTGTACCAGTCTGGCTCGTGCAGGATGAGAGCTTTCTTCAAGCAGAGTCAAGCAGTTTCAGCGGAGCCCCCAAAGTTTACTCTATCAATTTCATTCGATCCTATTGTATCACTGAGGAGAAAATTTTAGCAAATTCACAAACTTTAAAGAGTCTTTAAAGGGCGAAAAAATTCTCCTGCATGTGCCTAACGAGGTATGCCGAGCAGTCTTAAATAACTCTCGTGGTGAGGCGGAAATTATATTGTATCCATGGCGTATAAATGTTGGTTTCAGCCAGGACTTGGGGATATACACAGGGGTTTACATTCATGGGTGCTAATACGTTATTTCTTTAGCTTACATTACATTGTACTAATAATAACGTTTTCTGGGGCCTTTCAACGGAAATCAAATTTGGATACACCACGGAAACCAAAGTTGGATTCACCTTTGCGTACATAACGATCTTTATAATATCGCTGTTCGGCAATTCTGTGGGACTACAGGTGGTGGTGAGAGCCAAAACACCTTCGAAACGAATCACTTATCTGCTGATCAAGAACTTGGCAGTTGCTGACTTAATTCTACCCTGACAGAAATGCCCAACTCTGTGTGGATCATGTATTTCGATTATAATCGCTGGTTCGGTGGAACAATGGGAACTATCACGTGTAAACTGTTTTCCTATGCCATACTTGTCTCCATCGCCGCTTCTGTGATAACATTGACTATTATCTCCATCGATCGCTTTTTTGCTATCTATTACCCTCTAAAACTAACCGTCTTCCATAAACATAAGACGATCACAATGATAATATGGTCCGTCTCATTACTCGCTGGTTCACCTTACTTATTGTTGCTCCAAGTCGAGAAATTCCGCGACCATTATGTTTGCCTCCTCGTATGGCCATGGTCCAAGAACATCATAGAAACATATCTCGTCATGAAAGCTTTTCACATTTTCGGCTTTATTGCCTTTTATGCACTTCCACTGTTAATAACAGCTGTAGTCAACTGCCTCGTTGCTCGTAGAGTCTGGTTTCACAAGTCTCCAGGGAATGCTTGCAGTAACAGAAGCTCGACAGCCGCGAAGCGGAAAGTCATTCGAATGTTAGCTATCATCGTGGTCGGATTCGCCTTATGCTGGCTACCTACATACATAAATCACTACTTCATTGTTTTTTCAGGCAGCTGTTTGGGAAGAGATGCCCATCGCGGTTTCGACTTTCAATTTTTGGCTGGGGCATGCAAATAGTGCAATAAATCATCTCTTTTACATCGTTTCAAACAGATGTTTTCGTAAAACATTTCTGGATACTTTGACTGTGCTATTTGCATTTCCTTGTCGAGTTGTAAGTCATTGCATGTCCTATTTTACAGAGGAACCATTAGCCGCCATGCCTGCCCCAAGAAACGAAGCACCTAGACAGCAAAATGGAGGGGGAAGGTACATATTAGGAAGGAGGGAGAACTCGGGGCGAAAATTTAGAGAGGAGGGAGGGAAATGAAATGTTGAGAATAGGGAGATATCGATGAGAAGGTAACTTTATGGCTTTCCTTTAACTTGTGTCATGACAAGGGATGGGGGAACAGGGAGAATGATTGAAGTACACTGCAGTCCCCTTGGATGTCCTGGGACTCCTTTGGTCGGACTTTAACCGAGGACTTGCATGGAATCAAACTTTGACATATCTCAGGTTACCAGGTTTAAAACTTGGCAACGACAGTCACAACACACGACTCCTACAATGAGTCGTAATGGAAGGTATCTGCTTCCCTCTAACTAATAGGTCTCTAAGGGATTTTCCCTTGCGATATGATGAGGGGAGGCTCCCTGAAGATTTCTCTTAGACGTTGTTAGTTTTATATAAGGTGTCATCTTCCCATTGTGTCTTCTTCAGTGTAAGTCAGAAGCCAGGTGGTATTGTCTGTACTGTGTAACAAAAGGTAGTAGTTTTTTTTGACGTGCAGATTTGTTGCTCTGTTAGAGGGTTGTTTTCCTGTCGGCTAAACTTAACTCAGAGAGGTACTTTCTCACAATAGGGACAGGGTAGCCTCTTTCTATCAGGCGATTTTCGAAATTTTTTATATTTTCCTCCAAAGTGGTTTGAGAGGAATCAGTCCTTAGACGCCTGAGCGCTTCTCCTTTAATGAAGCATTTCTTCACGCCTGGAGGTTGACACGAGTATTTAAAAGGCTTCTGTTTGGCTCATAGGCACCTGGTTGGTTTAAAATCTGTTTGCCCGTCTAGGACTGGTTCCTTGTTGAATCTAACCCCTTTGTACACTTTTGTTTCTAAGAAAGTGATCTCTGTTTCTGACATCTCAGCCGTGGATTTGATAGTAGAGTGAAAATTATTTTCCTTTTCCACGATTTTAGTTCTCTATTTTGTCTAGACTTGTGTTCAATAGAGAAAACAAATCGTCAATACATCTGTTCCAAAAAGAGCTGTTCAATTATACCCTGGGAGCCCAGAGACATTTTATGCGTTCCCATGGCTTTTTCATGGATCTGTAGGTAGTTGCTTGACCGCAAAATTGGAACAAGTTTTCTTGAAGTATAAGATAGAGCATTCCTCTTAGATACTTGGTAGGTAACCGGGGGAGGAGGGGGGGGGGGGGAGGTACGTGTGCCTCCCTCTTCCCCAAATCCTGACCCTATTTCAGACTAAAAAATGTTATTTTCTAGACCCGTTTTTAGACCCGGCCTCTTAACTCCATACCCGTTTTCAGTCCTCGTATAGGTAGAATTTAGACGAGCTCTTAGACACAACCTCTTCAGTAAGGGCCAATGTTTACTATAGAGGCTTTGACTGGCAAGCACCTTGTTTTTACTTTGCCCAGGCCTCTGCTGACAATAATTATCATGATAATTGTAGAGCTCACGGGGAGGCGCAGACAGATACCCAGTGTCCTGGCTGGGGAGGGTGAAATTTTTAGTACCAAAGACATTCTTAGCTGTGGATCTGTGGACACTCACTGAAGCCATTATTACATAAATTCAGTCAGATGTAGATTTGTCCTTTTTTAGGGTGAAAACTAGTCTGCGCTTGTTCCTGTTTAAACAGCCGCTAGCTGAACTTGCAATTTTATTCAAATTGTAATGCTTTGTACATGTACATAATCGCTGCTTTGCTGACCTGGCTTGTCCTTTATTTCAGTACTTTTTAAAATAGCAACAGTACCAAAAGACTTCAAGTTAAAAATAGATTTTGTTCTTAGTTTTCATTTAATTCTATTAAGCGATTTCTCTTTGGATTTCTCTTGTTCTCTTTTGTCTTCAGGGGTTGTAAAAATCACATATAAGTAAGCTAGTTTTTACTGTTTTTTATTAAATTGCTGATTTCATCGCGGATTTCACAGCTGATTACATTGCTGATTACCTTGCCGTGTATAGCCAGGGTTATAACTAGTTAATTTACCGAGAATGAGAATAAATGCTATTAGAACCAAAGTCTAGTTCTGTTTTATCCACGGCCTTACCAGTTAGCAGTTTGATCCCGATCCCGTAACAGAGAAGTGACGGCTCTCCACCGCGTGCACCCAAAGCGAGATTTCCCCCAGTTTTATCGAGCGTTAAGCACCGATTTCTCACTAAGCCTCCAATTTGTTTCAAAGTGGAAAAAACCACCCTTCCCAATATACATATTACAAAAAAGTCATTTTACTTTATTATCCTTGTTTGTTTGTTTTTGTTTTTCGCCAATTAACATGGAAATCACTAAAAATGAGATTTGCAGCTTTAACCCTCGGACGTACAAGGAGGGGGAGGGGGAAGGGGGTGACGTACAAGTAGCAGATGGTCAAGCCAATTTTGGGTGAAAATACATGTTTTCTCAACTTGTTTCAACAATAAAAGTAAATCTTGTAGCTAAAATCATGCAAAGTACTTACTAATTTTTCATGTAAAGCACAAAAAAATAACATTTCTCGCGGTTTTAACCTGTTTTCTAATTTCTGGTAAAATCCAAGATGGCGGCCAAGATGGCGACCGTTGTTGGTGACTTCAGAGGCCTCCAGCAGCGCCACCACCACTAAAATGTACCTCATCTTGTTTTTCAACTAAAGGGAAGATCATTTCAAAATACTGTAACTTTTCTTTCAGGATTTGCGTATTGCTACAACAGTAGCCGTAGTTATGGGCCTTTTTGTTATCTGCTGGACTCCAATTTTTTGGCATGAAATTCGTGTTCGCGGTTTGAATAGCCACACTGTTCAAGAGAGCCTATTGTCCAGGCCTTATGACTTTGCCAACATGGATTCTTTCGGTACACAAGTGGCTTCAGTAGGGAAATTTGGTTTGCAATCCCGTCATTAATAGTTTCCGCAACAAAGCTTTTCGGCGAGCGTTTAGAAAAATTTTACTCGGACTGTGCTGTAAAATGGTGCGGCTCTCAGATTACAGCAAGAGCGCATACGGACGTACGGTACGAAGCACTTACTTACAGCGAGAATCAAGCTTTGAAAACTCTCGAACAGTCATCATCTTCCGTCCCAACTTACCGCCTGGAATGTTTGACATGCGGGACAGCTACCGTAAGGCGATACAAAGCGGACGCAGCAAGCCGATTAAGCTTAAATTTACACCAAAGAAAAGTGTGGCAAATCAGTGGTCTGCTATCGATAAACGTTGACGCCTTTCGCACTTCCAATCAATTTACTTCCAGTACGAGTGCCTGGAATTCGTCTTCCGAGGCTTCCGTCTCTCCAGCGGAGCTTTGTAACCCTGCCTTCGAGGAGGACGATCAAACCGATATCTGCCCTATTGATCAAGCGATACCAGTGAGAGATTCTAACGATAACATCTCCTCAGAATCAACTAATTCTATGTATAAGAGTTCCTCAAAAGGATCGGTGGATAGCGACCAAACCTATGTTCGATTTTCGAATTCCAAAACCAAAGGAAAGGAGAGCGACTGCAAAACCGTTGCTAACGTTGGTTCTGTGTTGAACAGGGAAAGGTCATTATCGGAGATATTTCTACCTACGACCAGTGCAAAAGACAGTCTCAAAAGAAAACTGCGGCCGTCATTTTCTTAGAAATACTTCACGGATAGTAAAGAAAACGTTAACCTTGATCTATACACTAAAACTCAGTCAGCATTCTGTGCTAATCACAGCACCGAAACTGCCTTTTTGCGTTTTTCTAATGACATAAATTTGGCCCTTGATAATCACGATCATGTTTCCTGGTATTGCTTGACTCATCGGCTGCCTTCGACACGATCGCCAAAGGTGTCCTGGTCAAAAGATTACACACCCGTTTCGGGTTGAGGATTTCTGTCCTAGCATGGAATGAATCGTATCTGGCTAATCGCTTGCAGTCAACTGTCATCAGAGATGTTCACTCTAGTCTAGCTAACTCACTCTATAGGGTGCCCCAGGATTCGGTGCTGGGCCCGTGGTTGTTTTCCCTCTACGTTGCGTCCATTGAAGATCTTATCATCACACGTGGCCTACAGTCTATGATATTCGCTGAAGACGCGCAAATGCACCTGGTTATGCGGAGATCAGAACAATCATCCTGTCTGAGCAAGTTAGAATTGTGCACGCAAGACATCTTATCCTGGATGACTTAGAACAAGTTAATGTGATTGTGTAACTCATCAAAAAGGGAAATTGTGCATTTTTCGTCTCGCTACCTATAGCGTCAGCCTATAGCTACGGTAAATATTGCTGGCTCTGTGATCAAGACAAGCGTGAGTGCCTGTGATCCAGGTGTGACCCTTGACCATTATTTGACATCGTCCACTCATGTGATAAATCCACCATGAATCTGCATCCTTTGCCCTAAGGCATATCTGTAATATTTGTCCGTATCTGTATCAACCAAGCATAGAAAAACGATTCACGCCTTTGTATCCTTTAAACGGGACTAATGTGACAGTCTAATGTATTTTCTCCCTAAAAAAAAAGTCTCGAAACTTCAGCGTATTCAGAACTCAGCCGCTGGACTGGTTACAAAACTATAAAAGGGGATCACATCTGCCACTCCAATTCTCGGTAAGCTTCATTGGCTGCCTGTTCGAAATCGTCTTGCCTTTCAGATTTTGCTTATTACTTATAAGATTTTAAACGGTCTAGCACCCAAGTACTTGAGTGATCTACTCAATATTCATCAACCGGTTAGGGGTGTCCGTTCAAATGTTTTTATAACATATAGCTAGAAAATTCGCCAAATCAAATTCAATAGCGGGAGCGTGCTTCATATTCCTATTGAGCACGCTGATGACGTCAATAAACTATTCGTAATTCGTCGAGTTGTTTTGAGCTTAGCAATCCTGAGTCTCCTGAGTGCATCCATAACTAGCTATAACTCAGCAGTACACGATGAAGCGTTTACCATGTGTTTTATAAGGAAATTTAAGAGGAAACGTTTGAATTTGTTAACCGATGGTAAGGAAAAGAGGTGAGTGTTGTTCAGTTAGTTGTTGTTGTCATCTCCGCGAGCTGTGCGGGCTATGGCGTGAGATCATTCTTTGCAAAGTTGTTTTCTCTCAATAACAAATTTTCGGTAAATTAATAGCTTTCCGGCACCTAAATATGGATTTTACATTCATTTTAGAGTACACTTTCTCTCAGTTTCAGGATAAAAACATAAGCTTAACTGTGAGGAAAAAAATATGGGCACGTAAACATTGACGCGTACTGCTTTGAGCGCGCCCTAAAATAATAAAATTTTGAGTTTATGCTGCATTGATCGCTTTAATAATGTTATAAAACAATTAGTTCATGCTTCAGCAGTGCGTATGTCGAGATATTCGGCCCTTGGGAAGTTTGGAGAGCACTCAAAAGGCTAGAGTTACTCTCGGCTGCGCCTCGAGCTACTCTTACGTCCCTATACGCCTCTTTCGTGCTCTCCAAACTTCCCGCGTGCTCAGTATCTCGACATTGACAATAATCTGCGATTACATAGACCGATGACTTTGGAACGATCTTCTTTTTTGACGTGAGGAGTGCCCTATCTGTGGAATCTTTTAAAAGTAGACTTAAGAAATTTTTATTTAATTTTGAGGTTTAAATTAGATTAAAAATTACTTTTATTCTTGACTTTTTGTTATTTTCGGACATTATATATATACATTTTTATGTATTGTAAGAGCATTCAGAGATTTTATGTAATGAGCTGGAAATAAATTATTGTTATTATTATTATTTTATTGGAGCATAAAAAGTAACCATTCAAATTTACACGTTCTTATTGAGCTAATGAAAGAAGGTAATTATTAAATTCGGCAAGGGAGGAGCTGATTTCAATCTCCGGCAGTTCGTGCGAAAAAAAAAATTGAACACATCTTTCTTACAGTGAGGTTCAAGCAGCTTTTAATTGCTTCAAAGCCTATGGCTGCCTCTGGGACGGGCGGCATTGGTAAAATTTAAAAAATCGTTAATCTTAATATCAACTAAACCATGAATAATTTTATACATGAAGATCAAACGAGATCTTTTTCTCTTTTCTTCAAGGGTGCAAAGTTCTTATTTGTTTAGCATGGAAGTGACGCTGGTTTTACTCACATATTTTTGTGATAGAGTACGCCTGAGTTTCTAAGCTTTTGCGTGACGTGGCCATGATTTACATTACGTATTTCGGGGAATTTTGCGATCTAAACAGTTTATGGATTAGAAAAAGTATTACTTTACTGTTTATGAGTTCCTCGAGGAATATATTCACGCTTTTGTACCCAAACTCGGAAAAGAATGTTTTTGTTGGTTTCCGTCCACCACGTTGGTGCCCATCCTAACCAGCGTGGTGTCTTCCATACTAGGAATCTCTATAAATTTGGGTAAAACATTTCTTCGGATATCTCGTATACGGAATATTCTTCTGACCTGAATCTTGGCCAGCAATTTGGTATATTTACCTCCTTTCATTTCCCAGATTCCGGACTTTATCTATTGAAAGGTTTTGATTTTGATTTTGATTTTGATCTATTTTGAATGGCATAACACTGAAAACTAAGCTAAACTAGCGATACAAACTTACAATACAAACTTTAATGACACTCTCTAAAGAGGGCTTTTCAGTGACAATTAAATTTACAATTAATTAATTTACAAGATAGTACGTCAGAACGATAGTAAACCTCAAAACTACAATAATACAATATAAAAAGAGTAAGACAGCTAAAAAAATGGTCGCTAGAATTACAAGTTAAAAATTTTATATAAAAAATGAATGGGAAGCTAAAAATGTTAAAGAAATGTTATAGTCATATGGCACCCGTATTATCTACTACTGACAATAAACATTTTCTGAAACAGTAGAAATATAGTGACGTTTTACTTTAATACACTCTTTTTTTCCTATAAGAATATCGAGGCTGAATTTGCGAAATTTGAAGAATTTTGTGTGTTAAAAATCTGTTACTTGTTTTTATCTTAATGCACCTAATCCCTGCCCAGAAAAAAGAAACTGATTACTAGAAGAACACCGAGCGTGGCCCAAGCTTTATTTGATTCTTGCTGAAAGAAACGATGTACAAAAACAGACAACCAATTCCTGAACTGATAAGAGACTTTAAGCAACGACTACGAAAGGGTCTAGTACGGTGACCGGAAGTATTTTTACCCGCCACGCATCAATGCCTCAAGTTCAAGGTACCACGACGAGTATAGCGGTCAAAACGTTGCCTCTTAATAAAAAGAGGATTGCCATTCTTTCATTCTTTTTCGCGATAAATATTACAAGTCGCTTATTTTGTCAAATGTATAGGCAAACTCATACAGAGGAAAATAGTTCGTCTTCGTTTTTTACGTCGTTAATAAAAAGTGAAGATAGGCATTTTCACGCCTAGATCGTGAAGTGATGGCAAAGAAATGTTGATAAAACAATAAGATGCACGTGCAAAGTTGTTGATTTTCTAATTAAACTTATTGAATGGCCGTACTATACTTCCCGAATACGTAGAAAATCATAGCGGGCCGTAGTGTCTAGTACGTTAAGTATTTAGTTGTCAACTGAGTACGACACCTAAGTGGAAAATACAGCCAAATACGCAAAATACAGTTGACGGGAAAGAGGATTTCATAGGGGATATCATCTCACCAAGTGGTGTGAATAAGACTGATAAAACACAAGCAATCCCTGAAGTTGCCCATGAGTCGCCCTTTTTTGAATGTGTTTTTGCCGTGGCGGGTCACTGCATAGCTTCAACCTCGGGAAGAGTTCGCCAACATTTGACAAGGTAAGAGAGTTGGAATAATCGCGATAAAAAATAAAGAACGCGAATGCACTTTTAAGCGACGTTTTCAGCGCTTTAGCCGTCGTGGTATCTTAAACTCCCTGATCTTAAGGCATTGACGGTTGGCGAAACAAAATTACTTTCGGTCACCGTACTAGAACCTTCCGTAGTCTTTGCTTAAATTCCCTAATAACGTACGATGCTTTAATTGAACGGTGTCTTGAACAGTGATACATTTCTTTTTCACCAGCCTAAGATAGGTATGGGTAAAAATGAGCTTTTCATCCAGAAAATCCTCGGTGACACCAAAATTGGCAAATTACGCCCCCATAAGTGACACGACGAGAATCCATGGGAGCACCCCCAACCCCCGGGTTGGGATGACGGAACACTTATACAATAATACTTTTTCTCCTAAATGTGGCGCTTATTTGGGTTTCAGTACCTACTCGCGTTTATTCACTTGAGAACTTTGCAACAACACTACGGCACCTTATTTTTTCTTCTTATTGTTTTTTTCATTTATTTTATTTTTTTATCATGGGCAAGGTACGTTCATTAGGTTTAATTTCATCGCATTAGGTAATGCAATCGAATCAGCTGCCTGGTCGATAATAGGTGGATTGGCTCGCTAGAAGTTATTTGCGGAACGCAGAGCGCCTGTTTCCTTGGAGGGGAATAATCAACAAAGTTTTATGCGGAAAGGCTCCGCCCCTAAGTTCTTAGCCTTTTATGTACCATTTTTGACAGAAAAGATATTCTTGACGCATACTTTATTGAAATGGTATCTATTTTACATGTTTTACATACCGTGCATACTTAAGAACAGGGTGTCAATTCGCTAAGTTATTAAACGACATTACAAAAACTGGATATCTAGCATCACAGGTGCCCAAGATGCCTTTATTGAAAATGTTTTACAGGAAAGTGACTCTATTGGAAATGTTTTAATTAAAGGCCCTTTAGATACCTCTAGCTAAATGACGTTTTCCCTTCTTGTTCATATTATACATAAATTCCTTAATCCCAAGTCTTTCACGTTAATATTTAGTGGTTCCAAGAAGCAGATTGAAAACATATGGAGACAGAGCTTTCTCTATTGCAGGACCTAAATTGTGGAACGATTTACCTCTAGAGATTAGGAAATGTGCTTCAGTGGCAACTTTTAAGTAATCCCTTAAAACTTTTTTATTTAAGTTAGCATATAGGTTATGAGATTCCTTTTGTTTTAAGATGTTTTTGATTTATATAGTAGATAACTTAGGCTATATTTAACAATTATTCGCCGAAGGCGAAGTTAATATTGTTGAATAATCCCCGAGACAAAGTCAAGGGGATTATTCAACAATATTAACTGAGCCTGAGGTGAATAATTGTTTTAGTATATTCACACGAAGTGATCTCAACAGAATCAGAAAGGAAACCATTAAAAAACCATTAGTTTGATTGACGGGTGAAAATTCATGCGTGAACACGAAGCCGTAAACAGTGGATGCGCAAAAGTTAGATCTTTACAGTATCTTCAAACATGGCAAATGATAGTTTTAATCCTTTTGTATCGAGTTTTGTAAGCTTTAGCATCAACGGTTTAAAAGAAAACGCCGAAAATTTAAATTACTACCCAATTCTGAGAAGAAAAGTATCTAGAGCTTTATTTGTCCTGTCAACTCACCGTGAATGAGAAAGTTTTCTTCGTCGCTTCTTGCAAATGCTGTCAACAGCGGCTGCGATCAAGGTAAGCGTTGTTTATCTCCAAAGTTCTTTGCCTTGTTAACTTGCTGGCACGTACAATTTTCGAAAATATTTGCCTTCCTCTCTTCTCCATAAATTAACCTCTATTTATAGGCAAAATTGGTCTTGCGAGAAAATCCCGAAATCACAAAACAGTGACAAAGCGACCTCGTTTTCCTCTGTAGTGGTAAACATAGCTTCGAGCGTACAAAAAGTCAGCTAAAGTAAACCACTTCACAATAAATCACGCTGATTAAACACCATGAAGTCTTTTCTTGCCTTCAAAGTCATCAGCACTTGGATATTCGTGTATTCTCAAACAGGTTTTACTTTGAAACTTTGGCAAAACACCCAGTTCACGACAGCGATTTTGCTCGGCTTTATATTCACCGCCTAGCGCGGTGAATATAACGTCATAGTCCGAGATAGCTAACCAATCAGATTGCTTGAATTACCAAGATCACTGAGTGTGTATATACTAATGAATTATATTGTATATTGTAGATATTTTATAATTTAGATTTTTTTTTTTATATATATATATATATATTCTTTGTTGTAATTAGGTAGCGCTTTGGACAATTATTGGATTTTAGCGCTATATAAATAAAATTATTATTATTATTATTATTATTATTATTAAACCTTAAAAAAGCCTCCCGTGGAGATCACTGCGATGCCATTATTCCGTTTAGCCGCTTATGGCGCTTATTATATTGAAAATAATCGCTTAACAATATAACAAAGGGCCATAAAGATGCTTCGTTATAAGTGAATTTCAATAAAATGAGCATTATATCGTGCAAGGCCGAGTTCACGGAAGAGGGAACTCAGGTTGGGTTACCATTTTTGTTGTCGCTTTCAGCATAGTTCCAATGAATGAATCGTTTGTGTCCTTCATAGGTGTCATAGACCTGCCACCTGTGAATACAAACTTGTACTTTTCAATTTTTTGTTCATGTAGTACAATTTCTAAATCGCCTTCGGCATTTGACGGCCTTCCGATGTCTGATTGTTAATATGAAGCTCTCCTAAGATGGATGAAACTGAATCATTCGCAGAAGGACGGCTATAATTTTGGTATGCTGTCAACACTATAGGCTCCCCCCTACGCTGAATCGATTCTAGGTGGTTCTCTCGCCTGACAGCCACACCAAATGATATCTGATCGCATACCTCTCGCTGCAAATAAGGATTTCTATTCGCATCGCCTCTTTTGTTAGGCAGCCGGGGATTTTTGCAGCACAAACACAGCAAGCCCTTGACAACTGTTCGCCGAAATTCCTTGTCACGGAGACCATAAATAATGGGAACAAGCACGGGGTGCCCATATTGAAGCCATTTACCTACGTCAAACATCCAAGAGGGTAAAACCATTAGCCCTGCACATCCAGAACTTTTAAATTTCTTTACCATACAGATGGCAAAAGCAAAATTTATGGCAAAAAATGGCGACCAGAAGATGAGAAATGGACCGATAGCTAGTGCTACTGATACGGCAATGCGCAATTCCTGAAACGAAAAAAACAACCCAAAGTAAATTGTTTAACTTTGGAAGAACAAGTGCATGTCTTAAGCAAATTCTGGGGATTTCATGATCACCCTATTCCCGATAAGCCTTAAAAATATTTTCAGTTCGGAAATGTTTTGCTTATTTAATCCTCGGAAGTACACACAAAGTCGTAACCCCACCTTGGTACAAGCGGGGTGGGGCGGGGGTGGGTTGATGGAGTCCCTCCCTTGAGTTTCTGATATGGTGCAGTTTAAAAGATTTTACCTTCAGTGGAAAGCCTTTGATTTTCTCGAAAAAATGAGGAGAATTTTATGGATTGTGACATTGCTGAAGGCCTGTGACGTCATCTAACATGGTCGCCATCTTGGATTTCACCAAGAATTAGAAATCATGCAAAA
>NC_133204.1:28985682-29023182 GCF_958299795.1 Porites lutea
TTCCGAGTTATTTGATGATATTTCGCTTGTGTTAAACGTGAGAAGATTATGCGTGGTTGTGGATAGTAGTATCAGTGCCGCGAAAGTGTGTGATTGTGTGGTTTTCGCATGGTGTTCAAAGGCAGAAGTCAGATATGTGGTCTGTTGGTTGAGCTGTTGCACCAGAATATTCTGTGCCAGTCAGAAAAAAACGTTTCGTTGGTGTTTAGCTTAGCTGATTGTACCTTGTAAAATCAAGTACCGACTCAGGATTATTGGATCTAGGTCTAGTTTCAGCTAGCCTGTTCCCGGTTCTCAGATAGTGATCTCTAGTGATTTCTCAGATAGTGGGAAGAAAAGAAAAAGGCACGAGAAAAGTTGGCGGGGCGGGAAAAAAGAAAAAGGAAAGGAGAGAAGGCCTGTAATCATTAGTCTCGCTTGCTTGAGCGGCGAGACTCTTAAAATGCAGTCGTTTTTTTTGTCGGACCTAGTCTGTAGGCCCCGCGTTCTTAGCGAAGACCGTGGAAACTGGGGATAAGAATCGTGACGACTTTCATTGTATGGAAATGAGTCTCGTGCTGAGAATGCAGTTTATTTCGGTGATGACTGAAATGACGCATGTAAGTTTGGCAATGACGTAATTTTCCTCGAATGGAGGCCTCTGATTTTCGTGTAATTATGCACGACATGCAGGCACATTCCAAAGCAGGATGAGAAAATATTATAGCGGGGAAATCCTCAGGATTTTGTGGCTTTTTAAGGCGTTACGTTTCTCAGAATATTGTCGCAATTACAGGAAATGTACGGTTAAATAGATTCACTTTGTTTTATGTATTTAATTGATACATTTTCGCAGTTGTTACGATGTGAAGTCGTGTTGCACTTCATAAATACTTGAGATATGAAGTATCCACTGTCACGTAATTTTTACGTGCGCACGTGCGTAAAATTTGGGTTCGCAAAATAAATTAAGGCAATGTATGAAAGGCTGCACGTACAATTATGTAAGCGTAAAAGTAGAAACTCGCTTAATTTGACGTTTAATCTCAATACTTTATGTCTTACCTCTATTTGATTTACGTGATTTAAATTTACGTGCGTTAACGTGCGGAGCCAAAAACGCATCAGTGGAAATCCACCCTAACGTGTCACGGATGTCTTTATACGGGTAGCTTTGAACTTGACTAACCGCACACTCTACTCGCAGGACTTCATGTCCATAGTTGATAGAAATTCCATATCGACCTTTTCCGGAATGGGTTGGTCCAAGAATTCTATGGCTTGAAAGCGTTGATTATTTTGGAACAACTGATCACTTCAGTGATCGAAAAAAAAAGAATAATCTTAATGAACAAAACTTCAAGGTTTACTGGAAAATCAGGATCGAGGATCGAGGATCGAGGATCGAGAAATCAGGGATCAAGGATCGGTTAAAAAGAACTTGAAAATAAAATAAATAAATAAATCGTGGATCAGTGATAATTTGGGCTGCAGACTGTAGATAAATTTCACAGAACATAACCCCGTTCGCTGTACTGAACGCTAAATTCAAGTAAACTAATCCGAGTCTGTCTGAGTCAGTGATTGATTTGACGAGAAAGTGAAATTTTCCGGGAAAATGAAACGCTTTATCCTGGTGATACTGTAATACAAGAAAAAACTTTTAACAGTTTTTAATTTTTAAGTGTACATTTGCCTATAGTACTCCTTATTTTTCTTGTAATTGTTGTATGCACGACCCCACCAGCAATGCTGATCTTTTTATCGTGCCATAAACTAAGGTTCTTACCTACCCACCTACCTACCTACCTACCTACCTATCTATCTATCTATCTATCTATCTATCTATCTATCTATCTATCTATCTATCTATCTATCTATCTATCTATCTATCTATCTATCTATCTATCTATCTATCTAAAATGCATGCTGTGTACAACTCTAAACATTGTACTGTGAGACTGTACGGAGATATTAAAAGTAGATACTAAGCAGCTATGGAAAATATCATTACTTTCATGCGATATTGATATCTTATAAAAAGGACAACGAATTCAACAGGAATACGCGCGAACTGAATTAACTGTGTGTTTTATAAGGTTCTGTTCAACTCACACTTTTTTCCTGTGCTGAACATATACTGTACCGAGCCGTATCTTGGTCCGGTACAAAGAAGCTATGTATATTTATACTGACAGAGTCATGGGTCCCTGATACCGATAAACATCATCGTTCAATTTTTCGAGTGTAGAATCCCTGAAAGAGTACTCCTAAAATGGAGCAATATCAATATGTAGAAGGTTTTCAAAGGTTTCACACCGGTTTAAGGCTAAGATGTGCGGCCTGTCTCTCCTTGCAATTTTTAGTTTTTGAGTATATACATTATGACATACAACACTCGTTTTGTATTCCAAACGAAAAAGTAGTATAACAGCACCGGGGCCTTTGACAACAAAACTCATCTCCAAGCAAGCGAGACTCAACGGTACTAAGAGCGTTCTTGTTTATTTTACGACCCTCTTCCGCCCACTTTTGGCACGTTTGAGATAACTAGATTTCGGCATTCAAACTGTTGAAATGTCCATGATTTGAAATCTTTCTCAAATTTCTCGCGAGATTATTTCGCGCGGCGCTTAGCCCTTATGCGAGTCAGAGCAATCCGGAGTGTAAAAAGCGGGTCGGTAGGCAACACACGACTTTTACCTTGTGGCAAAATACTGTTTGTTCCAGGGAATATTTTCTCTTACAAGTAGATTATGCTCTGGAGGGATCTACATTTTGACTGAGCAAACTTTGTGATTTTTGCCGCCTGTTTCATGCTGAGAGGTCGCGACACGCATATTGATTTTCTGAGGTTATTGTTTCTGGTCGGCGTGATTGATGATATGCCCTGTGATGCAAAAACATTTTCTTTGACCTCTTTTGAAACGTAAAGTTCTTTATTGCGGCTTTTTTGCAGGATGTAAAATTCTTACGGATGGTGATTCACAGTTCCAAATTTCGAAGAATGGATTGCAGCTTAAACTGAAGCTACTTTAAACATGGAGAACTACGTTGTGAGTCGGTCAAGATTGCTCTTAAGCAATGATTTTTAAACTCCAGCTTGTTCTTCTAAAGAGATCTAAAGATAATGTTAATCTGGACCCGAGCAAGTAGAAAGCTGACGTAGGTAACTCTTTGCGACTGTTCTGTTATTGCCACTTTGTTATCAGGCAGTACCGAAGACGGTCGGCAGGATTACAAAAACATCTTTTCCACGCGCCAAGTTCAGAAGGCAGGTCTTCTGTTCCTTCTTCAGCGCTCCCATATGCGGGAAATCTCGTAAACATTCGTTCAACACAGAAGTTATCGTGAATTCTTCTATTTCAAGCGCGTGGACGCCGCACGCCATCTCTCTGAGTGACAGGAACGACCTTGAGAGTGTTGATATAATCTGTGAAATCTGACCAATCAAAGGGTATACCAGGAGCTGGTATACCGGAACGGGTCGTTTAAAGAAATGATTACAGGCTCCGCCGCCGCCCCCGCTCTCCCCAGTTTCCTCCCGTTTTATTTTCGTGTTTGCGCTTTCTAAATTCAGCAGACTCGACTATCTCGGAGCCTGGAACAGGCTAGTTTCAGCGGGTTCTTGGCTTTGAACTATAGGCTGGTTTTTGCAGGTAGGGTGCTGATTTGTCATTTATCGGACCGCGAAAAAGGTAATGTTTTGCTAACTATTTAAGTTGTTATGTAAGCCTTCACCAGGCACTTTTTACTTCAATCTCTATCAGCATGTTCAGCAGCCTACACGTGTCACCTTAAAGATAAGTACACTAATAGATCATGTTATATCAAATGCTCCAAACCGGATTACTTACACCAATGTTCTGCGCTGTTCGAGTGTCATGATCAGCGACCACGATGCTCCATGCGTTTGTATCAACGTCCGTATAAAGCGCTTTTAACCACGCTATAAGATGATCAGAAATGAAAGGGAATTCGACGAAATAAAGTTCCTCCAGGGTTTTTCAGAACTACTCTTTAATGCTATCTACAGTACAGACGACATTGATGATAAGCTGGACTTATTTAACTCATTACTTCCCACTTTTCTTGGCAGACACGGCCTTTTAGAGACTCACACCATGGTTGAAAACTGACGACACCCACCAGATTCAAGTGCAAACATAGGAACCTGCTTCGTTATCAAGCTCACCATATCAAATCGGAAGATAAATGGAAAAAGGTGCTTACTCAGAAGAAATATCAAGGTATGCGAAGAGATCAGTCTACCAGAAGGCAGTGTCATCGAAATCACCAAAAGAACATAACTATGGGGGCACGATCCACGCGAACCCTCAATCTCACTTCAATTCCCATTCGTGCAGACGCTGATGAGTTAAACAGACATTTTACCAGCACAACTCAAAGAATACTGGGAAAAACATTAACCGTAATGGAAATCTGCGAAATTATATTAACTCTTTATCGGGTCACAAAGAAAGTGACTCCTTCGTACTTGGTAAAGTGACATTTAAAGCAAACGAGAAGTAAATTAAAACAATCAGAACTGATTGCGCAACCGGACCTGATTTAATCCGTGCTAAATATATCAAGCTTGTGTCAGAATACATCACCTCACCGCTGACCAACAAGCTGCAACATAATAAATGAATGCATTGCGAAAAATACCTGCGGTGATAATACACCAATAGGTATCCTAAACGTGCTCTCCAATGTACGAACTCCAAATACTCAGCCAGATGATAGAACAAATTGACAGACACAGCCTATTTTATCAGAAGATCTCTGGCTACAAAAGAGGTCATTCGATAAAAACGGTATTGCCACAGTTCAGAGATAACATAATCCAAGCTATGAAGAGAGTTGAACTCACCATGGCTATATCTGCAGATTTCTCAAAGGCGTTCAACACGGTCGATCACGCAAGGATTCTCGAAAAAATGCGCAAAATGGGTTTGCCAAAGCTCGTTCAACTCTGGATTCTAAGTTAATTGCGTAAGAGACGACACTTTGTGCAAGTGAATGATACAACATCTGATCTGGTTGAAGTGTGATTTGGGGTACCACAGGGTTCGATATTGGGGCCAGCCAACGTCCATTTCAATATACAGACGACACGACCTTCATGAAGCACTGCGCCCACTCAGCTCTGGACAGGACCCCACCGTTGGAGAATTGAATAGCGCCATGTGCATCCTTGAAGACCGGTCGAGCAATTCCAACTTACTGCTTAATGCAAAAAAGACTAAGCAAATGATGAAAAACACAGAGCAAATTTCAAGAGTGCATTAATCAAAAAATCAATTGCCCCAGATAAGTGCAAATGGAAAAGTGTTAGAAAGAGTCACCTCGCACAAGTTCCTTAGTGTGTGGATCTAACAAATCAGGTGATCAGGTGATCAAGACCGTATCTCATTCATTGTGCTGTGCAGCTCTAGCAACAATCAAGAAGATCAGAAACATAGTGCTCAAAGCTTTAAGGGAGCAATTAGTTGAGGCATTGGTACTTTTGAAGCTATCCACTAACGCAACACCTTGGAGCAAAATTAGAACAAGTTAAAAGATGCGCGGCAAGTCTTATTAACAACTGTTACGCAAAAATAGCTAATGATATTGGGTTAGGATGGCTCCCTGTTAAGAGGAGAACCGAATTTCATTTTTTAAGGACAACGCATTTAGCCTTTTATGATACCCACTGGCCTTGATATTTATAATTATCTCTAGAGAAATGTCAAACTACCAGGAATCTACGCTCAAGTGCTATACCGCAACTGGTCGTGCCTCTTGAAACAGGAACTTTTACAAGATTCAACCTCCATGTTACTGAATAGTCTGGCAAATGACATCTAGTCCAGTTCCGGCCACTCTCCCGGCGTTGCGTGACAGACAGACAGACAGACAGACGGACGGACAGACAGACAGTCTTTATTTAGGTACCATGATTTTAAAAGCTATGCAGCTTATGGGGTCGTACATAAAAACTATACCTAAGAACGAACAGAAATATATACATAATAAGATAACACAAAATCAGACTATCTAAAAGCTAATTGTTAAAAACTCTCACTAAACTATATATGTACATCATTAAAAACTTGCTAAAATCTCCTAAATATAATTAAATTAACTTGCTAAAATCCCCTAAATATAATTAAAATCTTAACGTCTAAAATTTGTTGTTGTCGAAGTCTCTTTAAAGGTCAAGTCTTTAAAAATGTCCATTACCATATGGCAATATGACTTTGAAATAAAATTAATGAGAACATTCTTTGGTAAAAACCTGGACCTCCTGATTAGGTTTCGCTTCTTTGCGAAACTCTTCTTGAGATCCAACATGTGCGGCACCCAGGAGAGTTTATCGTCAACTGTTGTACCTAGTAAGCGAGATTTGTTAACCCACTCTATGGCAACAGTGCCAATGTGGATTGGCGCCACTGACCCTATATCACGGGTTTTACAAATCAGCATATGGGATAAGGCGATTTAGAAATACACTAGTCATACAATTCGTCTACGGCTTTGTCCAACTGAGCGACCGCTTCATCTGCCGTTCGTTTAATGCAGTAGATCGTGGTTTCTTCAGCGACTAAGTAAGAGAGTCTGATTTCACACTTGACGGTAAATCGTTGGTAAGTAAAAAGAACAGTGTATGGCCGAGCACCGATCCCTGTGGTATGCCGACGGATACAGGAGTAGTGTCAGCGTTATATTTACATTAACAACTGTTTACTGATTTCTCCCATTTAAGTAACCAGCAATCCAACCCAGTGCTTGATGACAAATGCCAAAGTTCTTGCTTAATTTCTCCAACAAGACTGGATGTGAGACACTATCAAACGCTGTGCGAAAGTCTACAAAGGCAACAGCCACTGTGAGACCAGAATCAACAGCTTTTCTCCATATTTCCGTAACATGAACAAGCAGGCGCCAGTCGAGTACCCCTGTCAATAAGCCCATTGTCTGTCTGAAGCTAACCCATGTTCCTTAAAGACATGATGTACCAGGGAGTCATTCACCTCTGAATCTAGGATTTTGGTCGAAATAATAAGTGGCGATATTGGCCTGTAATTTCCTATCTCTGTCGCATCGTCTTTCTTAAAGATCGGTGTAAGCTTTGCTATTTTCCAGCTCGAACAGAGAGACTCACTTTCAATACTTGGTATTGAATAGCCCATACAAGGATGGTACAATGTCGTTCCCCGCAAGCTTTAGTAATATAGGTGATAGGTTGTCAGGGCCCGAAGACTTATTTGACTTCAGCTCATTGACCTTCTTGCATATTCTTTGAGGAGGGATCTCAATTTAAATTAGTAACGGCGGTGACGTATTACCTAATATAAGTATGACCTATGATCTATGATCTAATTCAGGAAGAAATTTTTTTCTCTACCGGCCAGTAAACACTGACAAGCCAAATTTTGTCTCTTTCTTGGTATTTTACCGCTAAAACTTTGTCTTTCGAGACTGTCGCGAAACGAGAAGCCATATTGAATCCCGTCGCAAAACAGTCCCAATATCCAAGGATATTTCGAGTTACAGGAGCCAATCAGAACGCGCGAAAATTGCTATCCACTGATTTGGTGAATGCTAAAAGCGCCTCTTGTTGTATTCTCAGATGGTGTTGGTAATTTGGTTGCAATAGTCTTGCCAATGGTAGAAAAGAACGAGTTCACCAGGCCAGCCTTTTCTTTGTCGTTACTCACTAAAGAATCATCAGGCTTTCTTAGTGGCCCAATGGGTTTGCGTACCCTTGAGCTAGTTGCATCTTTCAACACCTTCCAATAAGCACTCAAACTCTCAACCTCGTCAAACATCTTCGAAAAATATGAAGTTTTGGCACGTCTTAAATCCGAGGTTACTTTGTTTCTTGCTCTCTTATAATCCGACCACAATTTCGCACACTTTGAGGTAACAGGAGCTTTAAACAACTTGTATCCTCGATTCATTGCTAAACGAATGTCACTTGTTATCAAGGGCGAAGAAGATGCTCTGACCTTGATCTCCTTCCATGGAGAGTGCTGGCCACAGATATCAGTATGAAGCTTTAAATTACCAGCACCATAAATTAAATTGTGGTCTGAATTCGAAGTTCCCAGCGGATATGTTCCGACCAAACTAACCAGGTCCTTTCTCGTAGTGACAATAAGATCAATCAATGTACTTGACGATAGTGTTTCTCTTGGTTCCTGGACAGTTTTTGCAAATTAAGCGCTTCAAAGGTATGAAGCAGTTTAACAGCAGTAGTATCACATTTGGTAGTAGATATAGATTTCAGATCAAAATCTCCTAAAAAGATAATATTAGACGGTTTAAGCCAAGCTCTCTCTAGGGGGGACATGATGAGGTCGAAAAACTTCCTGTCGTTCGGTGGTCTGTACATAACCGAAAACTCGGGAACAGACCTGCAGCCAGAGAGCCTCAAGCCCGTCAACAAACAGGTCTTCACGATGCACAGCGCGTAAATGTTCGGAATCGAATAAAACAGAATACAGCCGCCTCCTTTCCTGGTTTTCGATCAAACCTCAAGAATTTCATTCCTTCAATGTTGAGAACAGCGTCTGAGACTGAACTGTCCAAGTGCGTCTCCGTGATTGCAAGAATTTCGAATCTGTATTGTCTCTGTAAACAACGTATCTCATTCACTTTGGACCTTATATTGTAAACATTTATGAGTGCTATCCTAACGTTCTTATAGGAGCTACTATTCAGTTTTTCTTTCAGTTCTTTTAAGTGCGGGTAATTTGTGGGGTGATTACAGCAACTATAATTCTCTTCATCCGCTCCTACTATAGCAGAATACGAATCGATGTCTTCGAATTCGTCATATCGGCTGCTTCTCTCACAGAGAGAGGGGCCGGAACTGGATTAGTCGTTGATTCACTCGTCTTGCTTGTTTGTGGACTGAGTTTTATTCCCCCAAAGAGAGAGAAAGAGAGAAAGATTAGTGAACTCGTGTCTTGCAAACTCACCAAGTGTTTATATATACATAGTTATACGCACCTTATCACTTCATCTGTGCTTAACGCGTGTCGTTTGATCCATAACTTTCAAAACAGCTGCTCCACAGAATGTCACTGATAACACGTAACGCAAAAGAGTATCGAAGAAAGGACTGTAAAATAAATGTCACAAAATCTGCCTAAGCGGTCCCTTGGGTATTTTCTGTTTTACTTCATCCTAACCATCTCTTACTTGACGGCGCGAACAATAGAAACGTCATTTTACCCAACGATTCCATGCGGCCCCTGTTCAAGTAAATCGAGATTTTTTCTTGCATACTGACTGTATATTTCAACTGTAAGTACTTTCTTAACATACGCGCGAGCTGCTACAGTGCCTCCTCGGGGATTTCGTCCTCTGGGCGAGATCACTGCGAGGGCAATTATGCGAATATTTGGACAATCGACCAATCAAAATCACTACCCGGTTTTCGCGTAGTGACGTCACTGAACAGCATTAACGGCCGGTCGATTCAGACACTACGATTAAGTTTTGTCATGCTTTTAATCCATAAAAAAGGAGTTCCCGTCGTGCGAAATACTGCAACGTACACACGAAATAATTGAAATGTCTCCTTGATCAAAAGTGAAGCCACATTGGTCCTTTATACACGAAAAAAAAAGCGTAAAGTGTTTATATAAAAACCAACAACACCGCGATTTTCGAAAATTCTACTCGGAGAAACCTTTACTTTGCTGTGACGTCTTGATGGCCAGAGACATCCAACCAACCGAGTGACGAGTTTATCATTCCCTCCTGGGTTGCAGGCTCCCATATTAGCTTGAAAGTGTGACATTTATTGGTCTCCCTCTGGTGCGGACGGACAGGGACGTGTGCACGGTCACTTGATTACCAAATCTTCTCGTATGGATAGATAACCAATTTTCTTATCTCTGGGGCTACGCTTGCGCGCGCTTCACACGCGCGCGGAGGTCCGTTACCATCGGTTTTACAGGCTCCCAGAAACATTTTGCGGTCACGATAAGGAATTGTATCGTCCAATACTTGATACCAACCCGCTTTACGAATGTTTGGAAAGAGCAAATTAATGAAACATCGGAATTTTATTCGACAGATGTATAATTTTCTCCCTCTAGGTACAATTTGATAATAGGAAAAGCAACAAATCTAAGATTAACTATGACTTAGATTGCCCCTCTAGTGATATAGTATATAACATGGATAAAAGAGGGAAAGACTAACTGATGATTCATTTGATTAACATTGAGAGACAGAGGGACGGGGCAGAGTGAGGGCATCACATGACAAGACCCTTTCACAGGAGAAAAAAAAACAAGTGCGAGTTAAAGAGGGTCCATTGACCTACAAACTGGGGATTTTACAACCCCTTAATTCTATGATGGTTGTTACGTTCAAAAGGTCGCTCGCGACAATATTTGCTTAGTTGCTTAGGTAAGTTTTTTAAAGCTGGTTAACCTGTGCAAACATTTGAAAAGGAGGGAAACAGGAGGCCGCTGAGGTTTTGAAACCCTGACCATGTTTAGGAATGAAAAATCCGAAAATATATACCCTGCTGTTTATGACAACAACCTCACTTGTAATATAATAAATAGATTTAGCCACTGAAGGCTAAAAGCGAAGCTCCCATTAATAAATTTATGATTTAAATCAAACAATAAACTTGTAATCCACAAAGCAGTTAACTTAAGGGCACATTCATGTGACTTTCGAGGGAAAGGCCAAGTGATTTTAGAATGAACCAACTTACATCGAGCAGCCTTATATGTACACCCAAAAAATAGCAATCATCTTCGATCACATTCAAGAGCCATAATGGCTCTTGATTACAGAAGAATATGCCTGGAAAACAAATTCTTGGAAAACAAATCAGGCCGAATTTTTTGCTTTCGACAAGTTTACTTTAAGTAATCTTGCCAACAAATCTGGGAGTGTGTAAACCAGCCTTTTATAGCGGAGCTCTCGCCAGTGGAGCACCATGGGTAAGTAAAGCTACCCATCCCAGAAAATTTGATAATCACGTGATCGTATACCTACCGCCCGCCGACCGTCCGTTTGGCACCTCAGGCATACCAGTGTAAAATAACTCAATCAATAGGTGTGGCAACCCAAATGCAATGCGAGGTTATTCTGGTGGGAAATCGTATAGCCACCCGCGTCACAACTAAAGAGTCAATAAAGACGAAAACGGAAAGCGGGAATTGTTTCTGTATCCGTGTTGTCTAAAGTATTAAGACGGAATCCACCAGGACATTGAGTAATTTTGATTTTCAGTGGACAAAAATCTTGCATTAAAGTATATTGCAGTCTTTCTTACATTTTTAAAGGGCTAAAGATGTAATAAATTATCTGTAGTTACACCAAAAAAAATTTCTCATCGAAGCCCAAGAAAATGAATGTCGAATTTCACAGACTTACATCTTACACATGAAATTTTCAGACTTTTTCCTGCGTAATCACAATTCTTGTGAAATTTGACATTCATTTTCTCGGACTTCCATGAGAAATTTTCTTTGGTGCCATTACAGATGATTTATTACATCTTAAGCCCTTAGAAAAAATGTAAAAAAGAATGCAATATTCTGTAAGTTATTCTGGTACAAAATGTTTGTCCACTGAAATTAAAATTACTCAATTTCCTGGTGGATTCCGTCTTAACCTTAGATTAATTGTCATGCCCACAAATTTGGAATATAGAGAAAGAGAAAGACAGAGGAAAAGAGAAAAGTAGGCGGCAGGCCAGCGCACGGGACGAAAAAAGGGATTTACCGAACGTCAAAGGTGAAGTCAAACGGGCGATAAAGGCCACCTTTGCACACCTTTGTACAACTTTGACGCGCGACAAATGTTTACCTTTGCTCGCGCTCAAAGGCGAGTCTTCAGGCGATAAAGGCCGTTTTTGTCACGCCTTTAATCCCTACCTTTGACGCGCGTCAAAGGTATATTTCATTAGCATTTGTACCCCCATCAAAGGCGTCGTCAAATATGTCTGAGATTCAGGCCAAAGGTGTGACAAAAGCGCGGTAAAGTTATGTCTGTGATTAAGGTCAAAGGCTTGTGAAAAGTGTCGTCAAATGTGTCTGAGCCCTGGGTCAAATGTGTGACAAAGTTGTCGTCAAATGCGTCTGAGATTTAAGTCAAAGGTTTAATAAAGGTGTTGCCAAATATGTTTGGTTTTTTTCCTCCCCTCGCATCGCGCCTCTCGCTCGTCTCGCGCTTCGCGTGAATTCCGCGTTCGCCTCGCGCTTCGCGCGAATGCCGCGTTATTGCCTCGCTAGTCATAAGCGCTTGATATACAGGCAAGAATCCAACTTGAGATTTCAATCAAATTCAATTGCGACCTGGATACCGTTTAAAAAGGTGGACAGATAAGAGACTGAGTTCTTAATCTTGTACTTTATTGTCCTAAAACCTCATTAGATGATTAGAAAGCTGAATAATTCCGATTAAAACTTAAACGCATAAAAATGATTTTTTAAAACCTTTTCACGATTTATTGTCTAAAGTACTTATTGCAGTCTGTCAATGAACAATCATAATGACTGCCGCAAATTTTTGAAGCACTATAAATGTTCCAGATACACGCTGTTGTCACGGACGGCAACCTGCAAAATAGTTTAAAACACTTCTTCCACGCAAGCCAGTGCAAAAATCATGGTAAGTAAGAATTGTTCTTGATCAGAAGCCCATCTGTCTTGATGTTATCCTTGCGAAGATTTTCATTCTAGAGTGCTTTTGATTCTTGATGTAAGTGAAAGACAAACGCCATGTATCTAACTTCAATCTTCCTCTGTTGTGTGTTTCGTTCCACTGGAGACTTATCACTTTGCCTTGTTTCTTTTATCTGTGAAGTAATTGTAAAAGAGTATAGCAATTTGAGATAAAAAAGTTCAGTCGTAGTGTTTCAAATAAATTTTTCGGCCCCACTCCCTTTTTACTATTGCTCCTTTCCTGCGGAAAATTCCCCTTTCTCTTTACCTTTATCAAAACTTAAAGACCCGGTTAAAAATGTGTAGCGAACCTAATGCTTTTGAATGGAAACATTACATTTCGTGTACATGCATTGTCATTAAGTTCGTCATTTGTGAAATTTGACGTTTGAATCGAGCCTTATTATCACTTAATTAAGTCCAGGGAAATTCAATGAAAATTTCCCTCCATGCCCAAAGCTTAAAATTAAACTAAAGAAACACTTTATATTATACCTAGCCGGCATAACAAGCGTTTCCAATAGAGTTATTGCGCGAGTTAGCCCCTCTCGGCCCCTCCTTCCTCTTTTTTTACCCTCTACAAACTTAGTCTCTTGCAGAAAACTCGCGCGGAAAAGCTTGCTACGCAGGCTATTTTTAAAGTTATTGTCCAGTCACAATGGGACAGCTCGGTATGTTTGAATGATTATTATTAAATGTTGAAACATACCTAGCTGCCACTGTGGTGGCACAAAAATCAATGGAATATTTTAAAAATTATGCAGCCTGAGCCCCATTTCGTATAGAACCCAGAAAAATCAATAGAAAGAGATACTCACGTCTGTAAAACATCCGAAGTCTTCAAATAACCACACTTCTTTGTTTGATAAACTGCACTGAATCCTGTTCAAATAAGCTTATGTACTTTCTTCAGTAATATGCCCATCAAAGTCTGGTACAGATATTTTTATAGGAGTACACTGTCCATGAAAAAAATATATATATAAGTCTTATATTATTTCATTACCCTGAAGTAGTTTTAGTAGTTAAGTATAACTGTTAGAAAAACCAGAGTTGGTTTATATTAGTAGGTTCTCGCATGGAGTTTTGACTTGAATTGCATTGTGAAATATAAGCCAGCTATTACTTTTGCAGAAATGCACTAACCCTATTAAGAAAAAAGGGCTTGATCTAATGTAAACTCTACTGTAATATAGAAAAATTTTTATAGTTTACTGAACCAGATTTAACAATCAGAAAAGCTCCCGAGCACGACATACACGCCTGTTCGGAGTTGGTTTCCGTAAACTTAACACAGTAAAACAACTATGAAGTTTGAAGAACAACTATTGCATGAACACATAGAAAAGAATGACACGTACCTTTTGAACAAGTTTGTGGTCTAAACTCTATCAAAGATAAGGGTGAAAATATTTGTTAAAAGAGCTGGACTGCTTCGTACAAAAAAGCAGCTTTTGTTTTCTTCAGATCTGCGTAGTTTGTTTGTTTGCGCGGGCGGAGAGAGTTTGCAGCCGCGACAATTTCGCGCCAAAACTGGGTGTCTTGCTTGGGTTCAGTCTTCCATCGTCCAATAGTTGAGTCATTGTTTTGCGTCGCTATCATTACATGGTATATTGATCGATCAAGGAGAAAATGATCCACTCAAGATAAGACAAAAAAAAAATCACTTCGAAAAAGTACATATTCTAGAACATTTTCAAAAATAATTATAAAACAGCAATTACAATGATTACCCGCCCGTGTTCGGTATTGTCGTACAAATATCTTTAAAACAGTATTCAAATACAGCTTTTTAATTTCCATTCTCAATATCAGTTTCGACATAAGTGTTTGTAGACGTAATTCATTGCACATTTGCTCTCACCTTTCAGCACCATTCAAGAGTGTTGTAAAAGTGTAGCGGTCGTATTTGACTTCATTTTTGACTAGTATCAAAGGTATGGTCACAGCCACTACACTTTTGACTTCATCTTTGACGTGCGTCAAAGGTAAAGTCAAAGTTACCAGCATATTTGACAACGACTTTGATAAGGGTTAAAGGAATAGCAAAGCATTGATTCATTTGACTTCATCTTTGACGCGCGTCAAAGGAGAAGTCAAAGTTGTTAACAATTTGACTTCACCTTTACCGAGGTCAAAGGAGTAAGCAAAGAGCTTATATATTTGGCGACATCTTTGAAGCGCGTCAAAGGTGAAGTCAAAGCCAATACCATATTTGACTTAACTTTTGACTCGTGTCAAAAGTGCAGTAAATCCAATTTTTCGTCCCGTGGCGAAGCTCAGCGAGAAAAAGGGCGACAGAGATCTAGAGCGAGAGAAAAAAAAAAAAACAAAGGAGACCTTTTTTTTTGTTGGAAGAAATAACATAAAAAACTTTTTAGCGGCGGTGATAACATGACAAATGCTAGCGGTCACCAAAGCAAGGTGAAAATGACCGGCGGTGAAAAAAAAGTGAACGAGAACACGTACAACATTTCCACCCAAAAAACGTGTAACTAAGATGTTTCTGGACGTTTCACGTTGTAGTCGTGCAAAACAACTGCAACGAAATGTACAAAAAAAGTGTTCTGCAAGTGCAAAGTTGTTTTTTTGCTAATTAGACCAATTGTTGTTTTTTCACCGTTCTCGTATTTGTCACCGCTTAATTAGGGAGTTTAAGATACGGAGACTACGGACTACGAACTACGGCTGGACGAGCGTTGTCCTTTGTTTGTAGCACTGGGCTGAGTCGTGCAAATATAGAACGTTAAGATTGCACTACAGACAGTAGACTACGAGAGAAGAGGCGGAGAGGGAAACAACACGCAGAGATTTTCTTGTTTTCATCACAGTTCACAAAAATGCAAGTCAGTTTTGCATGTGATCTTATCTTTAGAACAATGAACAAATTCTTCCATTCTTGAAGGAAGCACTGAATTACATCGGGTGAAATTGGTGAACAAAGTTTTAGTTACACAGGATTTATTTTTTTCGCCCATGAATACTTATGTCAAATATTAAAGAAATAGACAGAAATAGTAACAGCTCATTTATTACATTTAGAAGATGGACTTCTCCGACTACTGATCTGATGTAGTTTGAAGTATTGAAATGCCGAGTTTCGATTGTCTCGAAGATGTTTACATCATTTTCATTCAGCAAATACGATACAAAAACTCGCATAAACAAAGGTTACACAACTAGAAAGGCACACTAATCAGTTCGAACAAACATAGAAAACTTTTCAAGTGCGAAGAGAAAGTAAATTACCTGCATGATTTCTCTTCTCCTCGGCCGTCAATCTGAATTGTACGTATAAACAGCTAAGCGTATTTAAATATGAGCTTAGCTAGATAAAAATGCGGTTACAACAGTGGATTAAAAGCGTAAATCTGAGAAGAAATTAGACACAACTTACATATTTCGCTTCCCTCTCACTTAAAGCAGGTGAATTGAAAACTTTTTTTACGAAAAGACGAGATTCTTGAATCACCGAGACGGCAAAATACGAGCAAAATGTTCTCCGTAGTCCCGACTACGCGAAACAGCTCAACAACTCACTGTAGCCGCAGGACTACGCGAGAGAAATGAACCAGTTTCTCACAAAAAAAGGCGGATATTACTTGGGGTGAAATCATACTGAACGAGATAGGAAAAGACAGTTCTTCCTATTCGTGTAATGTCAAGAATCAAACTGTGAATTTATTTGATTTTTCGGTTATTATTGTAATTAAGTATCAATACATTTAGCAGATTTCAATAGTTATAAGAGATTTAGCCTTTGGCTTTCATCTGTATTGTGCACTGAGTGTAAAAGTGCCATTTTATAAGTCTTCCATACCTTTTAGACTTTTAAATAGAGATAAGTTTAGTTTTCTTCCACATGTACTTTTCGGAGTGGTAAAAGTGAGTATTCCGAATGAAGGACTTTGAGACTAATAAAACAGAGTCATAATTAGAAGTCACAATGTCAAGGGGAGGTAATTTTTTCAAAACGTCTTAATACAAAGATGAATATAATTATATTTAAAAATTACTTTACGACCCAGTCTTAATTATCATATTGACTCCATAAATCAACTTATTTAAATAGACCTACAATCGATCAATTTGACTGAATATCGGCATTAGCGAAATCGATTTAACTATAAATATACTAAGCCTTAAATCAAAACTAAATTTAACATAATTCAACGAAATCTTAAATCGATTTAAGCTTAATTTAACTAAATAAGTCTTAAAAGTCTCTAAGTCTTAAAACGATTTAAGCTTATATCCATTTAAGAAATAAACGACTAAGTCTTACAACGATTTAAGCTTATATCGATTTAAGCTTAAATAGATTTAACGACTAAGTCTTAAAACGATTTAAGCTTAAATCCATTTAAGATATAAACAACTAAGTCTTAAAACGATTTAAGCTTATATCGATTTAAGCTTAAATTGATTTAACGACTAAGTCTTAAAACGATTTAAGCTTAAATAGATTTAACGACTAAGTCTTAAAACGATTTAAGCTTAAATCGATTTAACGACTAAGTCTTAAAACGATTTAAGCTTATATCGATTTAAGAAATAAACGACTAAGTCTTAAAACGATTTAAGCTTATATCGATTTAAGAAATAAACGACTAAGTCTTAAAATGATTTAAGCTTATATCGATTTAAGCTTAAATCGATTTAACGACTAAGTCTTAAAACGATTTAAGCTTATATCGATTTAAGAAATAAACGACTAAGTCTTAAAACGATTTAAGCTTATATCGATTTAAGCTTAAATCGATTTAAGGACTAAGTCTTAAATCGATTTAAGCTTAAACCGATTTAAGCTTAAATAGATTTTAGCTTCATTTAACAAGGTCTTAAATCGATTTAACTATATAGATTTAGAACGATTTATTTAAATTTAAAGTCATGTATTTTTATTCAAAAATTATCTAATGCTGTTTGTTATATAAATTTACGTAGTTACGTATTTTTATTTATTAAATTTATATAACACCATTTGGCCAGCTGCTGATAATGATCCCAATATTTCACAATTTTTCAAGACGAATTGCACGCAGTCAATATTCAAGACTATCAACCGTGGGCTTTTAGCGAAACCGTTGAAAAAATGTCCAAAATCACCTATACGGCCAGCCGGTTCTCACGTTTGACGAGCGCCAAATTTGCAGTGTACATTAATAGAGTTACGCTTCAATATAATTAAGCAATAGAAAACGTTTTCCGTGTTTGCATAGCCTGATATAAACACGAGAGGGGTTGGGAGAATTCGAGACAGTCATGCAAACCCGAGACGAAGTCGAGGGTTTGCATAACTGTCGAGAATTCTCCCAACGCCTCGTGTGTTTATATGAGGCTATGCAAACACAGGAAAAAAGTTTTCTATTGCTTTTATAAAATAACTTTCCCGAGAAAAAAACGCAAAACTCTGTGTATGGCTCTGATTAAAAGAAAAATTCTTACCAGTCGCAAAATCTTGTCCACGAAGTCTTGCACGCGTGATCAGTTCTTGTTTTGCAAAAAGATGCTTTGCAAAATACGGATTTTTCTCGCATAAAATGGTCAGCTTAAGCGAAGAAAAATGTACACACCTTCTTTGTAACGATTTTCCAAGTTTCAGCCGCAAAGGAATGGGTAAATAAAGTAAACTTTTTCAAATTTGTGCTTGCGTGATTAGCGCGCGAAAAACCAAACAACTTGACGCCACAACCATGTTTACATACTCTCATGCAAACACTCCTCTCGGCCAATCAGAGCGCGCGTACTATCTTAGTTATTTTATAATAAGGAATTTATTATGTTTTTTTTTTATGCAACGGTTTTATAACTATGTGTAATCTTAAAAAGCGTTTGATACGCGCGACATTTTGAGTACTCCTGCAAGCGATGTTCGTGAACGAGTGAAAACAAACGGCACGTACTGCGATTACAATTGCAAGAGATTCTACTAACAATCAATCAAAGAAATATAATTCGGTGAAACATTTACAGAGACAACAACTTTCATTCACGAAGACAAGTATTAAAGTTTTTCTAAAAATCCTGAGTCTTAAAGCTTACGTTTATGTTTTAAGCCGGCCTTCCGGTGTTTGCCTTCTCCAAAGATGAACTCGTGAAAAGAAAATCGCTAAAAGTTTTCTTTATACAGCCAAATTTATGACTAAATATTCTTCGGAACGTTTTCTTTCTAGAAAATATATCTAAAGGCTTTTTAAAGTTCTGTAAGCTTATATCAAACCTGACACTGGGTCAGATCATTGTCTCCAATCTTACAAACGTTTATAAACTTGCCGCATAAACTTTGCTCGACTTCATGAAATTAGATATAAAAAAACAAACATCAAATACAATAACTACTCAGGCTTACCATTCGAGATGCAGCTCCTGAAAGCTATAAAGTAAGGCCAGAATCGCTTGAGACTTTTGAACCCTCTTAGGCATCGAGCGAGGTGAAAAACGAAAACGATGCCATCCGAAATCGGATTTCTTACTTTGACAAGCGACGCATCTCTCAACCAAAAAACCAATAAACAAACTAGCCATGAATAACAGAAGACTCTTGATAGAAGCTGTATTTAATTTTGTACATCCAGTGGAAAAAAAAAACAGTTAAAAACATCACAAGTTGACACAAAACGCCGTCAGCTTCAGCTGTCAAAGTAGATGCTGCATAAATTTTCCGCATGAACTCATCTGTCAAATTTTTGACCAATCAGAGCATAAAAAGTGGAAGTAGAGCGTGACCAACGCGTGACCTTGGTAAGAAAAGGTCTTCCCCACCTGTATTTCTAAATAACTGGCTGAATTTTTGCATCCGAGATTAGTTTGAAATCAAAATCTTAATACTTCGGGGCCACAGTGAAAAAAACAAAACATATTTCATATGAATTTTTAATAAAAAAAACTTGAACTGCGATCATTTGAAAACTAGTAACTTGTCTGCGGATAACTTCAAAAAACTACTCAACCTCGATGGGTCGACACCTGAGCCCGAGATACGGTCAGGTGATACTGGTCAGCGGATACCTTGTTTTGACAGCTGTCAATTGATCCATGGATATTATCCATGATTGATCACAACATTGATGTGCGATCAGTTTTCTCCTGTGCTCCCAAAGTAGTTAGAAAGTGTGAAAGTAAACATTGGTTTTCCTGTGATGTGGACGGACGGTCGCTCGGGCGGTCGTTCGATGTACTGTCTCGTGATTACCAAATTTTCTGTGATGGGTAGATTTACTTAGCTATTGGGCTCCGCCCACGCGCGCGCCAAGCGCGCGTGTGGATCTCCAATATAAATTTAACCGAACGAAAGCTCTCGTGAAATCTTTCATGAAATGTCTTTCTTACGTTATGCAGCTTTTGCCGTATTATACCTGGGCCTGCGATAAATTCAAAACCAATAACTGGTAAGCGGATAACTTATAAATATAAATATAATTTTTGATCCTGGCCGCCGGTTGCTTGATATTAAGAGACATTCACTAGTGACCATAAAAATACTTACTTTTTCTGATGTTTCGATGCTTTATCGGTTTTATCAGCGCATAACACCTCTCCAGGCTCATTAACGTCATACTGAGAGCCGAAGATCCAATTAACATGACATCCAGAATGAGATAAAAGTCATACAGCAGTCCTCGAAAGGTGAATGTTACAGATACATAAACCCACAATGGCACAGAAATTGTTCCGGTCACCATATTAGCCATTATTAAAGACATCAATATCAGATTGGCTTTCGTGCGAAGTTGTCTGTTCACATAAAAGGCAATGATCATAGGCAAATTTTCGACCACGATCAATAGAGCAAGAAGGCAATAGAATACCATACCAACGACATCAACTTGAGGGAAAGGAGGAGGTCGGGGCCCAGGTCCAGGCCCGGGCTCAGTACCATTTGTGCTGTTTGCTGCGCTTGTAAATGTGCTGTTGTTGAACATTGCCCTTCCAACAGTCTGTAGAACTAAAAACAAAGTATGAAAATGCGACAGATACGTCTGGTAACCAAGAATGCAGTCATGCTAGGGGAAAAGTATATTTTAGAAATTTGTCCAAACGTTTCTTCAAAATATGCATTACAATAATGAGGTTTATGGGGTCAGGGAATTCCACTGAATTGTGATCAATCCCTAATCTTACAAGGTGTCATGGTCCGTGAGGACAAATGTGGTACCGTAAAAAAGATCCATTAAAACTCACCCAGCTCGAATTAAAATAAGCAGCTGATGTTTTGCTGTAAATATGTAAATATTCAATTACTGAAACCTATTTAACAGTTGCAGGGATGCCGCCCATTTAGTATTTATATATTTATTTTCTTTCTTTGATGTAGTGTTGAAAAGCATATACTATCAGTTTACGGTAGCCAGGAATTTTCTAGGGCTTATCATTTTAACTCTGAAAATCAAAGACTAAAATAACTGACTATTCATAGTTAAAACTTGGAAGTTAATGAAAATGACTTTTAGGCTTTGGGCAGTTTATCACAAAATCATCCAGCCTTGTCGCTTTCTACTTAAACTGATTATCTTCAAAGGTCACTCACACAACTAATAAAATAAAATTCATTGATTTATTGAACATTTTCTTCTTTTACCAACTGGCTGTACCATACATCCCAGCGAGTCTACCATAGTCTTACTTTGATTGGGAATGCAATTTTTCGGGGCTGCGGCGAAAGATCGCTTCTTCAGTATTGTCACAGCCGATATTTCAATGTAATGTTTAGAACAGAACTGAGTTAACATTTCAGCACTTCAAATACGATTTCCAAACAATGAATTTATAATCGCAGAAAAACCCTGCAAAGATGAGTGTTTATTCCGCCGTCTTGCAATTTGTTTTACCAAGATTCATAAGCAGCAAGACGTTCCGATCGTATTTAACCATAGAATGGAAAACGAAAGCTGCTTAAACTTTACTTTCTAGAAGTTTCTGTCCCTAACGAACTTAGTGTAAACACAAACTAGGATCAGGGTATTATTCATATTCAGCACAATAATCTAGAGCAATTGTGTTCTCAGCTGTTTACCATCCTTTGTATGAGCTCTTTTTTAACTAGGATGTTAGTTGTCTATTCTCCTGTGAATGTTATTTTACATGAAAGACTTGCCGAACATAATATTTGAACAGTATTAGCATACCCAGACCACATATAAGCAGGCTTGTACGCTGTACAATTTGAATTACCTCGAACCAACAGAACTGGATTACCTCCCGTTAACATAAGACACAGAGCCATGCTGAATTACTTGTACTTGAAGAGTTCCAATCCTGTCGAAGTCGTTTCTGTTTTGCTCTACGGACAAGTTACTAACGACCCTGTACCTCTGGCGTTGTTTGAGACGTTGGCCGCGCAGCCCAGCGAAGTGTTTTACCGAGGTTTAGTCCCATTCCGCCCTTCAGTTATTCCGAATCGCCCCGTCGATTATCCTTCTATTTGTCCAGCGCAACGCCGCGCATTTTATGAGACTTAAAGACCAAGAACACCCTGAAAACCTAACGTCACAGTATCATGGTGCTCAGTTAGCAGGGGCAACCACCGTCAATTTTCGGAAAATATTTGTTCAGAAGACGATTTGAGATCTAGAAGTTTTGGAACATTTTGTTGCCTTACCTGCCTCTCCTAGGATTTTTGAACATCTAAAAAATGGTATAATAGCCCATTTTTAACGGATTTTTAACCTAAAAAGGTCACCTAGAATTTTCGGGAGCCTTAGCTTTTTTCTGACTGAAATTTTCGAAAAGTTAAGTTTTAATCCCTAGAATTTTCGGATCACTAGACTTTCAGCTATGAAATCCGAACAGATGAAAAATTTTTAGGGGATAAAAATATGCCTATATCTACCGTTTAAATAGTAAAATACGTTCAACAATGCTATGTTTAAGTGGTTTTGAACTATATTCCAGTTGGGTGCATGCCCCTGAGTTAGTTCTGTTAGTTAGTCTTTAGGTTTTTCTCTGCCGTTGAGCGTCTGTTGATTACACTTCGTATCTTTCCAGAAAGTGGTAGTCGCTTTAGTCAAGCGCATTGAAGCCTTTGTTTGACTTTCCTAATCGTTGATCTTGTGGGCAAAGGCAGAAATTTTCGAGCTATCACGGGCGACTGCCGATTAACCGCCGCTATTAATTTTATCAGGGGCATCTCGGCCGGGACACTGCACTCCTTTCGGCTCGATTAAGTAAGGAATCCGTAATCAATGATTACCTCTTTAGTCTTATTGTATTTTATTCAATGTTTTCCTTAAATTGTGACTGTGTACTGACATTATCGTTATATCAAGAAAGATTTTACGTTCGCTGCGCTTAATTCTCATCGTTATATCGACAATATCATTATATCGAGGATCGTTATTAGCCATTTCGGAGTTGCGTAAGGAACTGGCGCGACTTTCAAATTCAAACTAATCGATAAACAGACACCACCATATGAGAGGTCATGTTAAGATTGGTTTTTTGAACAAGTTTGGTGCTCTAAGGTTTAACAGGGATCAAGTTATGACTCTTGAAACATGGTTAAAGATCCATACAAACCTCTGTAATTTTGTTATAGCGTCTCCCAAAACCATATAAACTCTTAATTTTTTTCACGATTTCTGTGATATTCCTAAAAACGGGCAAACACAGTGTTTTCGAATTAGTTCCTTCCAAGTAGTAGATGCATGACGAATTTTACAGTTTAAAAGAAAAACTAAAAAATTTTAAAGAGTTTATATGGTTTTGGGAGATCCTGTCACAAAATTATAGACGTTTGTATGGATCTTTAACCATGTTTCAACAGTCATAATTAACTTGATTCCTGTTCAATTTTAGAGCACCAAACTTGGTCAAATAACCAATCTCAACATGAACTTTTACATGGTGGTTTCAGTTTATCGATTAGTTTAAATTTGAAACATCGCTCCAGTTCCCTACGCAACTCCGAAATGGCTAATATCGGCGTTCTGTCCCATACATTTTACCGTAACTTTTGCCGGGACATAGAATATTCATCGTTATACCAGGAACATGGTAATATCAAGGATCGTTATATCGGGGTTCCAAGGAATTTCTTCTTGGAAAAGAATTTTCGCGCACACTTTTAATAACAACGTACTGTCGTTTACATTATAAGAAAAGAAAGCGAGTGAGTTGAACAGCGAACCATTTTGGTCAAATGTATTATCGCCCCGTTTGTTCAGGTGATCAAGACGCAAGCAAAAATACTTCCAAATATGCGTCATTTCAATTATCATTCATGCCCACAAAGCCTGAGGGTATTCAAAGATGTTTCATGCGGGGAGGCTCCGCCCCGAGGTCCAACCCTTCACCCTTTCGTATACCATTTTTGACAGAAAAAGTTATCCCTTTCGTATAATGATTGACAGATGATATTCGTTCACATACTAAATGAGAGCGCTGCATCCCTTTTAACTGCTGTAAATGCACTGTCTTTTAAATATGAGTAAATAACTAAATGGCAGAACATTTCCTTGTCTTTTTAATTTAACCATGTTAACAGCAAATAAATAAATAAAAAGAACCTGTAAGCCCTTTTCGGTCCTTTCACAGATTTCAATGACTGATTTCCCTATCATTTCATATACTTCAACCTGAATGAAACCCCTACCCATTTCATTTCATATACTTGAAGCCGGAAAAAGGTACCTCTTTTCTGGCGTAACCTCCCTATACAGGCTACAAGGAATACCCCATTGCCCACAAAGCACACTCACGACTCGGTCGAAGACAAGAGAACGAAAGAAAATGAAACAAGAAAGCATTAGCGAAAAAAAATAGATAAAAAATAAAAACAGAATTTTATTTTTATGAGACAACAGGCCCTTGAAAATTGAAATAAAGTAATTTTTTTTTTGTTTTTGTTTTGTTTGGTTTTTTTTTATGGCTGTAATGGCTGCCAGTTAGCTTTTCATTTACTGTATTTTTAAGGCGGGAATAAGCAACTTGGCATTATTGACTACAAAGCCTTAATTTTACCGTTGACTTCTCGATTAGTTAACCTTAGCTACAATCGTGCCTGCCAAGCGTTAACAGCATCCGCTAATAACAAATGAATACATTTGAAAAAAAAAAAAACGGAAATGCTACAATGACCCAATTTATTCTAGAGACGTTAACGTTAACAGCATCCGCTATAATCAGTGTATAATACGTCAGCGCTGACACAAATCAACCAAAGACGAATTTTGGCCCAAAATTTGTCAGAACACTGCATTTATATCTAGACGAATAATCCGACGGATAATTGGCCCAGGCTTTTCGATTTCATTCGTCTCCAGTATAAATTCGGATGTCTTGCTACCGGCCGAGAGAGTGAAAAATAGGCGTAAAATCATGGAGGAATACATTGCACGTAACTATTTTAAAATGGCATACATTGTAAATCTTACCTTCTTGTCTCATGCACGGGATCACTCTGCATGGAAAGGTTGCTTAAATAACGACTGGTGGTAAATACAATTCATTTCTGCAGTTCCCGATATAACCTGCTTCCTACTACAAGAGTGTGTCAGGTGAAAGCTTTTATTACAGGTTTTCATATTTACACAGGCACGTTTTCCGTGACAACTCTTTCCTTGTCAGGGAATCTTCTGTTTAATATCTGGTCGTTGCCGCTTGTTCATTGGAAAGGTTGGATTTCAGCTGAAAAAAGTGACAAATTATGATGCTTTGGCGTTCCGTAACCCCCATTCTTACTGGGGCCAATTATACTTTATTGTATTTTGTGAATATACGATTTTATCTTATGGCGACTTCATTAAAGCGGCTGTGGGCAGCTGCCCATAGCCAATTTAGTTCATCCGGTGCTGTGTGTCATTCAAAGGGGCCCCTTAAACGAGCTTCAGGAAAATCGGCTTAGCCTTCTGTAGATGGTATTATATTTTTCGTACACGGGAAAGCATAAATTATCATAGATCCGTTTTGATCCGTTTTGACATAGATTCGTTTTCAAGCAAAATGTGTTTTTTTCAATCTTCAAAAGCGCTGCGCACAAAATTTGTCCTTGCTAAAAACTGAATGCATCTCTTTCTGAACAAAATAGTCTAAATGAACGAAAATATGTTTTTCTTGTCGATCATTTCTTGTAATACCATTTTCTGTTCATTAAGTTTTGACAGATATCACGAAAATGTTGGCGCCGGTATTAAAAAAAGACAATTTAACTTACATTCCACTAAAAGCAAAAGAAGCGAAAAACTATTGACACAAGCATTTTAGTTCTGTCCATTTAGTATTAAGTTTTGACAGATATCACGGCCTGTTAACAGTAAAAAGTTTCCTATGCGGAAAAAAAAACAAATCAAAACAAAACAAAATAAAACAAAATTATAACCATTCAATGTTTGGTCTAAATGTTTTAAAGACAATTCCCAATTTGTCTCTTAATGCGGATAGGATCCTAGCTTCGGGAAATTCGTTTGAAGTGTTAAAATACATTAGGTTGAGTTTCAGGTTTGAAGATTTAAGTGGTCGATCGGGGTCGCGAGTGATTCTAGACGACGCAGATTTCTATGAATATTCTTTCAATTTGACGTTGATTCCTTTTTTTTGGAAGCTATGCCGAAGAGCAAAATGTTGAGATTTCAAATGTTGAGATGCCGAGTGTCAGAACTATAATTTAACGGGAAAATGCCGGCGCCGGCATAAAAAAAGACAATTTAACTTACATTCTACTAAAAGCGAAAGAAGCGAAAAACTATTGACACAAGCACTTTAGTTCTCTTAAAAGAGAAAGAAGCGAAAAACTATAGATCGTTTTCACTGTCACGTAACCAAAAATTAAATTGGAAACCGTCCAGTGGAAGAAGCCAAGAAAATAAAATTTATAAAAGACTAATATATAAACAGTTTGTCCAAGTCTCAGGTATTTTTGGCCCATAGCTTCTGAGTTATTTGCCGAAATGTTTCACGCCCCTTTGTAGAGCTTTGTATGAAGACGCCATATTGGTGCACCAATATGGCCGCCGGCAATCAACAAAAACATCTGGAGTTCACTTTTTCTATAAAAGCTAGCTCTTTCTTTTCACTCGAGAACTAGCATACGTTCGCATAAACAAATCTTCTAATACTTGAAGTGGTTATATTGCTGAAAATCAAGAGGAGAGACATTTTTTCAACGAGACAGCATTCCTATTTTGGTGTCACGTACTCTGAAAACTCGGAAGTTCAAATTGCTGGATTTTCGAAATGAAAATTAAACATGCTACGGAAATGGAAACTTGTACAAAGATTTACTTTTTGTTTATCTTCAACATAGTGTAAATAAGAATTCGTAAAACCTCGCTATTTTGACTTTACAATTTGATGGCGTCACAGTGAAAACCATCTATTGACACAAGCACTTTAGTTCTCTTAAAAAAGAACTAAATTAAGTGTGCTTCAACCAAGAAAAATGACTTCAATTACAAAAAGCAATACTAGATACATTCTGAATTTCAGAATTAAGACGGAATATAATCCATTTGGAAATTGAGTCATTTCAATTTTCAGTGGGCAAAAACCTATACCAGAATAATTTAAACAATATTGCATTCTTTTTTTACGTTTTTCAAGGGCTATAGATACAATTGGTAATCTGTAATAACACCGAAGACTATTTCTCATAGGAGCCCGAGAAAATAAATGTCAATTTCACAAGAATTGTGAAAACACAGCTAAAATTCTGAAAATTTCATGTGTAAGATGTCATTTTGTGAGACTTGACATTTGTTTTCTCGGGCTCTCATAAGAAATTTTCTTTCGTGGTACTACATATAACTAATTACCTTTATAGCTCTTTAAAAATAATAAAAAAAGGGAATGCGATATTGTTTAAATAATAAATAATTAATAATAATAATAATAATAATAATAATAATAATAATAATAATGACATTTTCCTACGTACTGGAAAACTAATCTATTACATGACTACTTTTGAATTAATGATCATACTTATACCTGGATTTTTGAAAACCGGGTTAGCAACACAATTCGTGAGCCCCCCCCCCCCCCCCCCCCCCCCCCATCGCATCAAAAGAACTTCTGGAAATTATTTTAACAACCCGTTTTTGAAGGTTTAATATTTGACTGATAAGTTGAGCCCCAAAACATTCGCACAATAATTCAAATAAGTATAAACTAAACTATAATAGAGAGTACATAAGGAGGCCTAATATTAAAGGCAGAAACTTATAATGATGCCTAGATGCCTTGTAATGATGGGTGCGTTCGATTGGGAAATCTGGATTTAGATTTTAAATCCGGATTTCGGATTTGCAATCGAACGCGAAATCCGAAAACGGATTTCAACGCTGAGATACCTTTTTTTGGATTTCATTTTTATCGTTCGATTGGGAAATCCGACAAAGGATTTGAAGAACTGTTCTTAAGAACAGCGGTCTTGCACGCGCACGCATACTTAGCAAAGAGAAGACCACTGTTCACGAGAATACTTTTGCAAATCCTTTTTCGGATTTCCCAATCGAACAGTAAAAAGGAAATCCATGAAATCTGGATTTGAATTTCTAAATTGAAATCCACCCTGAGGACGGATTTCTTGGAGGTGAAATTCGTTTTCGGATTTCGCGTTCGATTGGGAAATCCGGATTTAGATTTTGAAAATCTAAATCCGGATTTCCCAATCGGAAGCACCCGATAAATAATGCCTAGTGATTTTGAAGACTTTTCTTGCTACGTATTCGAGATTAACAATTAATTAAGATAATTAAGTGTTCATCAAGTATAACTCCTAAGAATAAAACTTCATTTACACGATCAATTTCAATAATATTAATTGAAAAACGTAAGTCAAGCGTGAAACAGTGTTTTCGTAAATTAATTCACTGGACGAAAAAATGGATTTGCACAAAAATTTGCTCGCTCGCTGGGGAGTAAATACGCATGGGGCTAATTTTACAGCAAACACTAAAAATTATGGGTAAGTAACACCAAACAATAAAAAAAATCCCATTCAGTGCTTTCTCTCTCAGTTGTGTCAGCAAATTTCTCTCTGATGTTATTGTTATTCTTTCCCTGCGCGTGGAAAGTCATTCCCTACAAGAAAGGAACATGCTATTTAACTTCGTAGAACTCCCCATCAAAAAGAAACAGATCGAGGCCTTTAAATGTTACATTCGTCAGAAACAAAACTAAAACTTAATTTGCTTTGCTATAGTTTTAAGAATCAGATGGTTAGTAAATTTCACAAATAGTTGGACACCCCAGTCACGTTTTATAAGCGCAGAACGATAATTGTCGTTCTACGCTTATGAAACTTTCGGAATTTCCGGTTAGATGAAATTAGCCACGTTATAGCCAGTCATGCTCTATCTTTGGGGGCCAGAGGGATTGGAGGAAGGGGGTGCCCTGGGGAGATGCCCTTGGAGTTAAAAATAGTGCCAATCGTTTCTTGTTTCAATAGGCTATAACTTGCCTATTTTTACCCATAATCGTAGAAGTTACTACCCATCCACGACATAAAAATGGTACCAATTTTTCTTGACGTAAGCGTGAAACAGTATTTCGTAAATCAATTCACTGGACGAAAAAATGGATTTGCACAAATTTGCTCGCTCGCAAATTTGTGAAAACTGAGGAGTAAATATAGAGAAAATATTGCTTAGTCATTTACACCCCGGCTGTTTTTTAGTGTACCAATGTGGTATTTATAGAGATAGATAGATATTCTGTTTATTTCACCCACTTGCAGCAATAACTGAATTGTTGGGGAAGGTCATTGTCACATACAATTAACCATTTACATACATTCACTGAAATTTATAGGTTACAAAGTCATTAATTCTTCTGGTATGACCATGTTGACGTCTTGGCAGTTGGACCCTCATACCGTAGTGAGACTCAAAAGCGGCAGGACAGGGGATGATGTTCTTAAGGGGGGACATTTGGCGTGCAGTAGCCATAAACTGCTTACAAGCTCCTTCTCTCCTGTCACTAAGAGACTCCAGGCCGGCCAAGACCAAGGCTTCCGCATAGTCTACCCGGCCAAATATTATTTTGAGGGCTTTCCGCTGTACAGACTCAATTAACTCATCAAGATATAAAGGGATCGCAGCCCAAACTGGCGAGGCGTACTCAACAATGGATCTAACAATACTACAGTAGACTAACACGAGATCGTTAGTGCCCAGTCCAACTCTCTTGAGGGTCCGCAGCATAAACAATCGCTTAGTAGCTTTTTTTATGGATACTGTCACAGTGTTCGTTCCAAGAGGTAGGGCAAGAGAGGTAGAGATAATAACCCCTAAGAGTTTATAACTAGATACTCTATCAATGACTATACCATTAAGCTGAATCGGCGTTATAGCAGTGGGTTGGTACTTCAAAAAATTGATAACCATATATCTTGTTTCATTTATCATCAATGCTCCATATTTACTCCTGGTTTTACATTTTTGCGACATATTTGCAAGGGGCAAATTTGTGCAAATCCGTTTTTTTCGTCCACCGTAGTATCTTGCAAACGGACTTGCAAAGACTCACATACCATTTTTGAACCCCTATTTTGGAGGTCTTGTTTTATCTTCTTTTCGGCCGCTTGACACAAATTAGAAGTTATACTGAATTTTCTGTCAGATAAACATTCTCCTGCCAATAAAAATCTGCTAAACACATTTGCTCTTCTCCAACTGGTTGTACTAAGAATTTAAGAAGAATTTTGTAAGTACTCAGTTATTACTATTTCGCAGACAGAATTTATACTTTGCTGAGGTCGCTAATCGAAGCTTCTCCCATTGCTACCGTCTGTAAGCCATGTTATTAGAGTTAACAAGACAATCAATCGTCAATTTACTGGTTCAGTTGGCTAGCCTGCTTGGCAGGCGTTAGAAAGGAAGGGAATTGAGGATGCGAGACCACGCGCGAGGGAGGAGGGAGGAGGGGAACGTCTGCAAGCAAGCCAAAAATAACGCAACTGTGAATGACTAGCTGTCAGAGAAGTCTGGCCGCGATGCACGTATTCTGGTCGTATTTATCGCACTGTTTTTCTTTTGTTTTCCTAAAACAAGAAACCTAAAGTGAAGGCACTATGTAAAAAAGTTCAAATGCGGTCGTCCATTGAAGGAATCTTCCTTGAAAGTTGCAACGACGCGTGACGAGTTAAGTAAAATCCAGCATAAATCTATTCAAGCCGTTACTGAAGGAATCGGACTTCGCAACTTTCAATGCAATGTTTGTCTAAGAAAAATTGAAACACTTTGCCGTCACTCTTTGAATTTCTATCAGGACGAATTAGATCCAGCGGAGCACACAAAAGAACGCTGGTAGCGAGGAAAGAAGAGCTGACAGTTCGAAGATCTGCAAGAAGGCAGCAATTAATTATTGAAGTAGGTTCATGACGGTTTTATAACCAGCAAGATGAAGTCCTCAACCAAAAATCGTCAAGGGTTATAGATCGCTTTGTCTTCAACAATCTTGGCGTTCATAACGCGGGTCAAACAGCGGATAACAAGCATACAGGCAGCATGATTTTTCTTTTCTTCGTTCTAGTGAGTAAAACCAACAAGCCGTTGGGAGATAATACTTTTCAAAACCAGTTAGTAAAACTCATCTGCTGACAGGCCTTTTCCTTTCATACGGTTCTTTAACTGCTTTTTTCTATTCTCCTTTTAAGCTGAAATTGATGTCTTCCAACGATGAATTCCCGTAAAGAAATCTCATCACGCTTCACTAACAACATATGTTTAGTTACTTAAATGGCGTGATGTTGTTTTCAACCAATCGGAAAAAGGTATTAAGTCGAAGATTGACTTTTAATCAATTCTGACCAATCACTATCTGAACGAATCTGAGCGTGAAAATGGAGAAAACAATGGTCTTCTTGCAGGGGTTCCTTTCCTTTCTCCCTCGCGCGCTATTCACCCTTCCCCTTTGCCCTTTTAACGCCTGCCACGTAGGCTAGTTTTCGGCTGGTAACAAACGTCTTTTCTTACTACTGCTGTACTTAATAAGGGTAAGAACGTCATCAGAAAACCATATATGTCGATTTTAATCGTTACAACATTACATCTGATCATAGTTAGTAGAGGAGATTGGTTATGAAAGCAGGCAAACATCAAAGTTGAAAACAACGGTGCTGTAGTTTATGTTGGAAGCTGAACGTCACGCCAAGATCCTTAAAAATCTACCATCGATCGAACGGAGTGCGTGACGTGTGACGAGCAGGAAGAATGCGCCGGCGTAGTCTGCTACTGGCATTTGACTATGTTCTTTAAAAGTGGCCGGAAAAGCATAGAATTGTCAAATTCTAAATGGTAGTCTAGCACGGCATAATTTGTAGCGTTGTACACGGTCCCTAAAATGTAAGTAGTAGATGTTGTATTTTGGTGTTGATTGAAGTATACAAAACAAAAACAAATAGTTGTTAGGTACGGACACGTTTTCCAATTCTTATTCATTCATTTCTTAAGTAGTATATGTAAAGGTAAATTTTCAAATGGCGTTTTGTGGAGACAAACAAATTTCTTCAGTCTGGAATTGTGGGGACCTCGTTGGCAAGTTCACATCCAAATAATTAAAGTATTTTATCATTCACATTAAAGTTATGAATAATTCATGTTTTTGACAAAAAATTATATCTAATCCAAGCTTTTTTAATGCATGTAAGTAAATGTATGATGAAAATATTTGCTCGTTGTTTTGCACATGGTTAAAAATAATCGTCTATTTTGCAGTCTGCTTTGAGTTGGTAGTCACTGACAACGTTGTCCATAGACATGTACTTGGTGTGTCATATTGAAGGTACGGTCTTTTTGCATTCTTTGACTGATTTACAATCAGACAGATCGAAAAATTATACATATTTTGCGTGAACTATAAAACCTTCTCTTAAGCTGCCGAAATTTTCTATTTTCTATATATTGATAGCAAGACTGCGTTGACATCGTTATGATTAAAAACTTCATTGGTATTTATCCCTGATCTTGGAGCACTAACCAAAATTATTAAAGATCACGCGGTATACGCTTGACTTCTACGCTCTATTCAAATAAATTTTTGATTGCGTGCATCTTTCAAGTTAATTTTTAAAAAGCTCATCAGACCTCTCACAAGCTCGCCGACACAGCGTTAAGTGAAGTTTACTTTTTCCTCTCCTATTATAGAAGATCTTACTTTCTTGAACACAAAACTTTTATCAGCACGAAGGAATATCTAAAAAACAAAAGGATGAAATTTAAAAAAAGTGGATTTCCAAGATGCTTTGATTTAAATAATGTGTCGTCAAAAAGTAAGTAACTATATATACATTTTTAATGCTGCTAAGACAGAAGTTTTGAAAATAGAAGAGTCTGACGTTAGCACCATTATATTCTGTTCTAATATGATACAGAAAAAAAGGTCTAAAAAAAATATCAGTTTCAATGCGGAAGTCACAATGAGGTCTTTTCATTTCCCACTTAGTTTACTAGTCAATTGTGACGTTTTTGTATTATCAGAGACGCATAGCGATGTGGCTGATTCCTGAAGCATAGAAAACAGAGTTCAATCCTGGACATAAGTGTCGAGTTTCACACTGAGTCCCTCATGGTCAGTTCAGCAATGCTCCTGGTTTTCATCTATGGCCATGCATTGTTAGGTAAATAATAAATTTTATTCTATTAATTTATAAATTCTTTTCTTTTTTCCGTGATTCTGTGACAGTGGAATTTAGTAGTCCTCTTGAAAGCTTAGGTGTAAAAGTGAGACTGTCGAAAATAGAAAACAGAAACTTGAAATCAGAAATTTGTGATCAGACCCTGTACCCCCTCCCCCTTCAAAACTGGTGTTTTTTTTGTTTTTGTTTTTTTCGCGCACGCATACGATATAACAGAATAAAACGTAGTGTTTACAAACAGGCAAGTATCCCACCCCAACTAGCTCAAAACAGGAATATGATTTTGCTAACAGATTTTTATTCCTTTTCTTGTAATCCCGCAGTTCCAATTTCGTCATCACCTGTTCAGGCTCTATCTGCAAAAGTTGGAGATACCATAGAACTAGATTGTTCTGTTGCTAGTCAATCAAACACAGAAATATCCTGGTTCAAATACGGTGCCCCACTTCGGGACATAACATATCGAAGAACAGATGGTCAGTCAAAATCCGGGAAGCTGCTTTTAGATGACTTGCTGCTTGCAGATTCAGGAAATTACACTTGCTCTGTAAATAACAGACTGGGTAAAATTAACAAGACTTTTGCCTTGCGCGTTTATGGTTAGTAAATATTTTGCTGTGTATGGATTAAACTTTAATGAATCCTAAAAAGTCTTCTCCAGTTTAAACCTAACCCTCTAGTTTGTTTTAAAAGTTAGCCTACGAAAACCAACTTTGAAGTAAGCATGAATAACTTAGCACTGTATTCAAATTCATTCAAAATGGCTTCTCGACCATTAATTTGTGATTAGCAGTAGCTCCAATCCCCCAACGAATTCTTCATAAATAACAAACGCTGACTAATTATTGGGAAGATGCGAGTAATATGTCATCGATTCGATGGTATATTTGTTTGGAAACTAGGTTGATCGATGGTTTATTTACCCGGGACACGATCAATTTCGCTTTGGCATAGTGAGCTCTGAAAAGGCGTTCACGGCAAGTACCCGAAGACGAAATAGCACTTAAAAACTGCGAAGAAGACATATTACTACTCCATGGATACTTCGTTTATATCCTGACATCCGCGCCGCCAAATAGGCCAAGTTTTAAAGAACATCTACGAGGACTTAAGCTTGTTAAAAGCTTAGAGATATTTGGAATGGATAATTACAATGCAGTTATTGCATTCGGCTTTCGCTGATCTTGGAAGCTGAAATCTAAATCGGCTGCAAAACTATTTACTTCGTACGAAACCCCAATTCAATTATTGTTATAAAACATAAAGTGTAAGTCTCCTATGGGGAGATAGGACTAGGGCTGAGTTTCATGCAGAGGTAAGAAAACTAATACTTGAATTGACCTCCCTTTTTGAAGTCGCCTCCTACTCTCTTGACAGAGACAAAGTATCTGCGAAAAAAAATCTCTTTACTCTTGATCTAGTAATTTTTCTCCATTCTCTTTTATATCCTTTTTAGAGTCTTCTTCCAGTTATCCCATTATTAAGAAATCGTCAATGTCTAATAAGACTGCAGTACTTGGAAGCGAGGTTATTTTTCATTGTCACGTGGCTAGTGACTCTGTTACTTACGTCAGATGGTACTTCAAGGGAAAAACCGTGGAAACAAACACCTCAAGCAACTCGACATCCCATAAGGAATTTGTACGGAGGATTACAAACGTTTTACCAGTTAAGGTTTTAAGTATTGTGAATAGCGATAACAATGGTCATCGTTACAGAGGAGAAGCAATGTTTGTTGTGCAGAATGTATCGTTTAAAGATGAAGGGGAATACATCTGCGAAGCATTTAATGAACGCGGGAAGACGAAATGTGGGGCTTTCTTAGAGGTCATCAAAGGTAAGTTTAACGTTTTATCTATTGTCGAATTAACTATATCATCTCAGTGGCATAAAGCAGTGAATTATCCGATGCAATAGTATTATATACAAGTGCGATCGAAACTATCGCGACGTTAACGATCCGTATTTTTTTAAAAAATATCCTTATAACAGGATTTTAAGTAACTCTTTCTTCGCTAATAAAGTTTTTCAAATTATTTCGAGGAAGGAGCATAAAGTGTTGTCATATCCATATTTTTCGTTTGCAACAACGACGGCCACAGCAATAAGAACGGCAAAAAGCAATAGTAGGTTTATATTAGCAGTTTGCCAACAAAACAACAACTTCGCACGTGCTTCACGCTGTTTTGCACATTTCTTAGCCGTCGTTGCACGACTGCGCAACGAATGCGACATGAAACTTGCAAATTTCACGCGCCCGCTTTGCGGAGTAGGTATTGACACAACACAAAAATTGTCTTAACCATAACCATTTGAACCCGCTGAAGTAAACTTCTGTTTCCTAAGAAGTCCGCTAAGTTGATCGACGGCAGCGGAGAACGTAAACGTCAGTTGGCTTTTTTCGCGGCGCTTTCGATTCAGCAAAAATTCCGGTTTGAAATTTCAGAAATTCCACGTGCCCAGTGGAAAGGCACATTCCGGTTGCACAGACCCGACCCCAAGCTACGGGGCGTTTGGTTATTGTTCTTGTAAGCAGGATACAAATGAGCGGTACTGGGGACAACAATTTTGTCAAATGGAAAGGGACATTTCGGTCCGATCGACAGAGATAAGCGGACCGGTCAAGGTGAACCACCTTCAAAGCTGGTCCCGAATATTACGGTCGGACTAAACCGAAATGGTCCTTTCCATTTGATGTACCAACCGAAATTTCCGGAATTTTGGGTTGAATGGAAAGCGCCCCACGTGTTTAAAAAGCGTAGTAAGTCTATTTATCATTTTGTTGCAAGTAAAGCCACGTAAAGTTAATGGTGCCGCCTTGTAAACATGCATGTTCTGCGACATCGGAACCGTTTACCGGGTCGGAGTAAAACGAACACTTTTGGCGACATGTTCATTTCTACAAGATTAAACAAGAACTTCCAGCATGATGAATCTTTCCTTTGCGTTGTTCGCAGGTCCATCGCCTTCCGCACGTGAACTAGAGAACAATTACGCTGCCCTGTTTGAGCCAAAACAAGATATTCCGTTTGCTTTTCTCGTAGCTATACCTATAACCTTGCTTGTTGTTCTGCTGGCCTTGTTTATCCGAGCACTTGAAGCAGCAAAACGGAGATGTGGCGCTGAGCTTGTGGATAAAACAGACCGAAATGGAGACGTTGTTGTGTTCAGAGACACTTCATTTAATAGCAATAAAGAATCTGCTAATCAGGTACTAACTTGTCTTGTGTCTAATTTAAAGTTTAGCTCACCTTGTATTTTTAGGCACAACAGTGTTGTATTAGTAGGAGACTATTCATTTGATAATCCCTTATTCCCAAAGCCTTTTGTCCCAATTTAACTTTTAACTTTGCAGGTGAGTATTAGAGGGATAATACAATACTCTTGGATGCATGGAAGAATAGTTATGTGTAAAAAAGTTTTACCCATTTTGCAAAAGATGATAATAAAAACTGTTAAATTATAAAGTCTCATGCCAATAGAGAATATTCTCTGTTGTCATTAAGGGGTCAAAGCCCGGGGGGGGGTACTGCCATATATGGGCTATATAGGTATATGCCACTGTGAAGGGTATGGTTTTCAAGCAGTTTACTCTGGGATAGGGTAAATATAAATCAGAGAGTTTGGGTCTAGAAGAGGGTATCATTTTCCATTTAAACTGATCAATTGGCTGAAGATTTTAGTCTAGACTAGGGAAACCGGGAATTGCAACTCAAGAATATAAAAAAATCAATTTGGTTTTGTTTTGGCTGGACTGTGCTAGTGACCTCAGTTTTTTCTGGAAAACAGCTACTCTAGGATGGGGGGGATTTGGGGAGTTTAGTCTAGTATTGGGTAGCAAAATTCACTTGAAATAGCTCTGGTATAGGCTAAGGGTTCCAGGGTCCCAGCGGCTCATCCCCACCTAAAAAGTCCTAAAGTACCCCCCCCCCCCCCTCCGAGTCAAAGTATGTTTGGATTGTGATCAAAGTATACGAGTAAATTGAAGGTGAAGGAATAATCACGACAAAGTTTGAAAGAACGCGAATGCATCTTTTGATGGTCCTTGATGCTTTCGACATCGTCTTTGCTAAATATGAGCTACTTAATTATGAGCAGAGTGGGTTTTGTTTAGTACTCTTTGTTTGTAGTTTTTGCTAAACTCATCAGTTAAATCGTTAAGAAATTGTAATGCTGACCACTTTCGATGTATTTTACTGAGATTTAGAATGATCGAAATGGATAAACATGTTTATTCATTTTTTATTCATTTTC
>NC_133204.1:29028182-29038182 GCF_958299795.1 Porites lutea
TATCCCTGAGCTAACCGTCCAGAAAAAATGAAAGATCAGCAAATTTGCAACATCATCAGCAGCGTGTTATTCTTTTCTGGGATCATTTTACGTTTGTGTGAAAGTGCCCACCTACCCCTCCCCTAAGCCAGCATTTTGCCCTTAGTAAGAACTAAGTGTTAATGTGGGTTTAGGGGAGAGGTAGGTGGGCAGTTTCCCAGAAACGTAAAATGCCTTTTTTCCAGGATACCGTCGATATTATGGGTACTTTCAATGAAAATGAATGAAAAATAATCCTTTTTGAATACATCGTTTCTTCTCTTAACGAAATATCCTAATGATCCGGATTTTTGATCCGATCTCGGATTTATTAAAGAGACACACCCTTAAATTCGTGTTTCGTATTTTCCTAAATCAGTCACTAAAAAGACATGAATTATAATAAATTTGATGAAATATTGCAAAATTATATGTAATGCTATAATTCAATGAGCAAAAAAAGTCAGTTTTACAACAAAAAAGCAAATTTTCAAACCAAAAGATGGCTGTCAAAATCTCTGCTATCATGGTAACGGCAATGTTAACATACACGACACAATGACTTTAAAATGTTCCCCAGTTAATTGATAGGAAAAGTCGCTAATGCTCCATTCACAGCAAATAAACATGTATAAATTTGTCAGGTTTAAATAATAGTAATAATAACGGAAAACTAGAAAACAGGTTTTTACACAGGATTCAAATGAAAATCAGATTAATTCAGCAAGCAGCGTTAAATGAAGAAAGTAATATGTTTAAAACCGTGTTTAACTAAAAATGTCTACGTTTTGGAGTTAATTGGGCTTAAATGAGCTCAAAAGCCCTCTCCCGGCCTGAAATGGTTTAATATTAATACAGGGCTGTTCTTCTACTGAAAAGGTTGTTATAATAGACAGGTTTATTCGCTGCCAACATACTACTACTCCGAACTGGGCCCTTCTTTTACAGTTTTTACAGTTTCTTCGAAGAAACAAGCATGCTTGTGCCTATAGTAGCGCACCACGATGGCCTTTTTTCTTCTTTCTTCCTTCTCCTTTGGACTGAACATGGAGTTAGCAATTGCAATCGCCGTGGGCTGATTTGACGGACTGCTTTCAACTTCACCAACAGCTGCCCTGCCCATTTCGTTTATCGCAGAGTAAAGATCCTTGGCGAAAGCAATCAGCTCCTTTAAGTGTCTGGAAGCACCTGGAAGACTGCTCTCTCCGACGGCTTTAGTGAGCTCATACAGCAGAATTTGTGGATCCACCTTTTCCAGATCCAGAACGCCAACCTGACGCTAAATTCGTACTTGTAAAACATGCAATCGATGCGCAAAAGGCTATTGTTCGCGAACACTACATGGAAGTCTTGCTTTTCAGTTTCGCCAACCGACTCATTCCCCAACATCGCGTTCAAACCCACCGTTATCAGGTCTGTGACGCCACTGAGGAAATCCCCCTTAAGGACCTCGCCGATGGCTTTCCCGACTTCTTCACTTGTAGCGCTGGAAACCTTAATCGAGTATTTCATCGATTTGTCCACGACTGCTACGATTGGCAAACTCTTATCCTCTACGGCTGAGTTCTCCATCTAAAAAAAATCAGGCTTAAGTATTGTAGCTGGATCATGTGATTTTACGTGTCTGGGAGAGATTTCACTAACAAAACAGTGAAAATTAGCATTTAAAGCTATTTAACTAGTTGTTTCAAGCAAGAAAAAGAATAACGATAACAGCAAAAGGTTTGATGACTTGAGTATGGCAGTGAAGATCAAGGGGAAATTAACACGGATTCCATCAGGAAATTGAGTAACTTTAATTTTCAGTGGTCAAAAACCTTGTACTAGAGTATTGTATTCTTTTTTACACTTTTCAAGGGCTACAGATTTAATTAGTTATCTCTAATAACACCAAAGAAAATTTCTTATGGGAGCTCGAGAAAATAAATTTCAAATTTCATAATTTGAAATCTTCGCATGAAATTTTGCCTGTTTTTGCACAATTTCCATGAAAAAGGTTTTTGCCTACTGAAAATTGAAATTATTCCGGGAATTTCCTGATGAATTCCGTCTTAAAAACAGTCTACATGTACTCGGTCTAGTGAATAGCTTGCATATAAACTGAACCAAAACAAAGTCCTCCTTCCTTTAAATTTCGAAATTATAGAATTAATGAATAGATTACTTTGGCAGATGCAGAGTCGATCTTGCTCTGCATCCTCTTGTGCATAAGCTGAAATGCCTCCACAGCCTCCTCGTCATTTTCTTTCTGTTGCTCTTTAATTGCCTTTGATATGGGGTTACCCATATTTTCAATAGAACTTTCACTTAACAAATCTCTCACTGTCTCAGCAGCTCTCTGTTTCTTCTAAGCCTTTGTCGCTCTCTGTAGCCACTGAAATGATTCACCTTTGGGCAGGGTTTTTTAAGACAGTGAAATGTAGTTTTGAATTGTTATGCTAAACACTTTGACTTTGATGACAGGATAATTAATTTTTTTTCTTTTGTTTTGCATTGTTTAGTTTTGCTTTTTTGCCTTAATAAAACTGATACAATTCAATAACGCACTTTGCTGTATTCGATTCTCGACATAAAAAAATTCTTCATCCCATTTATAACATTATCAGTCTAACCTGACTAAGAAGTAGCACCTCATTTATTTAATAGTATCAGTCTAACCTGACTAAGAAATACTCTTGTTTACACATCTAAATAAATTTTCTAAAAAGGGATAATTGGGAATTCAATTCCTTACAAAAAATTTAGACTTTAAAATTCTACCATAGAGACAAAACTGGCTGCAAAAAAACGTATTAATTGAAAGCTCGTCAAAACTAGCATGGTAAACTTGTCAATGACTTGTTGCTAACAACCTGCTGCCTCTGAAAAAGAACAGAGTCACTTGCACCCGGATATGATTGTGATTTATTAAAGTCTCTCTATAATAAACGCTGCATGAAACTCACTTTCTCATGAAAAGTCCCAAGAGCTTTTTAACCATTCTTATTGGTAATCATGCTTAGAATTTATGGGAAATAAAGTTTTGTTCACGCGCACGAGTTTGTTTTTGAAAAAACAAAACATTTATTTCTCTTTACTAGAGAAACAACTGTCACCTACACTGGATTATTGAATATGCTGCTAACTGATCAGGAAAGAGGAAAACTTTTGAGCATATCGCACGCGTGGCTTCCCTATCTATTGAGTCTCTATGGTGAAAAACTCTACATACGCAGGGCCTTGCAATGGGCATAAGATGACGTGTCCAGGGGCGGTTGTGTTCATTCAACTTTGATTCTCTTATAATTTTGCTTTCAATAAAGTCTCTAGTACTCGGCGATAAAGATGAAACTTTCTAGCGTTTTGAAATTGAGTTCCTAGTCACTTAAACTAACAGCAAAAACGTTTCATACATGCCCTTCAAACATAACCTGATATACGCAATTAATCGACATGTTCAATTGAATTGGGCGGCGGGACCCTTTTCAATTAGGTCCTGCATTTTTCTTGAGAATGACCTTTGTCAGATTACCTTTAACGTTCTTTATCAACAACCCTGAATAAGACAAAAAGGTTCTTTTTCTGGGTTGTCATTTTTTTGACAGAATATTGGAGATTGTTTGTAAATGAATTCCACAGCGATATTGAATTTACCTAGCAGCCCTTTCCCCATATTTCTCTTTGTTTTATCGCCGTTTAAAACAACATCAGGGCGATCATTTGATCTGGGGGAGACACTCAACGAAGTTACAAACGGGGAAGCTCGGCATCAAGGTCCGACCCCTAGTTTTATACATGCATATACCATTTCTGACAGAAAAGGTTCCCCTTTCATATACCGTGTGGCACGGGTTCTAATTTTTGTTTGCGATTTTTGCAATTTTTCCAAGAAAAGTTCCCACAAATAAAACTATAACCGCAAAAATTTACTCCAGAGTTAATATTCTCTAACATAAATTCGCTACACAAAAATACAGTACCAAGATTTTGTTTCTGTTCAATTACAACTTTATCTCTTTCCTTCAGAAACAAAACTGTGCACAATTTATTACTGGTTTTACATAGGATACTCACACCGTGAGTATTGTTTGGCGTATTCATTTCTGTTACACGTACAAATGTACTCAATAAAAACGAAAATTTTATCAATGCTGGGTCCGGTAATTTCTGAAAGTCCCGAAAATTAATTCCCAGCAAGAAAAACCATTGTTGCCTAATCGCAAAAAATCATGAGCTCCCGCAAAAACACAAAAAAATCGCCAATCCGCAAAAATAAACTCAAAAAGTTCGTCTCACACGATATATTTGCAGAGCTTTGCAGGTGACGCTGGAAACTAATAGAAACAACTGTAAACGAGTTTTGCTACGAAAGCATAAATTCATCTCTCGAGGTACTCATAAACATTGAAGTAATATTTTTTTCTAAAATAAGGACTATCCAGAATGGAAAATCCAGGAAAGAAAGTCACTTTTTCAACCTACACGAAAGCTCTCTCTCCAAGTAAATGCCTTATCACGCAAAAGTTAAGAAATTCAAGCGAACATGATCACAAAACGAAGAAGCTTTCGATCTGACAATATGTGGAAAATATGTTTTTAGCCGCTCTAATACTTCTTGAAAGTAAAAACTCAGGAGGATCTATGGGTGAAAACCAAAATTATGAATAAATCACGAAACCAGGAAAATTTCTTGTCCCGGTTGCGCAGTCAAAAGTGCATCGGTTAGCCTGCTTTTAAGTCTTTTTACAGACCGAAATGACGGAGTTCCATACCCCTCAATATACTTAAAACTGTTAATTCTCTACCTTTTCATATACCTGAAGCCTGAAAAGGGCACCGGTTTCGGGCCTATAGACCCTTATAGGAAGTACAACCCGACCCCGGTTTTAAGCTATTGGTAGCTTGGTTTACGAAACATTTCGAAAGAAAAAACAGCCATAAAAGAATAAATGAAATGTATTCGATGAGAAAGATATAATAAATCAAAAGAGGTTAACTGTATTGGTTAGCTTTTTTTTAGCTGCCTACCGTGCACAACGCGTAATAGCATTGTTCTAATCATGCTGCACTAAGTAACCAGTAGCAACGTGTCATAGGTGATACAAACGTTTGGCACGGTCAGGGAATTGAACTCGATCCTCATATACACCTCAGTTTTTGGTTTTTGCATTTGATTCTCACTATAGCTTTCACAACCAGATCCCATTTAACGGCAGTCATCTTCATCTTCACTTGACTCATTTGAAGATTCACGACATGAAATACCTGTGTTCCTGCTGTTCCCTTATCCATGAGAGACTGGACATCAAGTCGTAATTTTCTAAGTTTACTTTAACTGCGAAGCTCTGATGAGATTTTCTTCTGAAATTTTTTTTTTAAAGTAGAGAAAATGCATATTTCATTTATTTAGATTTTTCTCTTGGAAAAACCTTTTTTTCGGAAGTCATTAACTGATTCAATTTCTGTGTAAGTAAAAGCCAAACAACATTCAAAACTTGGTCTAGATTGATTAAAAATAATATCCTAACAATAGTTTTTTAGCAAACATTCATAACTGTTGTAGAGATTTGCAGAAACATGAGAGCATGCTCAAAGTCTGAGTCTGAGTAACTGAGTAAATCAAAGTTTGTCAAATTTGAAAATTAGTTTTCGCAGAGGCACAATGCTCATTGTTTTCCAAAGATATTTGCTAGTAAGGTGGGGTGTGCGCAGCAACCATCGCATGTTCAATCGAAATATATACGCCAAGGGTTCAAATTTATGAGGAGTTGATGGTTCGCTGTACGACTGAAAGGTAGTCTTGTGAAGCAGATCGTATCAGCTAGTGGGATTCGTATGAAAAAGTAATCCGGTAATGGGGAACATAACAGACAAGATAAAAGAGATGCAAGACAAAAATGATACCGAGACAAAAGAAAAGCTGCAGATGGTCCATAATATGATGGTCGATAAGATTACAGCAGCATCCAACAAGATAGGGGACGAGGCGGCGGAGGACAAAAGCCTTCCTATTGTATCCGTTGTGGATAAGTCAGAAAAATACCAAATCAAGGTCGAAAGCACGCCAGATAAAGATATTAAAAAAGCCATTGGTGAGGTCATGAGTGGCGATTTCTTAGGCGGGTTAAAAAACCTCCTAAGTGTAGCTCTTAACGAGGTTTTGGGCAACACATCAGCAGGCGAGGCCGAGAAGACTGATTTTCACGTCATCTACGCCAACAACAGCCTACTTCGGCTTGACTACATGATGTATAAGTACACTTTCGCTTCGAAAGGATTGAAGGACGAATGCACGAATGCTTTCTGCTACTGCATGCAGGTCGGCATTCTAGACCTGGAGAAAGTGGATCCGCAGATAATGTTGTACGAGCTGACCAGAGCCGTTGGAGAAGAGGAACTTCCAAGCGCATTAACGCATTTGGAGGGACTGACTGTGTTTGCTGAAAGGCTTTACAGTGCTGTTGCAAAGTTGAAGAAAGCTGCTCTTACAGGCGGAAATCCCAGCGACGAAGGTGGGAAACCGGGTGGAGACGGCAAGGAAGTCAAGCCAGACGCCAATGGCTCCCAAGAAGAAGAAAAACAAAAGGGAGATGGAGATTCCACCTGAACAATATCGCCGGGCTTGGAGATAGAAAAAGCCTCTAAGGAGCAGATTAATCTGAACAACTCATTGTATGTTATCATCACACTTTTTTTCATAGTAAATCAGGGTAGAATGGATTGGAAACAACCTGAAATAAATGTTTTTTTTTCCCTTTTTTGCGTTGTTTGGTTTTGCTTTTTTGCCTTAAACTGATACGATTCAAAATCTTACTTTGCTGTATTCGATTGCCGACATAAAGAAAATGTTCATCCTAATTATAATAGTATTCTCTAACCTGACTAAGTACTCTTGTTCACACATCTAAATAAATTTGTTAAAAGACGATTAACTGGGAATTCCATTACTAAAACTTTTAGACCTTTAAACTCTATAACAGAGACAAAACTGGCTACAGAAATGTATTAATTAAAAGCTCGTCAAAAATAGTAAACTTGTTGTTAACAATTTGCTGCCAATAAAAAATAACGGATTCACTTGCACCCGGATATGACTGTGATTTATTGAAGTCTTTTCACTTTCTTTTGAAAAGTTCCAAGCTTATTGGTAATCATGCTTAGAATTTATGTTGAGTAATGTTTTGTTCACGCGAATGAGTTTGTTTTTGAAAACAAATTTTCTTTTCTTACTAGAGAAACTGCTGTCACATGCACTTGTTTCTTAATATGCTATTACATGTAACTGATCAGAAAAGAAACTTTTGAGCATATAGCACGCGTGGTTTCCCTATCTATTGAGTCTCTATGGTGAAAATCTCTACATACGCACGGCCTTGGGTATAAGATGACGTGTCCAGGGGCGGGTTAAGGTTAGGGTCAGGGTTAGGGTTTAGGTTCTATTGAATTGGCTGGCAGGACCTTTTTCAATAACTCATTTACGTCTTGCATTTTTTGTGAGAATGATCTTTGTCAGATTACCTTTAACATCCTTTCAACAACTCTGAATAAGGAAAAAAGGTTCTTTTTCTAGGTTGTCATTTTTTGACAGAAAATTGGAGATTGTTTGTAAATGAATTCCACACCGAGGATGAATTTACCTAGCAGCCCTGTTCCCATATTTCTTTAATTATATATAACTATATTTACAAGGCAGAGAGAGTTTCTTTGATAAATGTTAACGTAAAAAAAACGCACGTCCGTTTCGACGGTTGTCACTTTTCCCGCCAAAATAGTGAACTTACGCAACAGGACGGAAGAGGAAGCGTGACCATTATTTTGTTTGAAACAACTTTTCACCAGACTTAACTTTCCTTTAAACAGATCTTTTTGTAAAGACCAAAAAACATTAATGTTAAGTGAATATCACGACATAACACGCAAGTTATAGCCCTGTCACGTTTGTTACACGGAAGTGTTTTGTCGTCCTCTTCTTCCTGCCGTTCTGTTGCGTAAACTCACTAATGACCCTGGCTCACGCGCGTGCACTACTAGCTATAGCTACTACTCTCAGTTAGTGTTGAGTATATCTTGTAATCGTAGGTTTCCTCTCCCTCGAATCTAAAGCTCTCCAGTAGCGTGGTTTACGAAACGTTTCGAAAAAAAAAATTAATAATTTATCACTGGAAGAATAAATGAAATCCATTCAATGAAAGATATTGAAAGTATATCGTACATCATACATCTCGGCTCTGATGAGATTTTCATCTGAAAAAAACGGACGGAGAGAACATGACTAAAATTTTGTCGAAGTTAAGTAGAGAAAATGTGTATTTCTGATTAGATTTTTCTCTTAGAAAACTTTCTTTCTGAAGTCATTAACTGATTTAATTTCAGTGCAAGTAAAATCCAAACAACATTCAAAACGTAGCTAACAATAGTTTAAAACAAACATTCGGAATTGAAAATTAATGTTGTAGAAATATACAGAAACGTCAGAGAATGCTTAAAGTCTAATTGAGTTTTAAATTAGCGATTGCTTTAATCAAACTTTGTCAAAATTGAAAATTAGTTTTTGCAGAGGCACAATGCTCATTGTTTTCCAGAGATGTTTGCTTCTAAGGTAGGGTGTGCGCAGCAACCATCGCATGTTCAATAGAAATATATTCGCTTAGATTCAATTTAAGAGTAGCTGGTGGTTCCGCCGTACAACTGAGAGGTAGCATTACGAAGCAGTTTGCATCTGTTACTAGGATAGCAAGAGGAAAATGATGCTGAGACAAGAGAAAGCCTGAGGGTGGTCCATAATATGATGGTCGATAAGGTTACAGCAGCATCCAACAAGATGGGGGACGAAGCAGCGGAAGACAAAAGCCTTCCTGTTGTATCCGTTATGGATAAGTCAGAAAAATACCAAATCAAGGTCACAAGCGTGCCAGATAAAGGTATTGAAAATGCCATAGGCGAGGTCATGAGTGGCGATTTCTTAGGCGGGTTAAAAAAACCTCATAAACGTAGCTCTTAACGAGGTTTTGGGCAACCCATCAGCAGGCGAGACTGAGAAGACCGACTCTCGCGTAATCTACCCCAACAACGGCTCCACTACGTGATCTATAAGTCATGTACACTTTCGCTTGGAAAGGATTGAGGGACGAATGCACGAATGCTTTCTGCTACTGCATGCAGGTAGGCATTCTAGACCTGGAGAAAGTGGATTCACAGAGAATGTTGTAAGAGCTGACCAGAGCCATTGGAGAAGAAGGACTTCCAAACGCAATGAAGCTTTTGGAGGGATTGACTGTGTTTGCTGAAAAGCTTTACAGTGCTGTTGCAAAGTCAAAAAAAAAAAAAGCTCTTACAGGCGGAGTTCCCAGCGACGAAGGTGGACAAAGACAGCCAGGAAAGGAAGCCTGACTTCGCTGGCCCAAGCCGCTGAGGAAACATCCAGGAACAGAGATGGAGATTCTACCGGAAGAGTCTTAAGGCCGCCGGGCTTGGAAATAGGAAAAGCCTCTGTGGAGTAGATTAGTCTGAACAGTTCATTGTTTATTATTATCTAACTCTGTGTTGTTCTCAAAGTAAATCAGGGTAGAATGGATTGGAAACAACCCAAAATATATTCACTAAATGGAAATGTCCCGGCCAGAGGCTTTTTACTGAGCGCTTTAAGGTGACTCGACCTAGTTTTTTTTTTTTTTAGGGGGGGGGTACCATCCTACTTTGAAGCTCTCTGGTATCCCCACCTTTACTTTTATCGTAAGTCTAACACATAGAATGGATAACATATAGATCAATCTACAATATAACATAAAATTTTTGGCGATCGGAGTAAATGTCACGTGGTTATAATGCCACGCCCCTTTGAGGTCTGAGTCGAAAATCTGCTGTTGCCGGCATTTTTTCGTAAAAATCTCTCGGCTACAGGTAGTGCGCATTAGTGCCTTGCGCTGAACAGAGTTTCACCAAAATCGCAAAGACTTAATTCGAGAAATTCAGCAGTTTCCAAATTTAGGTCATAATTTATGCG
>NC_133204.1:29043182-29045682 GCF_958299795.1 Porites lutea
AGATTGGAATCCGGAATCCAACTTACTAAAGATACACTCCAGATTAAATGGGGCTACTCGCTCGTAAGAAAAACCATCCGTGGGGAAGAAATGATTGCGTGACGAACGAACCCCAAAGGACGTCCGCGGGGAGGCTAATCTATGGACAGCCTCCCGAGGGTATAGACCTGAACGTGACGACATAATATCGGCATATCTGGTGTCAAAACAATAGTCCACGAGCTCCATATGAAAGGTCGAGGTCACGGCCACATGATTAAAATTCTATAATAACGAGGGAACCCTTGCTTATGAGCGGCTGGGAGGATCACAAAATTGGGGGGTTTCAAGGGAATACAGCCCAGCCTTTTTAAGGTTTAAATTGAATTGTTATGAATAACTTCGACCACTGGCTATGTTTGATTCTCTGTTGTTCACTCGCTTCGCTGACCTTTAAAAAATCAAAAGCGATTTTATGCGAGCTTTTTGACCTGGCATAGGACAGGAAAGGTGCACCTGGGGTGAACCTTTTCTTGAACCTTCCTGGTCCTCCTGGTTCACAAATGAAAATAAACGACTACGTTCAACAGTTTACCTAAAAAGTAAAAAAAGAAATTCACAGTCTCCTAGTGCCTAATTTGGTCCTCGTAGTTTTGCTGAGAACAGTTTAATGGTTTTGATAATCTTTATTTGAGAAATAAGCCAGGAACTGTCAGAACCGTACCAATCAGCTGTCACTAAAGTAATCACATGCAAGTACGCGGTGGGTGCCTTTTTCATTCATCCCCCGGCATTCGAGTGAAATCTCGCCACCTCTTCGATCAGACCAGTTTGAAGTTTGTTGTTTGTTGGATTTTTCTTTTCTACTGTTATTGGAAAGCACAAGCAAAAACAAAAGGCTGAGAGAGAAAGGTACTTGTAATACTGTGTTGTGAAATTTTATACCAATTTTTAGCTGACTGCGATAGATCTAAACGTGCCAAAGGCAAAGCTGCATGATTCTCGTTTGTGTCAATCTGTGGACTGTACTGAACGTAGCCTGCGTGGCAGGCGTTTGAAAGGGAAGGGAAAGAGAGTTTAAGGTGCGGCACCTAAAACTCCCTTTCCCTTCCCTTTCAAATGCCTGCCACGCAGGCTTTACATGTACTGAACGTGGCGGCAAGCAAGTCACAATCATAAACAAATTAAAGAAACGTTACGTTTATAGTTTTAAGCCCGCTGATTGATTTTTTTCGCAATCATACGTGTAACAAAGGATCACAAGTTCTTCAAGTGAATACCTCTGCGCGAATCGAGTCTGCCTGCACGTTTAGGGATGGTTTGAGTTTTCTTATAAAGAGCATCTCCTTAATTAGGCAATCAAATTTGTTAGAACCTTAAGTGAGCACGTGAAATTGTTCTAAAAGAAAAGGTGGTACGTCCGAGTTATGTTCGCTAAAATAATGTTTGCAAATTGACGACGATTTCTGTTTGTGTCCATCAACGCGTTCGTGGAGGTGACCGCGAGTGTAACCAACATATCCAGCATATCCTGCATTGTTGGTTAACAATGGCTGGCTTGACTTCTCGAAATTTAAGGTCTTCGTTGAGTTTTCTGCTGATGAACACGAGCTGAATAGTGGTCTTGATTTTTAAGCTGAGGTCTGTGAGACGTTTTTTCACTATATTAGCAGAGACCTGATCTTTAAATGGTATGACAACTCGGATGGGGGCTGGAGTCGTGTCGGTTGATGGAATTAACTGCTGGTCTGCTACCTTGGAATCTACGAATTGTTTGACAGCCAGATTGAATAGGTGCCTCGGGTACTTAAGCTTTAAGAATACAGTCTCAAGCCGATCGCATTTAATTTTACGTCGTCCTTGGAGAAAATATCGTATACATTGCTAAACGCTTAGAACGAGCCCACGTGTCAGAAACGCGCAGATCTCTCTCGATCTCTCAGTCATCTCAGACTCGATCGAGGATCAGACGGACTTTTCATGTTTTCTGGTTCTACAGTTGTGATTAGGCCTCGTTCACATTGAGGTCGCTTTTGGAAATTAGACCGATCTGAGATCGGTTTAGCCCGTTTTTTTTCTTTGAAATGGATCCTAGAGCCACCTAGAACGCGCTAATATGAAATAAAACTCGCGGGGGATTTCATAATCTCACACTCAGATCTCTTACTTATTGATGAAGCCAAAGGCGAGATCTGGTCAAATCCGATTTTGTACCCGTGTTTGCCTGTCAGGAATGTGACAGGCCATGAAAGAGCGTATGCTTGAAATTAATCCTCAATTTTTGACGTGTTAAACAACGAATTTGATAGAGCCGTGAAGCTTTTTCTATTAAAACGTGGTTATGCGCACATCTTAAGTATGAACCAACTAATTTTTGTGTTCTTTCTTATCTTTTTAACATCAAATTCAACGCGACAACTGGGGCCAGATCTCGCCTTTGGCTTCGTCAACAAGAGAACTGGGTACGAGATTAGGGATTTCATTGACCTCTGGGGCGAGGGGGGAGGGGTGGTTTGCTCTC
>NC_133204.1:29050682-29078182 GCF_958299795.1 Porites lutea
CAAATTTAGTTACATGCATACGACCTTGCTGCCCGCCATTAAAGCGATTATGATTTAAAAATGTGACTTTGTAAGGGTTTTTTCTTAGGAAAATGCGGTATACAAATGCATATTGATCAATTCCCCCCTTGGCTGGGTTATTACCAGCAGCCATGATCATGTAACTAGCTTTATTGGCGATTTTAACAGCGCCATCCGGAAGATTAATCAGCCCATTTGAGGAACTGCGTCGATTAGGATGCCAGCTGTAACCAAAGGGATTGTTCATGTTGGGTATTGCCTTGTTGTTGACATTTTCACTCGGTGTATGAACGTAGCCGTAACTTGCTAGCATCCATCCTCCACCAGCGAAGCTCATGTCGCAGTACGTTTCAGCAGGGGCTGTTTCATTTGGGGGCTGTATCCAATACATGCCGCTGCCCTGACTTTCTCCGGCGTCAAGGATTGCTTGAGCGTTTGGCGCCGGGTTCTCTTTGGTTCCAAGCCTACTCCTCCTGTCGCACTGAGCGCCATAGTAGGAAGGTGGGCATTTACATCGGTTGTCTCCAATGCAAGTACCGCCGTTTTTACAGGGCTTTGCTGCACATTTGCCTAAAAGAAAAAGGAAGGGCTATTTTCATATACTCTTAACAATTTAAAGCAGATAATACTCCAATGAAAGTCACTGCTAAGGCATATTACTTGAATTGGTTAAAGTATCTTAAAGTGTTGAATATGTTTTATTCACAAAAAAGTTTAAAATAAGGAAAGAAGGTTGTATCAGTTAATTGCCCTGGAAAACCCCTACCATTCAAGGCAGGCCATCACCATTTCGATTTTAATTATCACCATTATTTGTTCTGTCACTAAGATGGCAGTTTACGTGAAGGCTGCAATCCCAAGCAATCACTGCAAGTAATATTTCCATGTAAAATTATATTTTCATTATTCTTACTTTTTCCCTTCTTTTGACAAAACGCTCCAGTGTATCCTGCCGGGCAAGTGCACCACACAGCTGACGGCCCAGCACACTTCCCCCCGTTGCGACAGTAAAGATCTTTACAAACTGAAAGAAAACATACCTCAGCTTTGGTGTTTCATTAGCACCGATACACTTTAATTTAACTTCTTCCAAAATCTACAATAGTGCCTCTTTTCCGATGAAGAAATAACCAAAACAACAGAACCAATAAGGTCAAGTTACACGAAAAACGACGGTTTTTAGCGCAACACAGCCTTGCATCATTGTTACGACATTGGCTTAAATAGCTGCAACATTGTTCCAACATTGCAACGGTGTGTTGCGCTAAAAATCGTCCTTACGAATCATCTCGAATTTCAGGGATGAAAAATACATTTTTTTTCCTTTTCTTTCCCCCTCGAAATATTTTAAAAATATATCGAAACTGCTTACAGTACAGTGCACCCTACGGTCAGTTATTCAGTTTTGGGGGGGTTTTATCCCTTTTGTGGCTTTCCCCGTAAACAATAATAGCTATTTTTTTGTGTGAACGTTTTCTTTCAATTACACTAACCGTCACATTCTTTACTGCTGCAGTAATTGATAAGAGACGCTTTTATTTCTTCGCATTCTGTGGCTGTGATGTTATTTTTACAATGAATCATCTCGGAGAAATTTTTGCATCTTTCCACGGCTTTTTCCAGTTTATCAAAACACTCCAGACAGGATGCTAATTATAAAAAAAAAGATAAGATTCAGAGTTAGAAGATGCTTTTAATGACGAGAGTGGGCTGGGTTTATTCTATATCCTTGATTTTCTAAACTTTTGGAGTTCTTTATTTCTCTTCATTTAAACGCGTTAACAAAGCAATTTGTCGTTTAAGTTCAATGTGGCAATGGCAATATAAATATCTCAAGTAAGTGATAATGAAGGAGGCCCAACGCAAATTTACGGCAACCAAAACTGGTCCTCGTATTGATAGATTCCCCTTTGAAGTCGTCAAAAAAGAACCTTAAAAGTGAACTTTTACTTTCCAGGAATAGTTCTTGCTGCAAAAAAAAATGATAATAAAATAAACAAAATTATATTGTTGATGTTTTTATGAAATTGGTCATAATGGTGTGAGCGTTCATTATGATGTATTATTATTCATTCAAAATATTTCTCCGATTCTGATTGGCTAAAAGCACACGCATAATTCACCGTAACCAGTTACTGATGACCAAATATGGAAGAATTTTGTGTTAACGAGGAAATGACATTAAGGCACCATTGACCGAGAAGACCTGGGGACGAAGTTGAGTTGTTTTGGTTGTGAAAAAAAAATGGCGGACATTTCACTCGTTTCAAGTTAAGAGTAAGAACTACAGCTGGAACTAGGCGAAATAATTGCTAAAAGCATGGCAAAAACAGCAAGAAGACAACTCGGAGGGCGACATCTGCTATATTTGAAGAATATTTGCGGAGCTGGACCAACCTAAACGTACAGTATAGAAGATGAACTTAGCATCGATGCAGGTAAGCATGTTTCAGCTATGTTTTTAAACTAGGAATTATTTTGAATGAATAATAAAGCAATTTATGAATTCGGCTTTCGTAGGATATGAAAAATTAAGCAGATCTCGGAGGGTATTGTCCACCTCGGCCTTCGGTCTCGGTAGATAACACCCTCCTCTATCTGCTTAATTCTTCATATCCTACTCAGCCTCATTCATTAATTACTAATTAAGTCTGGGACTATTTTTATGTAACTTGTTTTGTAACAAAATTCCAAAACTACAAGATACTTAGGACATCCAAGAATAAAGTCTCCCTCTGAACGTTTTATATCGCCTCAGAAGAGTTTATAAGGCCGGATGATCTGAGTTAGCTAGCACTCACCTTTTGCGCTATGGGCGCTGCAAAGCTTCTTTAGCTTTTGATCGAAGTCGGTACAAATTTTGTCAACGTTTAGGTGTGAACTGTTTGATCTGCGACATTTTGCAGTGGTCGCCGCAGCCTGCTTTACACATTCCTCGTAACTCACATACTAAAACATAGAATGAAAAGGTGCCGGAATAACCAGCTAGCTGTTTAGTGACCGGAGGTTCTAATAAAGGGGCAGTGTTGTTGTGCCTTTCCCTCACTACCAGTAATACATATCCATTCTCACAACATAACCGGCAGTAATGGCCTTTCCAATTATCAGTAGTACAAATAAAAGTGTCCCCGATTGTCAAGGAGAGTGGGAAGAAAATTCAGTGCAAGATCATTCACGTGGTTTAGCGAGTCACAAAATAGATAATGCCCGCCCGAGTAAAAATCTGTGGAAAAAATGTGTAGGAGTAGAATAGTGGCAGCGTCAAAAACAGAGAAACTGCGAGCGTCCTTTGGGCGAAGAGATTTTGAATCAGTAACAAATAAAATTCTACTGATTAAACCTTTCTAAGGGATGATAGATATTGCTGAAATGATGATTCGCTCGCAGGACGCTGCATGCGATAGAAAAATGAAATAAATAAACTTAAAGGAGCTGTGTCACGGCTACTGCGCATGCTTGCATTTGACAGATGCAAATGATGTAAACAAGGCCATGTTTATATGAGCCCATGTGAAAAGCCGACTCGCGCTGCGAAACCTTCATCGAGATTCCTTATTGTCGTTAGAACCTTTTACAGAAATGAGCCTTTCTTCGGAACAAAGTCGCTCTTTTGCGGTATGTATTCGTGTATTAATTTAGCCACAACTTTCTTGCCGCTTTTGTAGTCAGCGACTCGCGCTCTACTCTTCCCGGACTTCTGAATATCGCAGTTTATTCCACTCGATTGCGCAAAATCTAGTCAACATTATTTCCTTCCCGTTTGCGCAGGACAACGTCCCTAACTCTTGCCAGTGTACAAGCACTTGCTCTACGAAAGCAGGAAGAAAAAGGACTGGATGTCGTTGCAAAACACCCGGTCGCTACTGCGGAGAGGCTTGTTCGTGCAGTCGACGAAAGCCGTGCAAGAACAGAGAGGTGGGGAAACAAAGCTCGGTTGAGGTCTAAAATTCGCTGGAAGGAAGTACTAGTACAGTTTGCGATTTCTTTTTTATCATGTGAAGGCTGCATCCGTGGCATCCCAAGGATGGGGATTCGTCCAAGGACCGCCAGGCCAACCAGATAATGGTCTTACGGAGGAGCAAGAACGGGACATGGAAAATCGACGAGTGAAGGTACAATACTGAATTATAATTCATAGTCGATGGCACAAAAGATAGTCCTTCAAAAATCTCATCTGCTATTCCTTTATCTAGTAAGTTTCCCTTGTACAAGTTGTTGATTGTTGCTTCCCCTAAATGGAGCAAATTGTCTTTTGTTTTAGTGTCTCGTTTGTGTGTCATGTTCTGAAGTGTGCAAGATTTCTTAGGGAAGTCCCCTTTTTACTAGTTATTTTCTCGTCGATTACGCTCTTAAAAAAATCTACGTGTCAAGCTTCGACAGAATGTGATAAAAAGTAATTGTCCAGCTACTCTAACAAATTATTGCACTATTTTTCAACCTCACAGGAGTTTATCCAAACCCTGGATGAGGAGCTAGCAAAAAAACTTGCTACAAGAGCTCTACAGAGGGGAGTGGGCAGCATGGACTATATAGATATGCTTCTTATCCAGGAGGACCCAGAAGATGAGAATGATGATGCCGCTCTCCCATCTTCCCTTTCTCTATCCCCCCGAGAAGTGTCAAGTCCAGCACCACCGAACCCTGCCCAATCTACACCTGCATCCACCCCAGCCTCAGACTCGAGCATATCTGGAACATCAGCTTCAAGTGGTCCCTCATCTTTCAGGCCACCGCCAACAGCATCTATGGCAAGGTCAAGTGAACCAGTGCCTGAGTGGTGCAAATGTGGACATTGCCGCAGAATGTCGCAGGAGGTTGAGAACCGGTGCTGTAATTCTCGAGACTGTGTCTCACTTAGCGCACGCTTTCGCAAGCTATGCCTGGACCCTGATTATTTACAATTAAGTATAAAGTGTTCAGGGGATATCAGAAACGACCGTCAAGATAATAGCAGCAGAGCCTTCCGAAAGGCTGCCTATCGTCATTATATAATTGAAGAATATGGCTACCTTGGAAAACACAAAAGAAGGGTATACCCTTCATGCTATGTATGGAAAATTCGAGAGCACTACCCTTCCTCAACTGGGGTGTACATGGGGTTCAAACCTCGCTAAAATGGAAATAACTTTTTGATAGGTTTCTACAATGAATTTTTAATTGCAGTTGGTTTGTTCAACCTCATGCCATACCCCCAACCCCACTCCCCCTCAAAAAAAAGTTGTCCTGGATTGAGTACCCCTGTGAATATTGCCCCATGAAAACAATAGCATTGTAGCTGTATTTGCATTGTGGCAGTGCGAGCAAATTTTATAACATGGATAATTAGACTCACAAAAATGGATTCCAACGGTTAGTTCAATAAGGACCAACCTACTCCGGTATTTACATTTACTAACCAATCCTTTGTCTTCGGTTAACTTCTGCATTATTTAGTTTCACATATTGTGCATTAAAATTATTAAACAATTCTCATAGGTTATATTTATTGTCAATTTATTGTCAAAAACATCACTGTTGCTTATTGTGCATCATACATGACAGTCCTTCTTTGATGAATATTTTCTTACACTGCACATGAATACATAAAGGTTCCATATTCATTACATATTTTACATCATGTTTGCTAGTTTTTCTTAAACCTGCTGCTGTGCTGAATAAAAAGCTCGCGTGAAGGTGGGGGTGGCACCACAGCAATTGTAGGGGCTATCCTCCTTGGGTCATCAGCTTCCATTGGGACCGCCCTCTGCATATTTTCATTATCCACCACACGTAGACGAAACACTTTAGCCAGAAGCATCCAAATATAACCATAGTCTTTGGCCTGCTTTACAATTTTCACATTCCAACTCTTTGTTCTTTGGTTGTACTTCCGGGTCACAGCAACCTCGCCCAGCACATCTTCTTCTTCAGGAATATCGAGGTGATAGTTCCAGTCAATGGCAGCTAGTTGTTTTCTTGCTTTGTGGACTTTCTTCCTAAAAAGAACAATTGATCAAAATAGACAGTGTTCCATGAGATCTTTGTTCACACAGTGCAATTTTTTGAAGTATACAACAATTTGAGCTTCTCTGTAGGCTACAGGTAATATAAATACTATGAACTTTTAAAAATATGAAGTGTCGTTACTTACGTGTAGGAAATTCTCTTGCTGGCATACATCAATGACAGAGAGTTGGCTCGTTCTAATGCGCCTGTATGCCTAAAAGTAAAATAGATATTTTCGAAAAACATGGTTAAATATACATGTAATAATTAAAGAAGGACAATGAATTGAGCTTGACATAGAAAGGCATTTAGGGGCTGGCCAACACCTTAAGAAGGTTTTCTCAAGGTCCACAGTGGCAATAAAAAATAAACCCTTGCCTAAGCCTGACAACGTTAACGTTACTGAGCTTAGTTTAAGGAATGGGGCTGCTCGGAATTATTGACATAGTATTCATTAACACATTCTTCTTTTAAGTTTCCTCCATACATTTCTTTTGCCAAGGACCAAGCAGACAGGAATACAAACCAAAATATTTGTTCTTTGAAGACCATAACATTCATCCATAAACATTATATTTGAATAAACCAATGTACTGAAATAAGATATATATTTAGTCTCTCTTATGAAAACAGGGTTCCCCTTATATACCTGAATCTGGTGTAGTACTTGAAACTTTCAAGAAGGTCAGGATCCAGGATAATTTTTTGCAGTGCCTCAAACTCTTTGGATCTCCTGTCAAACCATGGAAGCTGTTGGTTTTCCTCAGTGATTGGCTCGTGTTCACAATGGCCATCAGCCCACTCATGTTGATTGCACACATGGTGTAATAGTGAGATCCAGGTATCCTGATTTCATAATAGTAAAATTTCATTGAAACAGATATAACAAGATGATAATGACATAGGGTCTGTTTACATGGACGTAGCGAACCCCAGGTAGGTGAGGTAACCCGCTTTGGTGGAGTATCCCGCTTGTCCATATAATTTTGTCTCATTTTAATTTGATAGATGGGGTGACCCACCACATTTTACCTCACCTATCAGAGGTCCCCCACCTCCATGTAAACAGACCCTAAAACATTGTGAAGAAACAAAGTGTTTACAGCCTGATATAATATAATGTGATAATTTTCAAAAAAGTCTCAGAAAAAAAAAATTCAGAGCTGTCACTAAGATTTCAAGTTGCTGGGTGCCTGTGATGTCAATGTCACTGTGGAAAAGGTGCAGCAGATTTGCAATTAACATCTCTCTAAAAGTACTGTTATACCTTGCTAACAGAGGTTTTCATGCACAAAAATAAAGAAAGAAAGAAAGAAAGAAAGAAAGAAAGAAAGAAAGAAAGAAAGAAAGAAAGAAAGAAAGAAAGAAAGAAAGAAAGAAAGAAAGAAAGAAAGAAAGAAAGCAAAAGGAAATATCAAACTGAACTACTTGAAAGAATAGTTACTAAAACTTTCTTTCTCATCCATCATGATTTATTGAATGTTCAGACATTCACTCAATGAAAACCTGATGCAGCTAAAATTTTTATCACAGGAAGAACGTCAAATTGCTCCTTCACCGTTATGTCCGAGACAGATATGTGAAATAATATGGAAACAGAAAATCAATACCGAAATGACCACCAACCTATTGTCACCAGCCATTCCAGCAACTGGACTTTCCACTGGTGGAGCAATGACAGAACCGTCATACTTGCCTCTTTTCACAGGGGTCGAGGTGTGCAAATTAGAATCATCTGCAAAACAATATGCAACATATTATAACTTTTATTTCAATGAAAACAGAATTAATCCCGATGGACTGTGTCCATAAATGTTCCGGCCACATGCACTGCTCACATAAAAAAGAAGTCCCTGAACAGGGATTCCAGATCGATCTCGTGCATCTAGTTACCTGCTTGGGGTTGTTGTACTGCACTTGACTCTTCCGTACTCTTCTTCATGGCTTGCTTGGCTTTTAAACTGTTAAAATAAAGTAATATTTAATAGGTAGTTAGATTCGACGTTGCAGCTTAGACTAAAAAGCAATATAAATGTAGAAGTCTTATTTTCTCACCTTTGTTGCCTTCGCATCTCAAACGACAACAAATGCTGCAAGAAAGCAGTGTCGGTGGAGAAGACACACTGAGCTTTCAGCGTTTTAAATGTGTCCAGAATGTCACGGCGGACGTAAATCCTTCCATGGGACTTGAGCAACGAACTCCGAGAGTCAGATCTCTTCTCTATGCTCCTAACAAAGCTTCCAGGTGACAAGAGCCTACGGCCACTACCGTAGCGTTTACCGCCTCGAGCCGACATCCTTCGCTTGGAGCGCTAAATAGCGCTTAGGATTTCCACAATTCTCCCAAAAATTACCGTAACACGAAAGCCTTATGTCTAAATAATTTAAATATATAGATAAAATACAAAACGAACACCGATTAGCGACGATGGAAACAGATTTTCACTTGATTTGTGAGGATTCGCGTCAGTTTGATTTCTTGCTGGACTGAACACTTTTCAAAGAATTGAGCATGCGCAATGCATGTGACACGGCTCCTTTAAGTGACAGCTTCTAAATCACCTTTTATTGTACAATGAATGTCATCGACTGGCCCGATTTTGTCAAGAAATGGTTGTTATACACACCTCATCACACTTCTTCTCTCCTTGCACGACGTCCGGTTGATGACTCGATGACTTAGCAGAAGACAACTGACTTAATGCAATACAGGAGGTAAACGTGAGGAAGACTAAAATGCGCATGACAAGATGCAGCGTGAATCCGTTAGGTTGAATCTATGATGAATCAATTTTCAGTATTAACCACTAAAACAATATTATAGTGAAAAAGAAAGCTGATTTAAGTAAAAATATGTGTTTGCTTCAGCAACATTAATTGCAAAAATTATTTTTACGGTCTCATGCGAAAACCGGAAACTTTTTAAAGTCGTATAAACTGTGATCCTGACAGGCTAATCGTGTGTTCATTACCTTTACCTTTACATCGGCCGTTTTTTCTTGCACGGCCTCAGCTTGTTGAAAACCAGAACTTATTTTAGGTGTTGAAACTGAGTAACAAATTTTCAAGAGTTGAAACAACTGGGGATTACCCTTTTAAGTTTTTATCTTTCTTTCTTTCTTTTTTTAATTTTACTGGTACTAAACAGAAACCCTGGTCGTTAAAAAAGTCAGTTCTGTGACGCAAAAGCAGCTACTATAATGTATCCGTTACACTTTCGAAAGTTTTAGTCCCTCGCATTATATAAAATATCCATACGAGCTTGTTTCTAGTTTGATAGTGAATTTGTTTACAACCTTGAATTGCGAAGCCAGTCGTTACATATCTAGTATACAAAATTCGGCAGCAACTTTTAAACCACCGATTAAAAAACTGGAAAAGAATAAAAATGAAAAGAGGAAGAACAAAATAATAAAAAACCAAAACAATAAAAAGTTTTGGAGAAACCGACTTACTTGCGAAAGCTCTGCGTTGCAGCTTGTTGTCGAGTGCTTGCTATGCAGAAAAATGTATTGCGTGCGGCACCTTTCTTGCTTTTATGGAAAACCAAATCTGTAAACGGACACAATGCCCCTATCAAGAAAAACTACAATGCGACTTACAGCGCAGTGAACTGTTTACACAACGTAAATAAAATATCACCGCAAAGAAAAACATGGAGAAAAAGAGCACTATTGTATAGCTCACGCTTTATTCAGAAAGGAAATAAAACGGACTGGCAGCTAAGACTATATTAACCTGTGTTCTGTTCAAGAATATCATGAAGCTTAACTAAACCTTGAAAAAAAAGGGCACGGGGCACAAAACGGCCAGAGCAGCTAGGAACATATTAAGGGCAAGGAGAAAGTATATTCTATTATTAAAAGATAAATAGGGAGAGCGAGTCAGGTTCAGGTCGTTGTCAGAGTTTGATCAGTTGCAAAAGTTTTCGTCGTTCAAAGGGGCAAAACATTAGGCGCTTTCATGAAAGGAAGTTAAATACAAGAGGACGCAGGTATTGTGTTGTCAGGGTCATCATGAATTGAAGTTAAAGTAGTAGTACATGTACATGTACAACTGGGAAAACATTCAGTGCAATCTCCAGTTGATACTTGCTGTCAAAAGAGACAAGATTGTTTGTAACTATTCGTAGCAATTTGCAACTATTCGTATGATTAAACTGATTCTCAACTTTTACCTTAGGGACTGTGCAATGATTATCAGGAGGCTAGGGGTGTGGGGTTGAAAACAAAGTGAGGCTTGCTTAGAGTAATGTTATGACCCTGTTATGTGGCGCCCCATGCCAACAAAGGCAAGCTTTGCTCCGACTCCCCCAGCCCCCCTGAAACTGCGTTAATGCAAAATTGCATCATTGATCATTTTATGATAAGTGGTGAACTTATAAAACAGCATGCATGTCTGAGGATAGATTAAAACACAAGAGACAACAAAAAACAGAGAAAACAAAGATGAATCAAAGCCTGTTGTGTTAAATGGAAATAACCTAGAATATCATGTGAGCACAACTACTCATGGTTTTGGTACTTGCTAGACCTTTGTTATTAATTTGAAGACAAACAAATCATGTTTATTGACATCAGACCAGCTCAGAAAGAAGTCAGTATGATTGTTAGTGAGACAAAAGTGGTACAATCAAACCTCGCTTTACGAACGCCCGCTTTATACGGAAACATCAGTATTACGGACAGTTTGCTTTGTCCCTTGGGAAAGAAAACTCTTACATTCTACCTAAATTCAACCTCCTATTAACGGGATTTGACTGTAACAACTTTTATTACTGACTGATTTTTTTTAACAATCATTTGCACAGAAAACTACAGTACATTATGGAGAAAATCTGTTTTCATTATCTTGATTGCCGACCAAAGTTTTTAGATCTGTAGAGAAAATGTGGCTGGTGCAAATATTTTTTGGAAAGTTAGTGTCTGCAGAAAATGGAGAGATACTCTGTCATCCGCACTAGCCCTATGCTTTTTTTGCTACAAGTATGGCTTAGAAAAAAAATCAAGGTTACTGTAATTTTATTTTTTAACAAATGCTTGTCAAGTAATCAAGTCTGTTGATGTATATCAAACTAGAAACTTCTACATTCTGGTGTTTTAGACTCCTAAAATATTCCTTCACTTAAACCAAATGGAGGTCTGACCCGTTTTCCCAAAACTGTTAGCAGTGTACCACCCACGATGATTATATTCAGGATTTCCACACGGTACATCCGGCTGGAAATTGAAGTGAGTGCAACCAGAACGCTGCTTACGTCCAGATCCGGAATGCACACTGGGAAAAAAAGGACCCTTGTCAAAGGACGCGTGTGAGGCTTTTTTATCATTGAAACCGTACCCGGTAGGGTAAGAGTCACCCCATGTCACCCCCAAGGCCTCCCCCAGTGCAAATCGCACGTATGTCCCACTTTCGCCCTTGAGTGCTTCAACAATGAACTCCTGGGCATGCATACGACCCGGCTGTCCGCCATGATAGCGATTGTGATTGGCAAAAGAAATGTTATAGGGGTTATCCAAAAGAGAAATCCGGTACACGTATTGATATTGATCGATTCCCCCCGTCGCTGGGTTGTTGCCGGCAGCCATGATCATATAGCGAGCATTGTTGGCCATATTTACTGCACCATGCGGAAGATCGACGAGTCCATTGAGGGAACTGCGTTCGGTGGGAAGCCAGGCGTAGCCAAAAGGATTGTTCATATTTGGAATGGGCTTATTGTTGGTACTTTTGCTGCTTGCGCCACCTGTGTAAACGTATCCGTAACTTGCTAGCATCCACGCTCCACCGACAAAACTCATATCACAGTACGTTTGAGCTGGGGCTGTTTCACCTGGTGGTTGGATCCAGTACAAGCCACTGCCCAAACTATCACCGGCGTTGAGGATTTCCTGAGCGTTCTGTGCAGGGTTGTTCTTGGTTCCCAGCCTTGCTTTTTCACATTGAGCACCAACATAACGAGGTGGACACTTACAGAGGCTATCACCGATACACGAGCCACCATTCTTGCAAGGAGTGCTTGCACACTTGCCTTAGAAACTGAAGAGAATGTTTATGTTAGTACATAGTAGCGAACATTTACTAACTATAGTGAAGACTCATTTAAGGAGCCCCCGTAATTGACGTTTCGTTATTATAGAGGAATACAATGTCTAATTCCGAGCCGGGGCTTCTGCACGAACAGAACTGCCACCGTAACTAAAGGGGCAAGTAAGGAGGCGTTAAGGCGTTAAGTTAGGCCCGCCTCAAAACCAATGGGTAGATTTAGTAAAGACATCACGACGACAGTGACGACGGCCCGCGCAGATCTTAAAACCAAATTAGCCCATGGCAGAGTGGCAAACTGAGTACCGGAAGTAGGGCTCAGTCCTTTGCGTCCACTTTCGCGTTTGCATTAGACGTTTTTTTGTCTTTAGCCAAATCTGATTTCTATCCACGGTGCCGTTATGAAGTACATGTATCTACAGAGCTCCGTGAATAAAATCATTAAGTGATTAATCTGTTTCCCATGTCAACTCTGCGTCACATTCAAGAAAGCAAAGTTTCGATCTTTAGATGAATCTCCACTGTTCCATTGATGGCCTTAAAACTAGCCTGCGTAGCTAGCGGGATTAGCAGGCAAGTGCTGTGCTGTAGTTTTTGGCGGCGGAGCCGGGTGAAGATAGGGAGCTAGTCAAATTAAGGGCGGGGAGGGGTTGTGCACTCAGCCCCTAGCTCCCACTTTTTTGGGGAAATTTTAAAGAACATTTTACAGTTGAAGGCTTAGTACTGTAGGCTTCGAGTGAATGTGAGCCTAGCCATTGATACAAACCACCTTTGTTTGATTATGGAAATTATGCTTTAAAAATACTAGTTAGCGTAATAAGAACAACATTAGTTACATAAGAAAGCAGAAAGGGTTTATCAAAACAACGTCAACTCCAGCCTTTTTTCCATCTATAACTGTAAAATGGCCTATTTAAGAATACTTTATTTTGTGGGAAGAATACCGACGGACCCCCTTACAAGAATGGGAGTCTGACCCATAACAACTGATAGGCCACCAGACTCGGCTGCTAAGACTGCTAACCGTCGTACCCTAGGCCTGTCACTTTCAAAGTTGTTCCTACGGGCCTGCCATTGTTTTAGATAGAGTAGAAATACTTACTCTTTTGACAAAATGCTCCTCCGTAACCTGCTGGGCATTTGCACATAGCAGCAGTAGGACCTGCACACTTCCCTCCGTTGCGGCAGTAAAGTTCTTTGCAGACTTCAGGCAAACGAAAAAGGGGGGAGTTAGAATCCCAGCTAATCCTAATTTTGAAAATTTATCATCAAAATACGTGGAGATGAATAGAGTAAACGTTAACGACACTTACTGAAATATTTGTCTTAAGGGTGGCTCGATAGGGTTCTTCAGGGTCGATACCTCCCATGTTTGAACATAAACTATGTCACCATTAACAAAGATTTGGAAAAATTACCACTACAGCTGTATTAGATATAGATGAACATTTGTTATGATCAGGGTTATAATGACATCGAAGTTGTCATAGCAACGAAATGACGCCATAACCTTTTTAAGTTGCAGCAGTATTTCGCGGCACTAGGAACTCTTCTTCCAAAATCTTTCAGAAGAGCGTTTTCCTCCAATAGCCGCCTCGATGTTCGTGAAGTTCAAGCAAGAGATATGAGAAAGTTATCAAAAAACCTGGACAAAAAAAAAACTGGGCAATCTTCATCTTCAATCTGTAGAAAAAGAAGGGCTTTTGAAATGTAATTTCACCTCTTTTTAAAAGCGTGTGTGGAAGATCATGGAAAATGCCTTAGCCGATTGCTAGAAAGGCGGATTTGATTGGTATGTGCAGAGGCAGTCTTGTTAGCGGTTTTGTAAACAATTTGCTCCACTTAAACAGATAAGCGAATAATTTTGCCCGGCTAGATATATATATATATATATTTTTTTTTTTTTTTTTTGAAAAATTTAAGATTCTCCAGATTAATCGTCGTTTTATATGACCTTTGAGTTTCAAGATTATTAATGACTATTAAGGCAGTAAAATAATAGCTACAATTCATTAAGTTTTTGTCGGAAATTGTGAGAGCCTCTCGTCATTCAGGGGTATTGTCCCCAGGTTTCATATTTTCGTGGACAACAATTGCCAACATTTCGGCATATTTCAAATGCATCGTTAGTTACTGATGTTTCCCGCTCCTCCCATTTTCAAGGGGAAAGGCCCTGGAGTCGAGGTTGGGAGAAAGACTGGAACAGAAAATAAGCCCTTGCCCAAGTCTTCTAGTCTAAGGTCTCAGGGGATCAATTATTGTATAACGCCTAATCAGTTTTAATTACTTCCTTTTCTTGCAAAAGGTTAAGCACGCAGGCGATAAGAAAAATTAGTGAAAAGATAATGTGCCTTCTCTCAAACATGCTCCTTTGTTGATTGACAAAGTTATTAAAAATAAACACTTAACCAAGGGTGGTGTATAAGTCTTAATGTGAACATTTTAATATTAAATCAAATGGCTTTGAAACGTCGTCACTCAAATATTTTCGATAATTCTTACTTGTTATCAATTAAAGAAACTAATAATAGGTTTCTAAGTTGTAGTTGATTATCTTTTGAGTTGAACTACTTACCGTCACATTCCTTACTGCTACAGTAACTGATAAGAGACGCTTTCATTTCCTCGCATTTTACGTCTGTCAAGTTATTTTTACAGTGAATCATCTCGGAGAAATTTTTGCAGCTTTCCACGGCATTTTCCAGTTTATCAAAACACTCTAGACATGATGCTGATTAAAAAAAGATAAAATTAAGAGTTGCAAGATGCTTTTATATGCTGACGATAATGGGTTTAAATTGGTTTTATTCTGCAGTTCTTGTCTTCCAAGGCGTGTTTGTTCCTAGCCTGAGAACAGCCGAAATTTCTCGATGCCATTAACCACTGGTTTCCTTACGAAATAACATCTGAGGAACACCGAGAGATTCCGCGATACTGATGAAGTGTCACTACAAAGATCTGCGGTTTGCAGATTGGTCGTGCCACTGGGGAAATTTGCTTCAACCAATCAGAGGCTGCTACTCATATCTGTATAGTGATATTTCATCAGTATGGAATTTCTGCAGTCGTTCAGAGGTCATTCGCAAGGGATCCCGTGATTACGTCGCGAAATATGGGCTGTTTTAAACTGCGTAAGAAAAGGGAACTTTGTTCATCGTTGAAAGTCTCATGAAATGACAGAATAAATTCTGAATAGTTTCGTTTTAACCATGGTAAAGGACGGAGTCCAGAAAAGACAGTTTTAAGACAATTTGAAGGTAATGATAGTCTCTCTTTGGATCGTGAAGGAAACTGACAATTACTGAACCATTATATATTTTTTAAATGAGATAAAAAAGGGCGTGATCAATAACGGCATCATTACTCTCCGGCTATTTTTTTCATTTTTTGTGTCCCCTTTTTTTAAATCAAATTCTCAAAACTAACAATTGCCTTTCGTACCATTGTGTAAACTATAGGTGAGCTTCAAAGCAAGGTACAATATAGATACCGGTTCCCAGCAGAGAAAAAGCCCCTGAATAAATATGTGCGGGGGCGGCTCTAGAGTAGTACACATGAAAAGGGTCAGGTTAATATCGGCATTTCATATTCTCTCGAAAGAGCGCGTAAGGCAACATTGATGCTAGCTAGCCCAAGGAAGGCGACATTGATCCAAGTTAGCGTAAGGGTTTGTTTAGTACTAACCTTTTGCACTATACGTATTGCAAATCTTCTTTAGCCTTTGGTCGAGGTCGGTACAAATCTTGTCAGCCTTTAGATGAGAATTGTTGGATCTGCGACATTTTGCATTAGCCGCCGCTGCTCGCTTTACGCATTCCTCAAAAGTAACATACTAAAACATGAAAAAATGGCGAAGAACCAGCTATTTGGCATGCAATGATAGTGTAGGGGCTATGCTGAAACATTTTTCCTCGTTATCATGCATACTTGTATCAACACACGCACTCGACATATTCAAAAATATCGGTTCCTGTCCAGAAGTATTTATTCAACTTAAGGGGAACCGGTAGGTTAAATTAACTGCATGATCAGTCACGTGATTTTGTGGGACACAACAGAGATGCCCATTCCTGGCTGCTAAGAAGCCCCTGGGATAAAAAAAATTGTTCTGGGGCAGCTTTAGTGGCAATGAAAACAGGGAAAAGGTGGATGAGAGACGCCACTAATGATTAGTGAAACCTTTTTGAGGGGAATTTAGAAAATAGCAAGTGATACACTCATCTACAGACGGTACCTTCGATTGACAAATACTAAACAAAAAACTCTTCTTATCACTATTATTGTACTGTAACGTCACCGAATGGAGAATTGTCTAAAGAAATCTTTGTGCTCTCCCCTGCTTATACCCACCTCTTCACACTTCCTCTCTTCTTGCACAATGCCCAGTTGACTAGATGAATTGGGAGATTGGAACAAGAGGCTCAACGACATACAGGAGCTTAAGGTGAGGACGGTTAAAATGCGCATGGCAAGATGCAGAATAGTACGTTGAATCTGCAATGAGAGGTTCAGTATATAGACAAACAGTTATCAACCTGAAGTACGAGAAAACAGATGGATCTGTAACGTTCATCCAGGAAAGTACTGGCATGGGGCACTATGGTAAAAGATCGTGAATCAACAGCGTGACAATTATGGGAAAAAATAAGCTGATTTGGGTAATTTTAGGTTCTTGCCATAGCAGTACTGTATTAATTCTCATGGGAAACGTTATCCTCTTTCCGTAAACTTTCATTCAAACCCGAACACTTTTAAAGAACCGAGATAAATGGAGGGGGAGGTACAGGAGGGTAAAAACTCCCTCCTCCCCACTTTTTGGGGCAGTTTCTCCCTCCTCCGTAAACTTGGTTTAAAATTGGCGACGGGCAAAGCACGACTCCTACACGTAGTCGTAAAGGAAGTTAACTGACCTTCAAAGCTTCGCCTCTACACCAACATACCACACGAAGAGGCCGTAACCACGGTATGTCACGCATACGAAGATTTTTATGGAAAGAAAGCCCCAATACCTAGCAAGTAGCTAAAAGAAATACTCTATCTTATATTAAGAGAACACTCGCTCCAATTTTGCCGTAGCAACTACCTATAGACCCATGGAACAGCCATGGGAACAAAGAGGGCCGTTGCTTTCGCTAACAGTGATTTTCATGGCCAGATTAGAAAAGGCTAATTCACCCCGTGTGTTGAAAGCCAACATCCCTAAGCTATCTATCAAACCTTCGGCAACAAACTTTAAAGCCACCGAAAATTACACTTTAAAAAGTAACAAAAACAACAATGACAACAAGAAAGTGAAGTCCAATGGAGAAAGGCCTAGACGAGCGACCTACCTGAGAAAGCACTGTGGCAAGTTCTGTTTCTTGCTTTACCGAGTAACAAATGAGAATGCGTCACTGCCTTTAATTTCGCCAACTGAGTTTTTGTATACCGAAACAATGTCATTATTTAGGAAAGAGAGCAATGAAACGTACAGACTAAAATGTTTACACTGTAAGATAACTACTATCTTTCAAAAAAGAAAATGGAATATGCGTTCCATCATGCGCCCACTATCACTCTTCGATCATTCAGAAAGCACTGCTGACAGAAGAAAACAAGGCACCCACCTTCGTGACTCTTTTCGCCGCGAAGGAACATGTCCTCGAGGACTATACTCCCGTACGGGAAGTTAAACGTATAAAGAATTTTTTGGTTAGCATCGAAAAAGATTTCCGTTGTTTAAGTGAGCGGTGTCAAAATATTTGAATAATCGCCCCAGACATTGTCATTTGCAATGTATACTTTGATTAATTATTTCTGTATTGCAAGAGGAAGCAATCTCATGAGAAAAATAATGTGTTAGTCAAATCTTTGAAAAAATTTGGCTATTTTTGGACTGTCAAAGGGAAAACAAAGTATGATCGGTTTTTGGTCATTTTTGGACAACAAAGGATTGAGTTTAACTTGGAAAAGGTGGCCTTTTTTTTCTAAGTCTGCTGACATGTTTTAAGCTTAAGACAAGATCGAGTTGCCCGTAAGTGGGATAACTAAAATGTTTGACAGTATCGATGGGTTACCGGATTTTGTCATCCATATCCAATTTTCGGGTACTTTCTTTAAATAAATATTCGTCCTGAATAGAAAAAAAAAACGATGGCATTTATGATAACTTTTGGCCAGCTTAGGCCATGTAGGCTTTCAATGGAAACTTAGAAGATTCGCTTCTTGGCATAAAAAAGGGCAGGGTATTCCTAGAGTGTATGAAGGGCTCAGTTTGTCAGAAAGTATATTATCAACCATTTTGAAACCATTATAAACTCATTTACAGAACAAAACCAAACAAAGCCTTTTTTTTCCAAAATTCATCTGGGAATAATTTTACGTCGTCGAGACGTGTACATTAACACTGAAGTTGACATGGTGACGGAGCATTTCAAAATAAGCCGTTTTTTTTCTATTTTCGTTATTGAATTATTGATATTACTCTTAAATTAGCTTTATTTTATAAATTTATTATAACTGTTATTGTTATATTGCTGGAAATTTTTCCCGAACAGCGCGCCGGACTCATTGGTTACTTCGAGGTCACATGACATCTAACAATAAAACTGTCTCCCGCCAAAATCTCTGAGCAGGCAACATGGCAAAATCTATGACACCAGAGGGTATAACAGTGCACTGTTACCTTTGAATGTTGACCGACGACCGCCGTTACAGAGAGGTTTAATGAATTTCCAGCTTCAAAGTTTCCAGCAATATAGCAAATCACTTAATATATAAAGTGACTGGTCCCTCCGGAAACAGTTTATTTTGTTTTCCTCGAATCTTAATGTTTTCCATTGAGAATCTCTGGAAACAGAATTCACTGTTTTCCGGAGCGCATGCTGTTTTTATCGAGCCTGGGACTAGTCCTTAAGTGTTTAATGTAATCCAGACTTTTTAGAGACTAATATGAGAAAGAAGAAAACATGAATTAGATTGGCCGTTTTCGCCCCTTCTTTTAGCGACGGTTAGTATACCCAGCTATCTGGGTGAAAAACCGTAAAATCTGTAAAATCAGCGTGACTCTTTTTTTTCGTTGTGATAAGAATTGATCATGAAGCCTTGGAAAGACACAATACATTACCCACCTCTCCTATTGTATAATCTCTGATTAAGTAAGGGAAGTAAAGGGTTTGACTACGAGTAGTCTCTCAGTTTTCCTCAAGGATAGTGGAGTAACCAAAACATAGAGCGCACGTGAAGACTGCCACACGCGAGGAGAAGCGAGACGTGTGGCGGTTTTCACTCGCATTCTCGTCTATTTCGCTCGCCCTATTTTCGTCCTTAGCTTTCCAGTTTTCGTCGATGACCGACTATTATTATTCATTCAACACATTTCCCCAATTCTGATTGGCTAAAAGCACACGCATAATTCACCATAACCAACTACTGATGACCAAATTTGGAAGAGTTTTGCGTTTAATGAACCGATGACGTCAAAAGTGCAGCTTTCTTGCAGCTTAATGCATCGTTAACCGAGAATACCTGGGCACGAGGTTGAGTTGTTTTTGTTGTGAAAACAAAAATGGCGCACATTTCACTCGTTTCAAGAGTAAGAACTAGGCGAAATAATAGCTAAAAACATGGCAGGAACAGCAAGATGACAAATCGAAGGGCGACATCTGCTATTTGGAGAATATTTGCGGAGCTGAACAACCCTAAACGTGCACTATCGAAATGAACTTAACATCGATGGATCGATAGAGGTAAGCATGTTTTTGCCATGTTTTTAAACTAGGAATTATTTTTTGAATGAATAATAAAACAATTATTGAATTCGGCTTTCGTATCATATGAAGAATTATGGAGATCTTGGAGGGTGTTATCCGCCTCGGCCTACGGCCTCGACGGATAACACCTTCACCTTCCTCGATCTCCATATCCATGGCAACAGGCTAGGATGGTAACATTACATTTTTGAATTTCAGCAATTTGAGAAGTCTGCGTCTCCCAGGATAGGCTAATGGAAGATCCTAAGAGTAGGTTTTTTATGTTTTTTTTTATATATATTTTAAAGGTTTTCCGTTTACAAGTAACTTAGAGGGCAGCGTGGCCAAGCGGTTAGACCTCTGAACTTCCAATCGTCCAGCTTCAATTCATGCTTTGCCCGGTAGAGCTGAGGACTGACTGGGATGGTTTGCCTACTCAAGATCTTGTCATATTAATATTTGATTTATTTATTCAAGTTATTTGCTCATTACACACTATCCCGTCTACCTTTGCGTAATTAACACTGCTGAGGATAGACAAAGTTGATTTAAGTTCATTCTTAATGCTTGTCGAACAATCAAGTTTGTCGCTGGCAGGCGCTAGCGAAATTTACAGTAAATTAAACCTAGGTACTTCTCAATGCTAGTGCTCAGGTTCCTAAAAAAAATCCTTCATTTGAACCAAATCGAGGTCTGACCCGTTTTTGCGAAAGTGTTGGCAGTATACCATCCACGATGGGTGTAGTGAGGAGACCCCCCGGGTACATCCGGTTCGAAATTGGTCGGAGTGCATCCAGAACACGGGCTACGTCCAGATCCGGAATGCACACTGGGAAAGAAAGGACCCTTGTTGAAGATCGAAAATGGGGCGTTTTTTTCACTAAAACCATACCCAGTGGGGTACGAGTCGCTCCATGTCACCCCTAAGGCCTCTCCTAGTGCAAATCTCAAGTATGTCCCACTGTCGCCCTTGAGGGCTTCAACAATGAACTCCTGGACATGCATTCGGCCCGGCTGTCCGCCATTATAACGATTGTGATTCGCAAAGGAAATGTTATAAGGGTTATCCTTAAGGGCAATCCGGTAGACATACTGGTATTGATTGATTCCCCCCGCGGCTGGGTTGTTGCCGGCAGCCATGATCATATAGTGAGCATTGTTGGCCAAATTGACAGCGCCGTGAGGGAGATTAATGACACCATTCGAGGAACTACGCTTGGTAGGAAGCCAGGCGTAACCAAAAGGATTGTTCATGTTCGGTATGGCCTTGTTGTTGGCATTTACACCAGTTATGTGAACGAATCCGTAACTTGCTAGCATCCAAGCTCCACCAGCAAAACTCATATCACAGTACGTTTGAGCCGCAACGGTTTCACCTGGTGGTTGAATCCAGTACAAACCGCTGCCCAAACTATCGCCAGCATCGAGGATTGCCTGGGCGTTTGGCGCGGGGTTAATCTTAATTCCGAGTCTTTTTCTGTCACACTGAGGTCCAGAATAAAGAGATGGACACTTACAGAGGTTATCACCGATACACGAGCCACCATTCTTGCACGGATTTCTTGCACACCTGCCTTAATTCAGAAAATGATAAAATCATCTGTCGCGAACTGTTTATTTATTTATTTATTTCACAATATTTAGTGCCAAGTTAAGCTCCCTGTTAATTGACGTCTCCTTGTCGTAGAGGTAGGAATAGCCCATTTTACAGTTACAGATGAAAACGAGGCTTGAGTTTGTCTTGTTTTGATGGAACCCTTTCTGCTTTATTGCGTGAATAATGCTGACTAGTATTTTTGAAGGATACATTCCATAAGAACAGGAAACAGGTTTGTATCAAAACAAGGTCATGTAACCTCGACGCCTCACGTTCACTCAAAGGTAAGCCTGGAAACGCTTGCGACTTAAGTTACAAAAGGCTGAGATACTAAACCCAAAACAGTAAAATGGTCTTTTATATGAAACCTTGGGGTGCTGATGAAGCCAGTAAGGGGAAGTTCAGGGGCACCCAACGAGAATATAGTTCAAAACCACTTAAACAAAGCATTGTTCAACGTATTTTAGTATTTAAACGGTAGATATAGGCATACTTTTATCCCCTGAAAATTTTTCATCTGTTCGGATTTCCTAGCTGAAAGTCTAGTGATCCGAAAATTATAGGGATCAAAACTTACCTTTTCGAAAATTTCAGCCCGAAAAAAGGCTCCCGAAAATTCTAGGTGACCTTTTAACGGGTAAAAATCCGTTAAAAATAGGCAATTATGTCATTTTTTAGATGTTCGAAAATCCTAGGAGAGGCAGGCAAGCAAGAAATTTTACAACCAATGTTCCGAAAATTCTAGATCTCAAATCGTCTTCCGAACAGATATTTTCCGAAAATTGTCGTTGGGTGCCCCTGGAAGTTATCTATCCGATCGGCGTGAAAAGTAATGACTCCCATTCAGGTTACTCTCTAAGGTATCTATGAGACCCTTCCAATAATCAATGTGATTTCAAAGCGCGTGTAATATTCGTATAAGTACAGTCCCCATTTTCAGCCACTGAACGCAAACTTCCCATTACTCTAATATATAAAATTATACTTACTTTTTTGACAAAACGCTCCACCGTATCCTGACGGGCACGAGCACCAAGCAGCAGTAGGACCAGCGCACTTCCCTCCGTTGCGGCAATAAAGTTCTTTGCAGACTTAAGATAAAGGGAAAAAATGAGTCACCGGTATACAGTGTATACGTAAAGGTGAGTAGCGCAAATGCATGTACTATATGAAAGAATCCTAAGGATTTGCACAAAAATTTGCTCCAAAAATGTAAAAACTGAGCTGTAAATATGGGCAACGATGGTAAATGCCACATTTACCTAGACCAATAAATTTTAAAATACGGGATGTAAATCAGAGGCAAATGCGGCATTTACCATCTTTATCCCAGATTTCCCTCTCAGTTTTCAAAATTATGCCAGCAGTTTTCATGTTTTCAGGCAAAGCATGAAACTCTATGTTTAATGCCCTTGACTTGCAAATGGCGTACTTGTTTACCGCATTTTACATCAGTTTTTATAATTCCGGCTAATCTTTCTTTAGAGGTTTATTGAGTTTCAAGTGGAACGTACTTACCTCCACATTCTTTGTGAGTGCAATGCTTGATGAGCGCCACCCTGGTTTCGTTGCATTCACTGGTCATGGCGTTAAGATCACAGTTAACATTTTCGGAAAACATTTCGCAGTTTTTCAAGACCTTTTCCATTCGTTCAAAGCACGCCAGGCAAGAAGCTAAAAATTCAACAGACAAAACGTAAACTGAAACAAAAAAGAAAGACTAATCCGGGAGTTTATGTGAAAAGTTCATGTGAAATTGGGTGTTGGCATTGGAACAGAAAAATAACAGTATTACTAGAAAATTTAAGCGAAAACAACTGAACCTTGCAGGTATGTATAAAAGTATACATGAAATGAGAAATTATGCAACATTATAATATTATGGTGAAATAAATAGCACGATATTTCGCCGAGAAACTAAAAAAATACAGCGTCTTTGGAAAGAAAATTACGGGCCACAAGGTGACGCTTATGCTAATTAGCTCTGACCTCACTTGAATAATATGACAGCGTCACAAGATAAATTTGTAGAAAATTGTTAGTCGCTCTGTTTTGCTTAGATATTAAAGAAAAAAATATTTCTACTGTATTATACAAAAGAGACAATTTTCCTGGCAAAATTACACTATTAAATATTTTTGAAAATAATTATGCAGAAATACTGTATGCCTTAATTTTTTTTTTTTGTTTTTTTTTGTTTTTTGCGGAATGTTATGGGTTTATTATTCCTGAGACCGCATATTTTTTTCTGAAATTTTAATTTTGGCCCTTCCCAATGAGGTATAGCTTTCGAAGGCACTGTAAATAACAGCACAGATATAATTTTTTAAAAGGTACATGGTAAATTTGACAAAGAAAAGGAAGACATTGAGTTCCAAGGATTAGTCGCAGCGACACTTGTAAAATTCGGCCCATGTAAGGGAATCTAAGACAATCTTGGATTCTGGATTCCACGTCGTGGATTCCGGATGTCAGGTACTGGATTCCGCAGCCTTTGTCAGTGGAAGTGGAATTCTGGATTCTAGTTGTTAGTAGGATTCCGGATTCCTGGAGCTGTATCTCGGATTCCACGTGCAACAATTTCCCGGATTCCGAAATCCGGAGTCCCTTTCATGGGTGAGTGAACGTTTGTTGTAGCCAATACTGAAGGGATAACATAACCGCATTAGCGGCCACTTGATCTTTAAAAGGAAGACTAATTCTTACTGTGCTACTATCATCATTGTTTCTTTCTGCTTTGTTCACTGAGGAATTTAGAGAAAGAAAGTTTTTGATAGCAGAATCAATAACACTCATTGGATAGTCAAGGCGACTAAATATAGAGCGCAACTTGGCACATTCTGCATTGAAAGCCTCTGTTGTAGACGACAAGGAATAGGCACGATGTATCATTGTCTGTAATAAAGAGTCTTTATAGCGTTTATCCGTGTGACTTTGGAAATGTAGGAGCAATACGGTGTTTGTTAGTAGCACAGTAAGAATTAGGCTTCCTTTTAAAGATCAAGTGGCCGCTAATGCGGTTCGTAAGCAGTTACGCGATCTTAGCCATAAGATTGGCCCTACTTTGCAACCAGTTTTCGTGAGCAAGAAATTGGGGCAAGACCTCAGACCCAAAGAAATCAAGCCGTCAATTGTTAATAAGCAGTGTGTTGTTTACAATTTTTCATGTGATCTGTGCGATGCAGATTATGTCGGGTACACAGCCCGACACCTTCATCAACGCATTGCTGAGCACAAAAATTCGGCAATCGGTAAACATTTCTTAGAAGCTCACGGTAACAACAACCTTTTGAGAGAAAGCCAATTCACGGTTTTAAGAAAGTGCCAGAGCAAATTTGATTGTTTAGTATTTGAAATGCTCTTCATCAAGAAACTTAAGCCCAATTTAAATATTCAAACGGACTCCATACGTGCGAAACTCTTTGTTTAATATTTTCTCACGTTACAATTTTTAATCAGCTATTGTTGTTTTTTTTAGTATTTATAGACCAAAAATCACTAACTTATTTTGACTTGATAATGACGTTCAGCTAACGTCGAAACGTCGTCGCTTTTTAGCAATTTTTTTTTAATCTTAAAATGATTTTAAGAAATGTTTTATCGCAATTTTTTATAGTGAAATGCTTTTCAAAATCACTTCTTGTTCGATTGTTGAGGAAAAGGAAAATTGATTATAATCATTTAACATCAGGAAAAAAGTGCTCGCATGTATTAAGGATCCTAAGATGCTCGAGTAGAATACGTCATGTGAGAGTAAGGATTCCGGCAATTTAAAGGATTCCGCTAAACTTATGTTCTTCGATAAGCAATTATTTCGGTGTTTTCAGCTATGCCCTGCATCATTTGTACACACTGTCACTTTTGATGCATGTTACACCAGTTTTTTTGACAATCAATACAAACCTTTTGCAGAGTGAGCTAGACAGAGTCTTTTCAACTTTTCTTGATATCCATCACAAATGTCATTGAAGCTAACCGAGAGCTGCGTCTCCTCGGACTGAGCCCGGCAGTGTTCGGCCGCTTCGTATGCTTTTTTCAAACAATCCTCATAAGTCAGGTACTACCGAGATAGACAAAGAAGATAATAACTGAGTAAACGTCATGTACTTACTAGGTGAGGTAACCTACTTATTCAGTTTTGTTTGTGTATGTGTTTTTTTTTTTGGGGGGGGGGGGAGAATAAAGGTTATTCACATTTGGCCCTTGAAACAAAAACGACATGCATGGGTCAAAGCGGCTTTCATTCACGGGCTTTCATAGTCTGATCTTAATAAATGAGATTCTTGTTTTTGTCTTGGTTTTGGCATTGCATAGGTGAATGTTGTTGGTATTTCTTTTGCTCTTCAACCTCGGCAAGCCCTCGTTTAGATTTGCTACAAGTCGACCTCAAGAGTTTCGTAGCGAGCGGAGCGAGGATTAAGTATATATATATGACGGGCCGTTTTAATAAAATGACCTGAAATAGTTTTCTTACAAAACTTTGAACGGGAGGTAACAATTGAAAGCTTAAAATTTCGCCGCCAACAAGCTACTCTCGCAAAACCTGGGAATTGTGGGCTGGTATTTTTGGGGGGGTTATTTCTCTAAAAAAGTGAAGTCTTAGCTCGTCTTTCCCCCTTTCATGTTCTTTCCCAGACCCTGACGTCGAAATGTATACAGCATATACAAACTGAACCTAACTGCAGACTGAGGTCACTTGACGACGACCCAGGGTGAGATCTCATCAAAATATTCACTCACCTTTCCACATTTTTCCTGACTCTTTATAAGGTCCTGTTGTTTAGTCGCTGTCAAAGAAACATTGCAGAGGCTTAGAGCAACACAGGAAGTAAAAACAAGGGCGAAAACTGAACTGGGCATTTCACTTAAGGGTCCGGCTTCCCAAAGGTAAACTAGTTCTTGACGACTTGCAACTGAACCTTCAACGATCCTTGAGTGCCTTTAAACGCGTGCATGAAAGCACGTTTTGCCGTTTTTTGCTTCAATTGCGTTTTCCGGTGAAAAGTAAATTTGACACGTCAACAAGTGTAATATGTCTCTGTAATGGACTGCTCTTCCGGTGTTATCTGATCTAAGATCCGCTGTTGGCATAGCCCGGGTCACGAAATCGATGATCTTCGTGTTAATGATTTGACAGTGGCCAACTCGAAAGCCTCCTTTGGCCACTGTGCACATCCTCTCTAGATTTTCCATTTATTGATATTTGAATAGTACATTTCTGTAAGAAAATTATATATTCTGTTTGTCTAAGATTAATTCATCTTAACAGTGCAAATAAAGTTCAAGTTGAAGTTGAAGTTGCATTTATATCATCTAGACATTGTCGGCTGCTGCAGCCGAGGCAAGTTCTCTTGATTTTGATGTAGAAAGGTACCTTTTATCCATATTTCCTGTCTCCTCGTCTATGCGTTTGTGTACGTGAACGTAGGCAAAGGCAACCATGATTTCTCAAATGTGATAATGGCATGCATTACAGTTCTTTCCGGGTTGCCTACAATACAGTCGTTTCTCCGGTGCGAGAGGAAATCTCGTATTTATTTACTACTACATGTTCCTACAAGTACGTGTAATTCGTACCCGTGCATACGGAAACGGTGCATCTTAAGATCTCTAATAGCACAAATATCCGGAATGTACAGGAACGTTGTATCCCATGATCTTTTATGTCAGTATGACGTAGGGAATACAAGAGATACAATTATACATCGCAGCCACGATTCCTCAACCTGCTTAAACATATGGGTCCGCCGATTGTTAAAGACTAATCTTGAACAAATATCAGTTGAATAACAAGTTTCCTTAAGGTGGCTCGATACAGTTTTTCAGGGCCAATACCTCCCAAATTTGAGCATAAACTATGTCGCCATAAACAAAGTTTTGGAAAAATTGCCACCTCAGTTGTATTAGATGAAGATGAAAATTTGTTATGATCAGGGTTGCAACGGCATCAGAGTTGTCATAGCAACGAAATGACGCTATTACCTATTTTACTCGCAGCAGTATATCTCGGCACTGGGAACTGTTCTTCGAAAATCATTCACGGGAGCTTTTTCCTCCAATAGCAGCCTCGATGTTCGTGGAGTTTAGGCGAAATCTGTAAGAGCGTTATCGAGATATTTTGG
>NC_133204.1:29083182-29158182 GCF_958299795.1 Porites lutea
TGAACGAGTGCAGCTACAAAGTGAAATTCCCTTGGTCGTCATATACAGTAACTCGAGCAAAACTTGTTCATGAAGTTGTTTGTAGCCTTGCTAAACGAGAGCAGAGTATATAACCTGATGCACGGATAATTGCTGTTCATAGCCAGAGTTCATAGCCGGTATTTGCCGCCAGTTGCTTGTGGTCCATATTCTCTTCGGTTTTGTCAGATAAACATGCTGCAGATTAGTTTTTGCGAGTGGCCTGACGATAACGTAAAGCCGAGTTGCGAGGGTTTTTTACAAGTATTTTCATGCATTTTTCCTTGTCCCAGGGCTTCTCGGTTGCCTTTCCTTTTCGCATTCGTCAGAAAGCTTCCTAATCTGGTGTTCCTGTGGCACAAAGGCAGAAATTTTTCGAGCTATCACGGGCGACTGCAAATTAGCCGCCTCTATTAATTTTATCAGGGGCACCTCGGCCGGGAAACTGGACTCCTTTCTACTCGATTTCGTTCCCGTAATTTTTCCGTAAGTGACGAACGCGGATCCGTAATCAATGATTACCTCCAATTCTATCAATACCCTGTATTATTGCAGTCAGTTTACTGGATAAAGCAGACGTCTTCTACATTTTTTCATCACTAGCTGGTTATGAAGAGTTACGGGGATTGAGCGAATCAGGTCAATCAGTCAAATCAGAAACGGAGTAAATATATTGAATGAATAATATTCCAAATGTATGACATAGTTATAAAAAATTATTGTCTTCAGTTATTCTTTGCAACCGTTCGCGTTATTTGTTCCCCTTAAAATCTTACGTAGCTACTTTTATAAATTCTTTGTTTGACTAAACAATTCTATGCTGAGGTCACACTAGGGGAAAAGTGATCTGGTCGGTATCAATCACTTCATTCAATTTACACTAAGCTTGTAGCGTTTCTGTATTTTCACATTGGATTGCTGGACTTAGAATTATTTCTATGCTGAGGTTACACCAGAAGTGATCTGATCGATATCATTAACTTAAGTTAAGTTAGACTAAGCTTGCAGCGTTTCCGTATTTTCACACACTTCATCATAGCAAGAAACCAAGGATTTGACCTGCAGTATGGTTCCATGGACTATCAATGGTAGTTTTCCTTTGGCCACTGCTGAGGCGAAGTCTTGGACGACACGTTTCAAGTTAACGGAGTGGCTTGTAACTGTGCCAAGTGCTTTCATATCTATCAATGCGATGATGATGTCAAAGTTCGTGCGTTCATTTGAATGCTTTGCGTTGTCAGGATAAGAAATCCACAACAGTTCATCTGAATTCTAGTTCGAGGCTTTGGCAATAGCAGAACCGACAGCGTGCACTAGCTGGTTGTGTGTATCGTCCTCCGATCGCGAGACGGGACCATTGGTACGGCGACCTAATTGGTCTTTCTTTTCTATTCTTAATTTGGTTACTTTGACTGCACGCCCTTTAACCAGCCATTTGAAGCACTTTCCAACTTGGCTTACGACACCACATTTTCTCCCTATGTTCCACAGTCCTTTGATGGATTCCCAGGCTGTATCCGAAGCAGTGAAAGATCCCTTGATGGTCCAGAAGATTTTGAAGTATTCATAGCAGCCGAGATCACAGATCGACGGGGCACCTTTACCGGGATTCAAGTAGCATGGCGTGTGAGAGGAAAAAGCTGTCTGTCTTATATTTCTACATGTTGGCGTAGTTGCAGAACGTAGCAAAGGTACCAAAACATCTTGGAGGCACTTGCGAACACCATCGATCCATTTTTTTCCGCTTGAACTGAATAAGGAGTATCGCTTGTTGTATATGTTGCAAAATTTCTCTGCATATCTTATCGCATAGAGACTGCTGCTAGATTCACACGGATACTTCTTCTCTAAGCATTCACGGTACCAGTCGCAAGATTTTCCAGATGGGGTGTAGCATTTTGCAGGTAAAGATGCGCCACCTCGCGATCGGGCCCATCCTTGATTTGCGAAGGCCAGCAAGACAAAAAATGACCACATCTCAAATCCGCTTATGGGATAAAAAAAGTCATAGTTAGAACAGTATCATTATTACTGTGAATAATGTGTATAATAACAGTGAGAATAGTAACCGATTTTATGAATCCATATTAAGGGACGGACCATCATAACAGTTACAAGTGGGGGGGAGGGAATTTTTTAGGCCTTTGCATGAATATTTTTTAGGGTTATTTGGTGTGCAAGAATTTTTGTCATTTAATTTTCCCTTGCCCAAATATTTTTTTGTACTTAGCCCTAATGGTCTAATGGTCCGTCCCTAAAGGGAAAGGGCATAATGTTTGAGGTATGAAAGAAGCCGTAACATTGATAACCTGAGTCTTGACATCTCCATCTAAGTGGTCATAGCGAAGAGGAAATAAGAAGTCACTTACATTTACACACTTGCACCTCAGTAGAGGGAAAATTAGAATGTTGCCAAAGTTGAAAACAAGGTTTTTAGCAAGGTTTAGTAGATAAATTTGAACATGCAAGACCATTAAATACGCCCAGACACAAAGAAAACCTTTATGTTGTAAAATACACTTACCTTTGAAAATCACTGTTTAGAGGCAGCTAAGACAACAATCACATTTGACCAAAATTCCTGACATATTGTAAGACAAATTTCTGTTTAAAAAGACAAAACGGAGCTAGCACAGCTAGAAACATATTTAAAAGAACTTTCAATTTCTAATCTATAATCAAAATATGAAATGAAACGTTTGATTATCGTATTCAGTCACGTGGTCAGCAGCTTTGCAAATTGCTTTGGGATTAGAAAGTTTTAACATGTGAAAAGAGTTTAATTCCCACAGGATTTTTTTGTACACAAACATGGCCGCCGATTCATTGTTTTGTACACAAATATGGCCGCCAATTCATTGTTTTTTACACAAATATGGCCGCCGTGATGTCAGGTGAAAACGATCTATTGATTTCGATTGTTTCGTATGCAAACATGCAATCTCTTTAAACAAAACTTAAAATAAACTGGAAAAGTCAACTTAGTTTCATTGCTGTTCTTTTCTTTCGGCCGTATTAACTGTGAATTAATTAAAAACCTACGTGTAATTTTAAACCGTTTCCCTCAAAAAAGGTGGTAAAAAATCAGTAATCATTCAGTGTAGGAAATCGATTGACTTGGATAAAAAAAATAGATAAAGAATAAAAAAGCGCTCATCAATCCTAAAGAAAAGATAAGTTATAATCAAGCAATCCTTTTGTACAGCATTAAACAAAACCAGTTCACGTAAATACCGAAAAGAAAACCTTTTTCTATGTTATACTACTATTTTACGAGTTTTTTAAACGAGATAAATTTTTGAGCGAACAGAAAAATGACTTGCATAGCCTTAAACATGCCCAACGACACAGTTGACCTAATAAAGCCATTTTTTCCCACCAGAAGGTGTGAAAGCCAAAGTTTGACTCCTATCAACACACTAACCAAAGTAGTACAGTGAAACCCGGCCTTACGGTCACCTCGTTATTACGGCCACTTTTTTTGGCCGCCTGGTAAAAACCGCCATACATTTTCCTGCACAAAAAACACTCGTTAATACGGCCACCCCGCTAATACCGGCAATTTTTTTTTGGCCCATTGGTGACGGTATTAACGGGGTTCCACTGTACAGTCATTGTACTAAGGTAAGTGTTATGAGAACTTTTTTGATCGGGTCTGTATTCAAAAACACAAAAACTACGTCAAAATTAGAGATTCGCTATTATGTCTTACTTATAAGTAAGACATTAAACCAGTGTTAACGTTACTGGCTTACAAATGAACACAGATCATGCGGCGAATATTTCGCTTTTCATTGCTGAATACATTTGGCTCGAAAAGGCATTTAAGCTTTACTGTGAAGAAGAACGGCGAGAGGTGAGAATGTTTATGACAGTCAATCTCTGTGTTACCCTCGGACGTACAAGGAGGGTGCGGGACGGTTTTCCAGACCTTTTTTTCTTTTTAAAACGATTCCAAACCAGAACCTCTTTTTAGTTATTGCTCAGATGTGTTTTGGTACAATTTGGTGGAAGATAATTGTTATAGTTACAAGATATGAAGCTAGATTTAGCTGTTCTTGGTGTCGTTTTTTTTTGGCGGAAATGTCACTGTCGCACTGTAAAAACTTGACCAAAACCGGCAGCCGTGCATAGTGAAGAGCTTCCGGCATGCGCACCCAGGGTACTGATAGCAGTGTCGAAGTGCCGGCTTGTAATGTATGGTTATTCAAGCAACAAAGACGTGCAACTTGACTGTTTTGCAACATTGCTGCAGAACGAGTTAAAAAGCGGTGTTGTGTGTGTTACCACCCACCTGTCTTGCAACAAATCGGATTGTTGCAGGTTGTGAAAAGTTACTGCAAAAAGGAGAGAGTACTTGTACTTTTTACAACAATATCTGTACATGTTGCGTGTTTTACCGGCCTAAGGCAAACTTGTTTTAAAGCAAGTGACCTAACTCCCGTGTATGGCGTGACTCCCGCGTAAATTGATCCTCCCCCAATCAGAAGTCAGTATTCACGCAGCTTGTAGCAAAATTCATTTGTTGTAAGACAGGTTAGAACGTGGGTGTTAAAACGCAAAACATCACTTTTCAACATGTTCTAAAGCAATGTTGGAAAACACGTGTTTTTTTTTTCCTGTTTTACTGTAGCTTTAGTGAATTCGAAGAAATCTGTTCATGCCATTAGAACAGCTTAAGGAGCACAGTTCAGTGTTGAATTTAATGATCAGATCGTACACCAGCGTTCAGTATTAATTTCACCAAGCAAACATGTTTATATTTTCCTTGCCTGTCGCTTTTATGAAAATTAAAAATAATAATAGTAATAATAACAATAACAATAACAACAACGGAAAAATGAAGAGTCGTACATGAGCAGACTAAAGTTACTCCTGGCCCCGGTTCCTGGAAAGCCGATTAGCGCTAATCGAGGATTAAATATCGCTAATCGCCGAATAAATTTTATCCCACTATTAGATTCTGTTCCTGAAAGCACGATTAATCTTAATCTAGGAATAAACTAAATGTTTAATTTAACCCACCTAGCGAGGACGATTAACTCGCTAATCGGGGGAAAAATTTTGTCAAAACAAACAAAATGGCTGACTTACTGTTCCCTCTAATTGACCCGCAAATACGCGAAAGAAAGTTCCAACAGCGATAAATTGACCTCGACGAACTAACTGACGAAGAACTCCGCAGCAGATACAGGTTTGGACGGGAGTCAATAAAATTTCTTGTAGAAATCCTGAAAGACGACCTATATACAAAGGCAGACGCGAAGAAATCATGGGCTGTCGCCAACGCTACAAGTTCTTGTAGCGTTGCGTTTTTTTGCCAGCGGCAGTTTGCTACAAATAATTGGTGACACCATTGGCCTTCCTAAATCCACCGTTTCAAGAATTGTGACCGACGTGTCAAAGGCTCTTGTGAACAAGCAGGAGGAGTTCATCAACTTCTCTACAGAACCTGCTGAAGTTCAAGAAGTCAAAAGAGGATTTTGCGAGAAGGGAGGGTTCCCTGGTGTTGTAGGTTGTATCGACGGGACCCATGTGAGGATCCAAGCGCCCAACAAAAATGAGAATGCCTATGTCAACCGAAAGGGCTTCCATTCCATCAATGTCCAAGCAGTATGCAACCAAAAAGGTAAAAAAGGAATACATTACATTGTTATATTATTCGTCAGCTTTGACTGGATCACATCAATATGTTTTTTCACACTTTCTGTAATTACGGAAATCTCAAGCGGTGAGAAATTTGGTTTTCTTTTTCTTTCCTTTCAAGTTCTTTCACCTCACTTTCCGCCATTTTGTTTTCTTCACCTGCCTCGCAATCCGCGCCAATTTTTCGCGCCATATTTTTTTAGAGGCAGGCGGTCGAAAAACTCGTTAAACCGGTTTTCATTTAGCTCTAATCTGAGATTAGTTAATCGCGGGATAATTTCGCTTTCAGGAACTCCTTTTTAACCCACGATTAGTTATCCGAGGAATAAGAAATTTAATCGTGGATTTGACGCTAATCGGAGGATAGATTAATCTGCTTTCCAGGAACCCGGGCCTGAAGTCTAAGCTCAGTTGTCGTAATTTAATCATGGCGATAAACGCGTGGGCAATAGCAGTGGTGAGATATGGCGAGGGCGTTATTGGTTGGACCAAGTTAGAACTTGAGGAGATGGGCAGGAATACCAGGCAACTTTTGATACAGCATGGTGGTGCAAGGAGGGAACTTGAAAAGATCAATAACTACTCGAAGCTGAGAGTAGAAATTGCTAGAGTAGGGAACACGGAGACAGAAGTAGTTCCTGAGGTGATTGCTGCCCTTGGCTCTACTCCTAAGAATCTGTATCGCCACCTTGAAAGTCTCGGGATTAGAGTGCATTTCTCGACGTTGCAGTAATCAGCACTGCTTGGTACAGCTAATACGCTTTCTGTCTGAGCTCATTGACTTGACAGAGATAATAATTTATGACAAGAGCTCCAGCACCAACGTTTACTGTGAGAAATAAATACGTAAGTAAGTAATAATTATAAAAGGAAATTATAATTATCATAAAAATTATCCCAGAATCCTGTGAGACAATTTTTTAAAAAAGCTTTATAACTTTGACAATTTTATACGTAGAAGACTGACAGACCACAACAAGATAACATTTGCCACGAAATATCTTCCCATGTCACATCTAGGGTTATTACGTCATCAGTCACGTGACCATTGCTGAATAAGGGATGTGACAAGATTTCATTATTGGGTTAAAATAAAATAGCATATTTGAGGTTTTGGTTGTGTGGAGCATTTAAAAATAACCAGTTAAGGGGGTAATGAACGTGAGCGAAAAAGTCGGGAGATTAGGCCGAGGGCTGTAGAGAGTCAACCTTTTAACACACGGCAGAGAATATTAGCAGGAAAGTAATGTTCTACCTGATAATTTTTTTCATTACCAAAGAGGGACATGACGTCATCAGTCGCGTGATCAAAGCGTTGGAATGTTTTAGTTCGCTTTTAAAGTACCTTTTTGTCTTAAATTGGCAAGTTGTTGTTTTTTTTCTTACACTGTGTTGTCTCATTATTATTCCATTTTAGCTTGTGTACAGGCGTCCCCTCTCCCTCAGGAAAAATCGGGAGAAGAGACGTCTGTGAATCGCCGTCGTTAATCGTGTTCCGGTATACCTTTGCATAAATTATTTTTTTGTTCTTTCGCTGATAGTTGAAAAGGCACATGTAGGTCGAAAAATAGCTCTGGCGTCTGTGTACAGGCTAGCCGAACATCTTCATGCAATGTCCGCCCAAAATCCAGATATAAGATCTCTGATTACAGTCAAGCCAGGTCAAGCGTACCTCCCAAGATCCCATTAATGTATTTATTATTCGAAAGTTTTGAAAGTTGAACCGTTGGTAGTTGCAGATTTCATCTCTGTGTGCATTCTCGCATGCGTAATAAGCCGTGAATTCACACGCGATTCAGTTACGAAATTTCTACCAGCTCCGTTTACCTGAATTTGATGTAAATGTCTTCTAAGACATTTAATCCATTCAAAATTTTCAATTTGACCAAATGCAGACAAGTTCTCTTAAAATATTCACTGCTCATTACGCATAGACGAATGCCGATTTAAATTTGACACCAGTTACGGAAACGACTAACGGATTCATTTTTTTTTTCAAATAATCAGTTCATTAATAGAATCTTTTGGGGTAAATAGCGACCGGTACAGACAGACGCACCCGCAACTGGTGCAGCAAACATCGATGGTCTTAACTTCTCATGCCTTTTCGAGAGGACCGAAATACAAATACCGGTAAACAAATATGAATGTCCACAAAGGCTGAGCTTTTCCCTGGGGAATCTATTCTGAAGTTCATTCACCAATCACAACACCGGAAATTATTTAGCCTGCGTAACAAGCGTTTCCAATCGAGTTACTGCGCGAAAGTTAGAGCGGAAGCGAAAAAAAAGGTGGAAGGGGGAGGGGGAGGGGAGAAGAGGAAATGCTTGCCCGCAAACCCCACGATTCTGAAAAACGCCCCTTGATATTTCACGGTTCGGTTCGTTTGTAAATTGACAGCTCGTCAAAATAGAAGTATAACTAACAGATTACCCCTGGATTTACAGACTTGTAAAATTACTTTGTTCTCTAATAGAACACGTTCCAGGCGATTGCAAAAACTGTAATAAAAAAGGTTTACGATAAAAGAAGGTTAAAACTCTGAGCGGTTGCTGTGGAATTTCTTGTTTTTTTTTTATTGTGTGGCTTTATCTCGTCGTGAAACCTTGTCGAAACGTCAACAATGATTTGTCCGGAACAATTCACTCCGCCGGCTATAAGTTTTGCAGAGCGGCTGTTCTTCACCCCGTGTCGAAACGTTCTCTACAATACATTCCGCTAAATTTCCAATAAACAAAAACAATCTTTTCCTTTCAAAAAGCTGATAAATCACTTGTCTATGGCGGCTTTAGCTAGTGTTGAGTATTGATGTTCTGATTTACATTGATGTTATCTCCAACAAACAGTCCATTTGTTTTTTTCCAGTCAGATCCGCACGCCGTCATTCCCAATAAATTGGCCTCCCCTAGTCTCCACTGCTCGAGCTCCAAACATACTTTGAAGACTCTGATCTCATAAACCTTTGCACAAACATAGCCTACGCGCAGACACTTTAAACCTTGTTTATAGCTACTATATCCACACTATATGCGATACGTGGGCCGGCTGCACCGCAGGCTAGATCTGTGACGCTCGTAAACAAAGCATGCCTGGTTTGATTGATGTTTCGAGTGCTAAGTAATCAACACTACTAGCACCGCACCAATCAGAAGCTGCGTTCGTGGGCGAACACAGTTTTTCAAAATCGTGGGGTTTGCGGGCAAGCGGTTCCTTCTTTCCCCTCCCCCTCCCCCGTCATCACTTTTCTTGCCCTCTTCCCAACTTTCTCGACGAACTCGCGCGGAAATGCTTGCTACGCAGGCTAGAAATTATTTGCGTCATGGCATTAACATTACAACCAATCAGAGGCTGTCCCCAACATTCCGGGGAAACGGGAACACGATTATCGTCGGCGATTCACAGACGTCTCCATTCCCGATTTTTCCTAAGGGAGGTGGGACGTCTGTACACACGCTATTCCATTTTTAAAGCAAAAGCAAACAAAAACTAAGCCAGAAGTTTTAGAGTTTAAATAAAAGTTGCGTAAATTCCTTTTGTAATATCCTTTTTCAACTTAACTGTTCGTATGCCGAAATAAATGTTCAACGTTTGTTAATAAAGGAGAGCTTTCAAAGCTTAAAAGATGTATTTGGCGGCCATATTGTTTTTCTTCATTCCGGCGAGCGCTAGAGATCATGTAGCAGCTCTTCTAACCCTAAAAGCCATATAGTTTGCTACCCTAACTTAAAACAATGGAAGTGATGATAAACAATGTTGTTTTAATGTTTTCCCCGACCGATGAAAAGACATCTTACGAGCAAAGAGAGAATTGTACGGTCATACTGTCCAGTCGGTAGCCATTGCTATTTCATAAATTTCTGAAACGTTCCCCGGCATGGACCAACGGGTTTATTGTGAGCTTTATGTCTGGCTTCGATCAGTTAAAGATTTCATTCTACACGGAAACCGAAAAAGTCATCCTTGAAAACTGCCAATCACCATAGAGAACGAATATATACCTCTTTTAAACTAGAATTATCAGCGTTTGATGTGGTCCAGTGGATAGAGGTGTTAACTTTTAGTTCTAACTGAGGGACGGTCCGGGTTCGAATCTCCTTGAAGCAAGTTTTTCGTAACCTTATCTTTTTTTGTCTTTTTCTCTTTTACTCTCTTTTTACCTGTGTGGTCAATGTAGCTAGTAACATAATGTGGTAAATTGAAAGCAAAGTTAACAGGAATATCAAAAATGCCGTATGTATCTGAGCGTATCTACCGGTATTTCTAGTAATACTGGACACTGTTATCATTACCCAGTTCAAACGTCGAATTTCACATGTGCCTAATTTAATTAGAGAGCTAACTACTTTGAGATGCGACGTCTGAATCAACTAAATTCGACAGTTTCAAATTAAATACGACTTTGCCGAATCTGCGACTGGAACAGTCGAAAATTCGACTTAGGTTCAACATTTGACTTAGAGGTCGCTTTTCACATGTGCCGAATGTAATGCATTAATTATAGAAACCCTTATCCATATTGGATAACAATTTTTTCTAGAGACTAGGAATATTTACAACAAACAGACTTAAATTCAGCATCATTATATCCAACGTCTGAATCAACTGCCGTATTTAATTATTTTCATGGACTAAAATAGGTGTTAAATTCCACGTTTGAAAGGGGCCTACCGTGACATAAGTTTCAGCTTAGTGGTTTGCAGGCTGTTATTAAGTTGTTTTTCTTTTCAGTAAGAGCAATTCCTATCTCTTCGTAAATTCATCTTATTCATCGGCGTGTGCCACGACTTAAGAATCAGCTGTAACAGTTGATCTTACTTTCTCTTTGACATGATTTGTATGTCACTGGACGTGATTTGTATATCAAAAAGAGCAATCAATTTACATCCACTCATTTCAATAAAAGCAAATGGCATCACTTCTCACTATAACGGACAACCTCGAACCGTGACTTCGTCGTATAAATTTGCGGCACCGAAGAAAGACGAAAAAGCTAACCCTTTTTGATCAAATTATTTTAAGGTTTAAACTCGAAGCTTTATATAGTGTAAAAAACTTAAAATTTACTTTTACCGGTATCACTTGTAGTAATAATAATAATAATAATAATAATAATAATAATAATAATAATAATAATAATAATAATAATAATAATAATAATAGGTTACAGGGTTGAACAGTACAACGTAATAATTGACGTACTGGGGGGTTACTCTAATCACTTAGAGAAGTCGGTGAGGAAGCTACTTGGAGCGAGAGCACGGAGCGTATTTGAGCGGATGCAGAAGTCGGTCATCTCAAACACTTTAAACATTGCCAGAACATTTAAGATAAATACTTAGTTAGGGCGCTATGGACTTCAGTTTTTAGGTTTTTGTTTTTTCTCTAGAAATCTAGAAACACAAGCTTGCCTACGTTTTTACTTAAATTTTTTAGAACATTAGAGTTTGATATTATTATAAATAAGTTTTTAGTAGAGATAGCGAAGGTTTTACAGAGTATCAGAATTTAATAATACTCTAAATTGGCTTTTTAAGTAGAGAGATTTATATCACTATGTATAAGCTTTTAGTAGAGATAGCGAAGGTTTTACAGAGCATCAGAATTTAATAATATTCTAAATTGGCTTTTTAAGTAGAGAGATTCATATCACTGTGTATTTTAGGTTTCGTATCGACCTTTTTTTACTTCTAGTATAGCTTCTCAAGTGGTGTAGGTTACGCTATGCGCCCTATACTACTCATAATGTGGACAGCATTCAAAGGTTTCATACTGCGACATAATAATTAGTGATAATAAATGGATTTTCTGCAGGTTTCATGCTCATTAACCTACTATCTAACATTATGAAAGTAAGTTTCGTGTCGTGCATACGTTTTCTTTAAACGTTCCGTGCATTCCTTTACCAGGTGGTCAAATTAACAGGTGTTATTTGACATTTGCCCCGTTAGGAACACAATGACGAAAGTACATGCTCGTGCTTCGTGGCGCCACGCTTATATTGGAAGGCTAACTGCGGCAGCTTTTTTATTAATAGTTCAGTAAAATTATCACTAAGGTTTTATGAATAATACTTTTATGCATTCTTTTCTCTGATTTATTTTTTGTTTGTATTGATATTCTTGTTTGTAAAACTTTCTTCCTCGATAAGGAAATTTTACGGGAGTTTTCAAATAATGTCGACTCTGACTCAAGCCGGAAGTTTAATGTTTCGTAAATCAGAGGAACGGAAAAGTTTGTCTTCTCAAAAAATGACAGTTGTAGAATGGACGTTCACTCCAATAGTCACACTTAGAAATTAGCCACTACAGCTACGTAAATGCAAGAATCTCTTCTCTAAATAGTCGATTCGTACAAGTCGTACGAGTGGACGGAAGAAGGTTCAATTTTTTTACTGTAGAGAAAGTATAATTAGAACTACCTTATTGGTAGTCTGGCACTAAAATAGATCATTTTAGGATTTTGGTATGAAACAAGTCTATGGTTCAATTGCTTGTTTTGATCACCATGATGATGCACAAATTTGGTAGTGAACAAAAAAAGATATATCACCAAATATACGGTTGTCGTCTCCGTTCAATAATTTTATACATGTGTTACAATTAAAAAAGTAATAAGTCCTTCTAATCTGTTTGTTGTTGTATTTTTTGGTAATCGATTTTCTCTAAACATATTTCTACAAAATCTTTCATTTGAGACGTCAATCCAATTCATTGTTTCATTCCATCGACTCACTTTCCAATGCGACTGTCGAGTTATAAGTTCATGGTATCTAAATGAATAATTACCCGAAGAGTATTCGCACAAATACGATTTTATATTAGAGCTTATTTAACATTCACAAATGGTTAAGTCTATCAAGCATGAGCAAAGTAGTGTCCCTTAATGTTGATTTCTTTCGCATTAGATTACAAAGTTTGATCATAAGTATAACTTAAAATGTTTGTTTTATCATGTATGTTTTCGCGCGATGGGCCAATACGTGAATCAGATCCTTAGTCCACATCCGCGGCTTGTCTCTTATTTCAGCAAAAAGAACAATAGCAACAATGGAAAAAACCAAAAGCTGAAAAAAATCTTTGGTAACCCGTGAGCGACGTAAAAAATGGGAGGCTTTAAAACAACGGTAATGTGAATGTCTACTAAGGTAATTATGTAAAGATATAGTTACTGTGTGGCGTCGATTATACGAAAAATGTTTACTCACGGGATTAAGGCACTAATGCACGAAAGTCGTGCGTTATAGGTTAATAAACTCCAGTCAGTAAACGAGCGTCCTTCAGACACTCGAGTCAGCCGATGAACTTTTCAGAAGTTCTTATTGGTGTTTCTCTTTCGTGAAATACTCCTTCAAAATGAAACTATTTGACGGCGTATCTATCAGTGTTAAACTATTTCTGTGCATTCACATTCTTTTCGTTAACTTAGGAATGTGTAAGCTTGAATGCTGGAATTCCACCATGAACCCTTCACGTCTAATGCAGTGTTCAGGAAAACCCAGTCTGAAATGAAATTTCGAGCTTTTTAAAAAGCCTGGAGTCATTATTTATTATCGCTTTGTTTCATAGAGGGTTTATGCTACACCTGATATCTAGTTCCAAATACAACCGCGTGTTGAGTAGAAAAATTCCAACTGGAATCCTATAAGCGAGTGTTTCTAACAAGCCAATCTCAAGTTTGCGTGCATGGAGGAAAAGCTCTAAAGGAAGTCCATTTCCCGCAATAGCAAATGGCTCACGGATACTGAAAACATTTCAAAAACGTTTTCAGTCGGGTAGGCACATGAACAGAGTTTTTCATTCCATATCTTATAGACAATTTTCATCAATTCCTTTCTTTTGTTTTCTAACAGGTGCTTACCTAAAGTAAAATTCGCGTTTGCGTGTAGTATTGTACTCTTCATTTATGCATGTATTCTTTTTATTGAGAAAGATTACGGGTTCTAATATCTCCAATGTCTATTCTTTCAATGAGTTTATGATTTCCGACCTTTTCCGATACAATATTTTCATCTTGAACAGCGAAAATGTCTCCAAATACAGATGTAGTTATTTATCCATTAGTGGAATCCATGCTGTGTGCCCAATGAAATAAAGTTACAATTTTGACTCCTAAGCTAAACTAAACTTAAAACAGTCGACACCCGATAACTCGAACCTCCCGCTAACTCGAAGTAATTCAGTTTTGTTTCCTTTCAGATCATACATAAATTTACCCTCGATAACTCGAACCATGGTTTAACTAACGCCGGACAAGTCGAAAAAAAGTGTACTGCAGCCCGAAACATTGAAATTATTTTAACCAGCTTGTATTCTTTGTCTTTACTTTTTTGCCAGTCCACTTTAAGTACAGTGTCAAGCACTGTGTATTAATCAAGTTTTGAAGTGTGCATGTTGCTTGCATTCATCCCCCCATCCCATTTTCTTATCTCCGGTTATTTGCTTCGAACTCCCGCTAACTCGAACCTTTTTCGATTTCCCTAGAAGGTTCGAGTGGCGGGAGTCAACTGTAGTCCAAGCAGGGATTAAGTAAGTCATCGGAAAACGAACTGTTAGTTTGAGTACATATTGACCACCAACCCGAAAATAAAATGTGAAAATTGCGTACAATGTGTTAGTTATCCGTGCGAAAACATTATATTGCCTCATCTGGTTAGCATGATTAACGTGTTTCTTTCTATAAGTATGTGCTATTTTTGTTTTTTACTTAGTTTGATTGCTTTATTTATAAACTGCAAAGACAATATCCTTGCAATTATTTTATTTGTCTCAACAATCTGTCTCGCTGGTTATATTATATTCTTTACTGACTGCAATTTTACGCAAGATGTCAAGAAAGACATTTAAGAGAATATCAGGTTAATTTGAGTTTTGAATGTAATATTGTTACTGCAACAATTCACCGAAATTACTGGGGATGTCATATGATATTACAAAGATTAATTTTATCCTATTTCTCCTTCACCAAGCGACGATTCAGCAGAGAAATATGTTGAGGGACTTTTACTTTCTCATTATGACAGCAAGTGTAACTAGAATTTTTGGCCTATCTTAATCATGGAAAAAAACAGAATGTAAATAAAGAAGAAGATTATGGGATAGGATCCTAAAACGTTCTTTAAGTGCAGAAAACAGTCATTTAAACTATTTTGCTTTAACTTGTATCAAGTCTATTATAAATGAAGCAATGGACAGCACTTTTTTTGCACAAGGCATTGTTTTATACTGCCAAATTGACTTAAAATCTGGGTACTAAGACGACTTAGTGAACTTTAGGGGAAAAACGTTTTGCTTATTACGGATTTCATATTTCTCTATCGTATTATTATTATATAAGATATACAGGGCAGGTACGGCCTGTCGACGTCAGATTTGGGGTGGCGCGTCCTGTACATAGTTCGGAATTTCCTAGTCTTTGTTTTAAGTTTGGCCAGCTCTTTTTGTTTATGATGTTAAAACTGTAAGTTACCACTGGTACTACTAAGGTGTTGATAGCTTCCTGTTTATTTGCGGAGTTCAGCTCAGACTTGAGTACCATCAAGATCCTGTGATAGTGCTCTTTCCGGACCTTCTCTTTCATCTGACAGTGCTGGATTCCGTCTCCCTCGCTGACTCCGAGGAACTTATACCACCGTCTCCCACCAATGTGGCCCGGGTTCAAATCCTGGCGTCAACACCATATGTGGGTTGAGTTTGTTGTTGGTTCTCTCCCTTGCTCCGAGAGGTTTTTCTCCGGGTACTTCGGTTTTCCCCTCTCCTCAAAAACCAACATTTCCAAATTCCAATTCGACCAGGAATCAGGTAGACGAAGAACCACTATGTGGATGTGCTACCTGCAAATCTTTATTTATTTATTTATTTACTTATAGGTACCTTCCTAATCTAGGTCCTGGATGACGGTGTTGACGTCAAGCTCGATGTTACGTACTTAGTCGGCTAGTCGCCCTTTTTTGAAGGTTGCCTTGGCGCGGTTGTTCTTGTTGTCATTATTATTATTATTATTATTATTATTATTATTATTATAGTTATTATTATTATTATTATTATTATTATTATTATTATTATTATTATTATAAGAACCTTTTATTGATAACAAAACTAACTATTAAAGCCTATTTACAATTAATTCCGCTAAAGAAGAAAAAAAATATATATATATATATATTCAGTCAAAGCACTATTTACAAGTCATTTCATTTCATAAGCTCCTGTTCATCTCGATTGGTCATTATTATTATCATCATCATCATCATCATCATCATCATCATCATTATCATTATCATTATCATTATTATTAGCCTAGTTATTTTCAACGGTGGGTTGTTTAAAAAGATTTAAAAAATTTTCTGCCATGCCTTTAAATTAGAGTACTTGTTTTATAGCCTAGAAATATTGCGTCTCTTTCTTCGATCGCGTCGGGGAAAAAAAATGTCCTAATCCACACGCGATTTTCTGTTATAAGAGGTACATATATATACTGGGATTTTTATGAATTTTCCTGTCTATGTAAGATCAAGAAATTGCAACTCCAAACTTTTAAGTTGAAGATATCAGCGAAATCGGTCTCACTATAGTTCAATTCATACTTACCTTCGAGGCGTGGGGAAATAAAACAAAAGAAATCACCTAAGGATCATGAATAAATAATAATAAATTGCTCGTTATCCAAGTCTCGGAGCCAAGTAAGAATTGAAATATCTCGAAATTGTTCTACTAAAGACAAAAAAATATAACCCCACTTTTACTAAAGTTTAAAATTTGGACAAGTCGCAAATGCTGTTATATATACATTACGCTAAGTATAAAAAAAAAGAGAAGGCAATATCTGGTGTTCCCTTTTTCCTTCCTTTTTCCTGATCCTTTTTTTTCAGTCAATAGTAGAAGAAACATTCTGGACGGTATCGCGGCTCTTTCAATCTCTCTACGGTATGCTGTTGATTTTTTTTCAAGATATGGATATTTTATTCTTCGCTAGATAAATTTCATAGGCAGGATTTAGAAGATAACAAAATTCAAAGATTTCAAATCTATTGTACAAGCGAACTGAGAAATTAAATTGTTTTTTCGGTTGATGGATATGACAAAGCAAAATTGACGGACGACGATTTGATGACGTCACGTCCGGTCCAAAGATTCCTGCATTGGAAACTTTTTTTGTTTAGAATATTTTAGTTAATCATGGATTTTTCTAAAGATATTTTGCACAACTTAAAACTTAGTGTACAAGTTAGTAATTTGGAATCTAGCCGTCAAGGTAACATCTGATTAATTTCTTTCCTCCTTGATGTGCAAAAATGATTCACCTACAATCAGAACGAAAGAGCAAAGAAGCTTAGGTTATTTGTAAAAGGCATCTGCTTCGTCCGGATCGCAAACATAGCGAGTATCTACTCGATTCCCCAGAAAAGGTACTGTTCATATTAATTTCAAATTCCTGCATTACTTTTCAATCCCATTTGATGCCTTAAGTTTCGTGGTTTTACATTAACTTCAGATAAATGGGTAAAGCTTATTTCACTCATTTTGGTGAGGTGTCCATTTCGCGATGATGGCTAGTATTTGAATAGTTGGTGCTTAAACTGTGTGCTCGGATCACAAGGCTAAAAGACTTGATTGAAATAATAAGAGTGTCGTACTCTCAAACTGTACTTCCTTGGCCATTATCATGCGTGTAGCCTGTTACAGTCGTTCAGATTTTGGGGACAACGCAAAGAGATGTGAGCTAGGAATAAAATTGAAGAATGTGTCCACATTGTTCTTACTAATATTAACTACGCTAATATAGTGATAACGTTGTTTCTTTATTTTTTTGAAACTAACAACCCACGTTGTCCTAATCTTAAAAGCTCTTCATCTCCGACCTGTAAATGTTGTCGTTCAATTTTATCTTTGGTTCAATTTTTATTTTATTTTCTTTTGGGATATGTATGATATAAGTAGTTTGAAATTATTACCAGCGATAAAATTGAACCACAACATAAACATGGTTCAGACTTTCCCTTATACGGAGCTGTTCTAAAACGAATCATGGCTCTGTATTAGTGTGCACTTAAAACGGGCCTCTGAAGTAGCTGTAGCTGAAATGAACTTGTACGTTACAAGGACTAATATTTAATAGAACGTCTCATTTTACGACGCACTGAATAGCAAACACACCCATTTAATTAATGGAACATTAAAAAAATTGAAATTAATTTGCTTTCAGTCAGTGATGTTTTAATCACTATTAATAGCTTAGATAGTTTGAGCACATTTCAATACATTTTAGCGGATTGTTACTTCGTGAATTACGTCAAGACGAGGGTGAATTAATATTACCTTAATATTACCAATATCTGGAAGAACTTTATAACGTGACTGTTAAGATAGGGTTCCCTTTTCCTTTGAAAATGCTGCAATTAATCATGTATTTATTTCTTAAAGTTCTTCAAAAAACATATCCTAGTTTTATCTCAATTCTTCATCTTTATATCAGTTTCGTTTTCAACTGCAAATTAAACTTATCATTTTCTTAGTGATACAACATCTTTGCATACTCTTAGGCAGGCGTTTTATAGCGATATTTCACATTGTTAATCGGAGATCTGAGGTGCATAGTTATACTAAGCCTTTGCTTATGGAATAACAATGTAGCTGGTCCAAAATTATCCGTTTTTCGTTTTTAATAGGACGACGGATTGAAAGCCAATGACGTGAAAAGTGTTCGAGAATAGGTCGATCGAAACAAAATGGCAGCGTATTCAGTCGTCTGTCGGGTGGTGTCAAAATTGTTTTTGTAGATATGCATAAATAATGATTCACTTACAAATAAAATGAAAGACTGACGAAGTATGTAAATTTTAAATGGGGCAATTGCTTCGTTGGGATTTTAAACGAAAAGTGACGATATCTACTCGATTTTCTCTAAAGAGGTACTGTTTGACTGTATTAATTTTACATTTTGTGCGTTCTTTTCAATCGAATTTGATGCCTACGTTGTTATAGCGATACTTAACAGTTAATCTAACGAATGGGTTAAGCTTATTCTAAGCCAATGGTAATGGAATAGCTAGCCCAAAATTAATAGGACGAAGATCTGAAAAACCAGTTCCACACTTCAGGGGTGAAAATACAGTGGGAGAATAAATAATTAATGCGATCGAAAACATAACGCACCGTATTCAGTAGTCTGTCGAATGGTGTCAGAATTGTTGTTGTTGTTGTTTTTATGAAAGCACAAACGTAGAGATTGTCTTTTCTTCATGATTTACAATTCCCACTGCTAGTTAAGCCTTGAACAAGGTGCTCTGTTAATCACGACTCATGATTAACAGAACTGCGTTTCAATCAACAACAACAACAAGCTTTATTTGCAGGACCATATCATGAGTAGATACGCTTACAGTGCTGTTAATTCAGTGGAGTCCAGAATTGTATCTCATGACACAGATTTAGGATTCCGGTTGGAAATATATCTGTACTCTTATGCTATATTGTAGGTGTATAGCAGCTGTAATGAAGTGAAAGCATGACTCTGCAGTTGGGAAACCTTTAAACGTCTTGACTAATTTCCATGTTCAACAATCTAATTCCTCGATAGTAAAAAAACATTTCGTATTGCTTTATTATAATTTTATTTGGGATACAACAAATTATAAAGATAATTGCAAACACTCCTTTACTGTACCTACGCCCAAATTCCAAATTTGCGGACTGGTCCAAGAGTCGTCTCGGAAAAAAAAGGCGTTGCCATTACACCAAACCAAAAGGTAAGGCCATTTTTCATTGCTCGAAGCTGAGATAAATAACTACTAAAATTGAAGAGATGAATTATTTGGTTATTACCTATTGCCTTTTTTATTGTTGTTGTTGTTGTTTCAAAAGTGTTCTTTCTGTTCCTTGGTCGTCGCGATAACTCAGTCAGACCCGTTCTGTCGATACGTCAGGGTATATATGACACTGTTTCTGACTTAGTGAGCAATTTAAGGGGGTAAAACAAAGTTTTTCAACTCTTTTGCGTTCACCACAGTAACGCCCTCCAGCAATCCTTTTAAGGAACGTTCTTTAAACTCCTTTTTGGAGTCCCACCCAACTCCACCGTAAGGAGTTAAATTAACCCAACTAGAGGAGATTATTATAACTCCTTGAAAATTACTGTGTAGTGATTCTAGCACCTTCATTCCCAGCTCCAGAGGCATGGGGGTAAGGTTTTTCACCATTTTCGCAATTTTGCAGCAACGGTCCATGATGTCACGCGCCCGTTCGTCGACGTGTACATTGTGCAGCTACGTGACCCTATTAACCGCCTTTTATTCAGTGCACAGGGCTATCTCAATGGCAAAAGTAATATTCTTGTTTGTTTATTATTTTTGAAGAGCACTCGTGTATTTACTCTCAAGACTGTATCAACGCGAGAGGAGCCTAGTCAAACGCTGTACGTTTTGACTGAGATTAGTCAAGAAAGTATTTTTCGCCATTCTTAAATCTGGGGGAATGAATTGAGGTAATTTTATTTTTAACAACACTTTTCCCGACAGTACTGCAGAAAGTTGTGAAGTGGAACTGACAGGAAAATGTTTAGATATTTAGAAAACAACGTAAATAAAGTGAATTAAAAGAAGTTACTCTGACAAACCTTTACCTGAAAAGTGTCGATCTAATATTCTTTCGTATTTATAAACCAGCCAAGGCTGAAAAAATCTGACCACTGAATATAATATCAAATAAACAATAAACGCCATTTTAAAACCTTGTTTTCGCACTGCCTTTTTCCCATGGTAACGAGTTAAAACTCCTCCAAACTAGCAAAAATAAAATCTATTTTGTTGAGTTTGACCCTGACTAATTTTGGATACCAAAGTGCAGACTTTTGTTATTAATAATGGTAGATGTAGCTTAGCTATGAAACTGTGCTCGGCCTATTTCAGAGTTCTATACATAGAATGGCCCATGTCACGGTGGTCAGTTGTGTGTTTTTTTCTTTGTGCAAGCCTCATCCGTTTTACTTAATCAGTTGTTTTGACATTTGAGAAGTCATATTGAGGTTGTTTTGATAGTTTCCTTTTTTTCCCGTTAGTTATATTGCTTAGGTTTCTTGCCTGAGTGCCTGTGATTTGTGGGGGTCTTGTTAATGATCACAAATTCCTTTATATCTAATGTGTTTTGTAATTGTTACTGTACTGTTCGTAAAAAATCATAAAGGTATTGACACTGAGGGGGGATGAGGATGAAACTAAATAGTTTTTTTAAAACTAATATCTTATACAGTGTATTCGTAACGAACGTTTCTTGTAAGAGTCGTTGTTTCCGTGAAATGTAATTTTCTTTCTGTCTGATTGAAGTCCTGGTGGTTTCTTGATGTAGTTATCCCGTTTTGCCCGACTAAAACCGAAAGATAACCAAATCCAATACAACAGAAGTTTTTTTGTACAAACGAGTAATAAAAAGTTCAAATGGTTAGGATCCCGCCCCTCCCAAAAATACATGTTACCAAATGAATATTTGTTTAAACATTAATTAATTAATATATGAGGTCAGACAACACACGTTTCACCATTAAGAAATTTTCGTTAAGTCTCCCAAATGATGTAAGTAATGCGTAGTTACGTAAAAATTATTATGTAAATTCCTCGGTAATGTGCTGTTAGGAGCTGTATTCGCACAGTTGTATGATTTGCTAATTAAAGTGTAAAAGGTAGAATCTTATCATTAGATAAATAATAGTTTCAAAATTACCTGTTCGCTTATCTTCGGAAACTAGTCTAATTCCTTAAACCTCGAGTTTTGTTTTCATTAGCTCAAAAATTCTGAGTCATCAGTTGTGCTCGCACAGAAACAAAAATAATCTTCTTCGCAAAGAATTATTTGCGAAGAAATGTGATTAACATAAATGAATTGTTTGGAACGTTTTTACTGACGATGTTTGGAGGCTTACAATGTAGTATTCGCCATTACATTTTTTTCTTATGTTTTCGAAGAAATCTAATCCAACCCCTTCTTGATCGTCTAAGGTTTTAGAATTTAACGGTTTAGTGCAATTCAATGACAAAGTAGAAATGCACCATTTTGTTTAAACGTGTCAAATGTCAGGCAAATTGTACGATGAGCCACTTTGCGTAAAATATATACTTATATTCTTTGTTTATTATTTTTCCCCTGGGACATGAATCACTACTAACATTTATGTCAGGAAGATTATTTTCTTGATTCATTTTAATATACGTGACATGACTTAACGTACAAAGGCGCGTCAGCGCCCTTTCTTATTATTATAATTGGTTGAATACCTTCCTTTTCTTTGAGACCTCACCCAATTAATTTTCAACATTTAATTTATAATTGTTTTATTTTACCTTGACCTGTTGGCTGGCAAGGCCCCAGTTCAATAAAAGAGTAATGTTGCGCTAAACGACCATCGATCGTTGGATTGGAACAGCTGTAAATGTCGGTGACTTCCGAGTACAATTGCTGCAAGTCACTTTCATTTTCTTCTTACAGATTTGCAATGATGCGTTTATTTGTGATTAGAGAAGTGACATCGTTTTTCGCCTCTCGAGGCAGCCTGAATATACATTTGCTTAGTTGAAACCATGAACCGTTTTCCTAAAACATTTACGTACATGCTGGAAGCTCATTGTTACCGAAATAAACATATAGCAGTCGTCTGAAGAGGGCACCACAACTTTCAGGTTGAACCGTTTTCTTTTCCTCTTTCTTTTTTCTGTTTTAATTACTTGTAATCGGAATTTCGTCATTTCCAGGCTTATATCCTTAAGAGACACTCGACAAAGTGTAGATTTTGAACAACATCCTTTCAAAGAATCGCACAAATACGTCTCTCCTGTGGTAAAAATATTCAAGCTTGTTTTTGGAGCATACAGGCCACATATTAATCTCTTGGAATTGTAATTGATTAATTTGCGACCACGTTGGCTAATTGCCTTGGGCACAAAGTTAGCTTCAAGGGTGCTTCACCATCAAAAAGAGGTCATTACAAATCCCTGTCTTTACAGAACGTCACCAGTGTGCTCTTATAATTCTGTGAATGACCTGAAATATTTTCATGACACCATCTGATGGGACAGTCCTATGATATTAATACTTTGTTGTGTCCTTTTAGCTTATTAATGACACTTTTTGGTTAATTTCACATAGCAACAGTCTCCAAAACAACTAATTTAAAAACCACCTGGCCCTCGCTAAAACAACGTCAGTATAAATTTGGTTAAAGTACATGGTTTGTGGTGGCATGGCGCCTTCCTTGTGGTTTAAAACAGGCGTGAAGTACTCATTCTGTGTGTTTTTTCCTTTTCCTTTTTTTTTAAGTATAAATAAGTTTGAACAAAGAAGGAGCTTTAAACCAATCCAAAGGGACACTTTTTTGCGTAAAGGCAACCTTCACATACTAGAGTAGTAAATCTTTTCTTGGTTTTTGTGCCTCTTTGATCTTCCTGCCGTTGGCTATTTTGGCCAAGAGCTGACAAACTTAAAAAGGAAGTGAGTTTCTAATCTATAAGAGATTGTTGTGTTAAGTTGACAAGCAGGAAGTCAAAACACTTGCTTTGTTGTGGCTTCAATAAAGGTTATGTAACATCAGAAAATTTTGACTATGGCTTAAGGCTTGCATTAATTTCTCGAACATCTAGCCACGTGTTAGAAATCAAAACATAGTGCACCTCACTGAACAACAACACAACCTCAGTTGTTCATCGCGTTTTATATGCTTAAAATGGTTAAATATTTTGGCCATATTTGACGCTAAAAATTGGAAAAAAAATACTTAACTTCTACAGTCAAATATTTCAAAAACGCGACGCCATTTATCTTTAAAAGTGAAAACTCTTATGAGAAGAGAATTAATGAAAAGGTTTGAAAACAGTCACGAATTAATTGGTTATACTTTAAATGTGGCATATATTAATGCAACTTCCATTCCAGTCAGTTTGGCTTCTCGGTAACCTTTCGAAATACTTTTAACCCTTCTAGAAGTTCTATGGTACTCTGTTCTTCTCAAGTTTAATCCGTGGGCTTAAAAACAAGATGATGAATTAACATATACTTTCCCCGATGCAGTTTTATACGCTCTATACTGTTCACTCCAGCTATATTTTGTATGGATTGAGTAGCAGTGCAATTTCAAATCACTTGGCATATTACAAGTTCAGAGGTTTTCACGGATGTGCTTTTTTCTCACAATGCTAGCTCACTGACAAGCCAAGGAACAAACTAGACTATGCAAAAATACCGCAACAAGGATCAAATCAATAAGGTTTAGTTGTATTATAACACTGTTTTTAAATCGGCTTAAGTGATATAGCTCTATAAGAAATCCATAGGAGAGAGAAAACAGAGCGTTTTAACCTCAGCACAACCCAATATTAGTGACAGATCTTAAGTGTGAGCTTGAGCTTACTTCTATATGTTATTTTGTTATTAATATTGTAAGAATAATAGAAAGCTTTTAACCCCCTTGGGAAGTTCTTAAGGAAATCACGTATGCGAGCTTGCTGTAGTGAGGGCAAGCATGTCTTGACAGAAATTGACAGATTGATTCTCTACAGAAGAAACTACAATGTGAAACGTAGATCTTAACCATATAAGCCTCAAAAAAATCTGAAACATATTGCCTTTCAAGCCCGGTGAAGTACTTTTTTACTACTTGTGTCGAGTAAGTTGCTGAGTTGCCGTGACTAGTACTAAATTGATGCTAGAGAAGGAAATTAGATAATGACCCCTTTTAGATCATTTTGAAATTAAACAACATAAAAGTTTTTGAAAAAGAGTTTATCTTGAAAACGAGTTTAACCGTTTTCTTTTAAAATTAGACAATAAACAGTTTATTGAAGCAATGGAATTCAATTTTATGGTTTCTGTCGAATAAACTCCCTCCTTTCAATTGTAGGTTTAGTTTTGATGATATCCGGTAGCTTTATAAGAAATACTCTACTTTTAAGGTTAAGAGAACAATATTTGCTTTAGGTTTCCGGAATTCAAAATACTCGTACTTTAAACCAACTTGTGTTGGCCAATATATCCTAAACAGGACGACTTTGCTGCCCTAACTGAATAACTGGCCAACTTCAATGGGCAGATTGTTCCGTTGTTGTTTCTTCTTGCCTTTCTTAGTTCAAGTTTTCTGATTAAGACTCCCTGTTTATTTAGATTCAATTCTGCTATTACACTTGCGATAATGCTATCGATTTGTTTAGTTTGTGTAAACTTCCGTGACATATTTTGAATTTATGATTTGACGATACCAACTTTGTATTAGCTTAAATTATTCACCAATATCGCTCCTTATCGTAAAACATTAGTTTTCTTTTACAACACACGAACTTCTTATACCCTCTCCTAACTCGAATTTTCCTATTTCGTTAAGTGTTAAGAATCACAGAACGTGTTTATTCCATCCTGCACAGCTAAGATAAAGTAGTTCTGTTTAAATTTTGCTGCCTTCTCCAGTTTTGGTTTACACCGGTCTCTCCATTGCGTGAGGCGACGACCGCACTCCAATGAAACCTCGCTGCTAAGTCAAAGAAGGATATTCCCATTAGAGTACGGTCTCATAATATACAACTTATCCAGGAGAAATTTTTCTCGCTTAAAATATTTTTAACGTTGCATATTAAACTTCGCTTATCTTCTCAGGGCTCGGCTCAAAAATCCGGAAAGGTGATCAGGCCAATCATGGACGGGAAAATTAGGCACATTTTAAAATCCATCAGAATAAAGATTTTCATCAAATTTTTCACGACATATGGGAGAACACAAAACGAGTTGCAAAGAAAGCTTTGTTTTTTTTAGTTTTAATTGACAGACTTATAATTTTCTAGACAATGAGCTAATTAAACGGAGTAAATGAGTAAAAGATCAAAATATACACACTTTTTAAAGTACTTGTCACCTGCAGCTTAACGATGTTGCTTAAGGGTGATAAATAGAACACCAACGAAGGGGATTATAAGGAAAATCGTTGGGAGACTACAAACACGCAAGCCAGCCTAAACAATTCACAGAAAAGTCAATAAAACCTAATCTGCTTTTCAGCTGCAGCTAAGACACAAAATCAGGTTAAAAAATTGTTTTTGCTTAAACTGCTACTCGCAAAACATAGAACGTTAGATGCTACCCATGCGTGCAACGCAAGGGATCACATTCTTTCAGCCTCTTCAAATATAAACGCTATAAATATTCTTCGCATGTGGTCATAATGTTACATTTCCCACGATTATTCTTTTCGGGTCTAGAACAAAAGATCGCCAAGGCACTGTATTGGCTTGGTCACGTGGCACGTTTGTCGAGCGCTTATAAGCGTAGCCGCTTTTGCGACAAACAGTATAGCCTTTACTGAGAGCAACTAGCGAACAGTACTTAATTGAGATATTAGCAAATTGTGACATAAGTACAGTGTTACCATCACAAAGAAGATGTCAGCGTTCAGTCCTGTTTCCTGCTATGCGGAGAAAGCGTCCGATTATTATCCATCTGCGGTTCCAGCCGTCAGTACTGTAACTTGGCCCAGTGCCGTTTCTCCGGCCTATGAACTGTCACCGTGGTATTCTTGGGGCTTACCTTCTAAGTTGAACTGCCACGCGCCTCCTACTCCAGCCGCTGTCACGGCTTTGGATTACACAAGTCTCTGGCCCACTGTGCCTTCCATCGGAAGCTGTGGATTCTTCTTGCCTTCTGGAAGTTCCCTGGTGAGATCCTACGAGAAACCATCCCAATCATACATCGGTTTAATTGCCGAAGCGATCCTTAGCTCTCCGGAGAAAAAGCTTGTTCTAAGCGACATTTACAGTTATATCCTGACCCGCTACCCGTACTTTAGAACGAAGGGAAGTGGATGGAGAAACAGCATTCGTCACAATCTCTCGCTAAACGATTGTTTCGTCAAGGCTGGTCGAAGCCCTAACGGCAAGGGACATTTCTGGACCATTTGTCCTATGTACTACGAAGACTTTCTGCATGGAGACTATCGCCGGAGAAGAGCTGGAAAGGTTGTGAAATTGGACTTAAAACCAACTGAGCGCCTTTTGAGCGACTCTCATCGTTATTTCGCTTTCTTTAGCGAAGACCCAAAGCCAAGTGTAGCTGTTCGACGCGAGACGACACCCCCGAGATACGAGGAACGCGATCGCGACGAAGTGCGTTTTAGCCGAGACGTGGAATGTGATGACACGATAGATCCTTCTCAGTCCCCCGATCACGATTCAGCAAGGAGAAGAAGCTTCGATGTTCAGAGCTTATTATCATCACAAAATTAGTGGACTATAGAGGACTGAATAAAGACTTGAATTGGCAAGAACATAATTTATATATATAACAACTAGATTATGATAATTTAATTTAACGTATTCAAGCTTCTTTTCTTATAGTTTGTAATAAGATAATTGTCTTCTCTGAATAGTTTTTATCCATCATTCCTCAAAGAAAGAACCTTTCAAAAAGTGGGAAAAAACAAGTATCCGTTTTCTTATTTGGAAAACTAAAACAAAACAACCTAATTTTGGATTGCGTGCGGAAGAATGATATTATCACATGAACTCAACTTGAAAACCGCAAATTGCATTTGTTTATGTAAGTTTAACGATCGCACGTATTGTTCCTTTATTTCAGCCTGTTTCAGTAATAATCATTATTTATAGGGAGAAAAATTTTGTCAGTATCACAGTTATATCACGGTTCAAGGGATACTAAGAATGTAGGGGAAATGAAAATAAAACAATTGACTTCCTAAAAGGTCTTGACGCTGTTTGTGTTTACTAAGTTCAATATAAGCTTAATGGAGACGTTATATGCGACTTCTGCTTCGTTATAAAGCAGCTGATGTTTTCCTTTTTGAATCGTGACTCAGGGCCATGACGAAACTGCTGACAACTGCCCTTTTGTTCAGTAGCTACTATAGCCACTCAAGTGATAAAATAAACATTTTAGCTGTACATGATGATGCTCTTGACGCACACTGTTCGAATCAGTCATACATTTCAGGTAAAAAGGTTAGGACTCCCTTTAACGGTTCAAAAGGCACAAATAAATTGACATTTTCAAAAGATTCATAAAGTTGAAATTTCTAACCATCTTTGGCCAAGCATTTTTTTGACATCATTGCGAGATTCGCTTGCAGCGGGAAAAAATCTTGAAAACTTGACATCGTGCATTATGACTAAGGAAAGGTTTTGACTCACTTTACTTAATTCAAAAGGCCCAAATAAGTTGACATTTTTAAAGATTCATGAAGGTAAAATTTCTTGTTATTGTGAGATTCGTTTGCAACGAGGAAAAACTGACTTGAACACTTGACATCGTGCATCATGGCTAAGATAAAAATTGGGGTATCATACAGTACTTCATAACTATTCAAAATGGGAAGATGCTCGATCATTACATAAACAGTACATCTCACACATTTCATGTGACATGAGTCATAAGAGTGCTCAAACTTGAAAAGGATAAATTAGAAGATCTTGCGATAAAAAAAATGTGCGACTGTGTAGCACTTATAACTGAATAGGCTGGAACTTGTTATAGTGAAATCGTAGAAGAAGATTTTGTAAAAGAGAGCCGTGTGGAAGCATTACATCTCAAAAAAAAAACTAAATATAAATTTTGTAATAATCATTAAACGAAAACAAAGGTCTTTAATCGACAGTGGACGAGAATGCTAAAAGGAAAAAAGTTTCCAAACTAGAATGCGCATGCTCCATTTTGTGAGGTTAGCATCGTCAGCAGCAATAAACGAGGAAAGCAGCAGCTTTCTAGAACAATTTACTGGATCTCTCATCCAAGGTTGAAGGTACAGCAAGCTATTTGAAATAGATTCTGTGAGTTTGATTTTATTCAGTGTCATGCGTGCCTTAGGGGGTGCAGATTTGACTGATGAAAACGATGAACACTGACAATATCGACTGTACTCTTGATTGAGCATATCAAAACGTGGACTATTACACTAGGCTTTTCATAAAGAATAATTGTCTGTATGACACCTATCAAATTGAGCTTGCACTTCAATGTAAATTTGTTTTCCACCAAGACAACCTTTATTTCTTAACATTTTATAATTCAGCTTTTTGTTTAATCTAACGAAAAAGGCCTCTATTTTATTTTGCCTACCACACAACAAATTGTTGGCTACGTCTTAAGTTAAACTCTAAAAGGAGGAAGGAGTTAACGAGGGTGCTCGCGTGTCTTTGCAGAAAAACTAGAAACTTCCATCTAGCCCTTACTATTATATGGGGCTGATGTTTACACATATATTGCGGCTTAACTCTTTTTAATCCGCCCTCCTCAAACTTTAGCAATATACAAGGTTGATCTTACACCATGCAGGTGGTGAAACTTTAAAAAAGGGCGGAGAGAATAGAAGTGCATGTGAGTACCAGCTTAAGAGTGCCGTTTAACGAGCTAAATGAGAATCCCACTACGCATTGAGCGCGCATTAGAGAATGAAATCTGCCAAAGTGTGAAGTTAGACCGTACCCTCTTGGTTTATACCAGAAACGGGAAGTTGGAAAGTTGAGATTTAGGCATCAAAGCTTGACTACGAAACGATAAAAATCAGGCTTTCTTTTTCAGTGTCGTAATGTAATGTTCATCAAGGCAGTTAGGTGTGTGTATCCAATGCATGGCTGATATTTGTCGTTACTTTGACCATTTACCTTTCTATTCACATGTTCCTCTAAGCTTTGACCGAGAGTTCAGTATTTTGATGTCGGCAACTCTTGAAGAATTGAAGGGTGTACTTCCCTTCTCCCCGGCTGCTAGTTAATTCCCCCACGGCTACAACCACCTCCGTGATAAGGATGTGTTTTGTTTAAGACCGACTCCACCAGGAGGAATTGAGTAATTTTGATTTTCATTGGAAAAAACCGTGTACAAGAATAATTTAAAGAATATTGCATTCTTTTTTGCATTTCTTAAGGGCTGAAGATGTAAGTAGTCATCTGTAGTAACACTAAAGAAAATTTCTTACGGTAGCCGAGAAAATGAATGTCAAATTTCACAAGGATTGTGAAAACACAGGTGAAATTCTGAGAATTTCATGTGTAAGATGTCATTTTCAATTGTAAAACTTGACATTCGCTTTCTCAGGCTTCCATAAGAAATTTTCTTTGGTGTTATTACAGATAACTAATTACATCTATAGCCCTTGAGAAATGTAAAAAAAAAATGCGATATTGTTTAAATTATTCTAGTTCAAGGTTTTTGTCCACTGAAAATTAAAATTACTCAATTTCCTGATGGATTCCGTCTTTGTTAATCTTTTATTGTTTAAGCCCATCTGCAAAAGATGATTGCTGTGTTATTTTCAGTAGAAATATTATGATGAAGACTTTTCTCGCAACGTTATTGCATTTCTAATGCATCTTCCTTAGTTGAAAAAGTTTTTTTAAATTTTAAAAACAATCTATGTGAACAGACTTTTTCCTATCGGGCCCACGCCATCATACATTCAATCGCTAATTGACATCATTCTCCATTACGGCAAACTCACAACCATGAGGTGTTCAGTTGACTTAGAGCAGTTGCGGATCGCCGAGTTTCACGCTACATCTCAGTAATTTAATCCAGTCAAGCTCTCTTTTTCTCTCTTGGACACTGTTTTCATTCTCTGTTCTTTATCTTGTACTGAAACCGCAACCAACTCAATACCTGAGTATTCTCTAATAATAATCCTCAAAGAATCCCTTTGGATCTGAATTATCTAACGTGCGGTCCCTTTGCGTCATCTCTCTAAGGGGCAATATAAGGGACCTTTAAGCATCAACAACGGCGAAGTTGCACAAAAAAGGAAATTTTGCGCTGCTTCAAGCTTCCTCGCTCAATAATTAGTCTAGTTTATCGTTTGTCTCACTGCAGGTCTTCATCAGGGCGGTAGTGTCGATCTTATTCCTTCTCGTTCTTTTTCCAGCCAAAAGTGTGAGTTGAAAGACTATATCTAAGTTCAGAAAAAGAAAAATTAAATCGTTTCCTCGTGTTCACGTCCTTCATAAAACACGTTGTGGTCTTGCAGCGACGGTAAAGAAATGCACAAAATTCGTGATGCACCTGCAGACTTGTTGCCCTGTTAATCTTAAGCTACTGCTTTTTTGCTGTTCTTGTCGCCGTCGCCGTGGTCGTTGCTGAAGCTCCTTTAAGTCCAAGGCGGTGAAGCCTCAAGCATTTTCCTTTTTGCATTTATTAAATCAGGTTTGTTTACTAGGGGTGTAAAGATGCAGAGCAAGATTGTATATGTAGTTACCTCGGATCAATCTCGTCACCTCATCTATATCACACTTTCGTACCGCGTTATTTCGGCTTACCGTCGAAATTGAATTCTTTAATTACAATTACTAACCCTATCTCTCAACATTCAAACATGTTATTTTTTTGGTAGTATATTTTAGTGTCAATAAAACCTGGAAAGTTAAGGCGAAGAAAGTTGGAATTTATAATAAAAAAGAAGCTTTCCAGAATAACCGTCTAAGAAAACAAAAATCAAGTGGCGGAAATGACAGGGAAAATGGACCACGAAAGGCTCAACATTACTTTTAACTTTGAACAATAGCTTGAAAAACTGGGTGTCTTGAAGTTCAATGGAATATCAGGTGAACTTTGAGGCAACCACTGGAAATAACGTCATCATTGTAATCAATGATATCATAAACTGATTTTAAGCAGTCATGCAAAAAAGTGTGCAACAAACAAAACCTTATTTTTAGAATTAGTGGAAAGTAAAAAGTTGAGAAAGGTTTTCAATTTCTCTTCCTTTTTCTTTTCACTTGTTTGCAAACTCTTTTAAGTGTATCAGCAAATTTCATTCATAAAGAATTAGGCAAAACAACAATTAAAGCGTGTTATGAGATTAAATCAGTCAGGAAAAACATTTTAAACAAATATCGTTCTTTTCATTCTATTTTGCAAACGCCATTTAAGATATTGTTTTCAGAAGGAATTTAATTCTTGACTTATTATTTATCATTAGAAGGAGGAGCTGTGGTTTTGTTTGTTTCACTAACAGTCTTTTAGACGTAAACTCGACTATTATTTGGTAAAACAATAGACCCTGACGTACTGTGGCTCCAGACGTCTGTTCTCAAATTATCAAGGATGAAATAAACCATGCTAAAGGCTTGATAAAAAAGCAAGCGTAGGCCTGACGTAGAAGCTGGGACCATTCTTTGTTCTGATCACGCAAACGGAAACGTCTTGTTAGAAAATTAACACTAATTACTTCGTTGCCTGGGACAAAATCCGCGGCTGCCATAGAAAGGTTTCCATCTAAAGGATAAAAAGATGTTAATAAAAATGATGTTGATGATTAACTGCTCATCAATTGTTTCTTGTATGTAGTCACCTATCTTTTGAAGTTTCATCATTCAAGTGTCGTAATTTTCATTATTAATAAGTGTAATTGATAAGGCAAAAAATCAAAACAACTTTGAACTAAGGCGGAAAATAGGTCATGTGTACCCACCTTAATTAATTGATGTAATGGTTTTAGCAGCACGGTTATATGAGCAACGATATTGGTGCAAGCGTTAAATAAAAGATTTTGATCCAAGATTTACTAGATTTTGTATTACTACCAGAAAAATGGATGTGTTTCTATGGCAATCCCAGCGAAAGAACGATTAGCAGATGGGTGTTGTCAACTGAAAATTATATATTTTATCATAAGTCGAGTGATCTGTAACGAAAAATGTTTTCACCGCTTTATTATTTCAAATAAGAATTATTTCATATTATTTCATATACTTCATATACTTCACATTATTTCAAATAAGCAACATTTTTGAGGCGATGAAAAGAATAATGGTTGAATATTTAGTTTTAGAAGTCGGTAGGTAAGTTAAACTATCAGGGGAACAACGCAAGATTGAATTGGTGGAATAACAGATTGTTTAAACCTCTTTTAATGGCTTTAAACCAATTATTAGCCTTAAATGTCAGCTAGACGTAAGCTGACATGTCAAGCTACACTTAAGCTTTTACTGACGCAGAACAAGTGGAAATAAATAGTGTTTACCGGGAATGATCATGCACTTATCGAAAATAGAAACAGCAAAACAAGGACTTGAGACAGCAGGGCTACTTTCAGTCAATGAGATTCAATTTCTTCAATCAATGGCCAACTGAAAACAGAAAATATTTACATTTATCACCAATTCTAAAATCTTAAGTACGAGTCAATGATGACTAAAGACTTAAGATCAGAAGTTCGCTTTTGGATTAGCCGGCGGTAGGGGGAGCACGCTAAATGCCAGCTAGACGTAAGCTGAAATGTCAAGCTACACTTTAGCTTTTACTGAAGCAGAACAAGTGGAAATAGATAGTGTTTACCAGGAATGATCATGCACTTATCGAAAATAGAAACAGCAAAACAAGGGCTTGAGACAGCAGGGCTACTTTCAGTCAATGAGATTCAATTTCTTAAATCAATGGCCAACTGAAAACAGAAAATATTTACATTTATCACCAATTCTAAAATCTTAAATACGAGTCAATGATGACTCAATGAAGTCTTAAGATCAGAAGTTCGCTTTTGGATTAGCCGGCGGTAGGGGGAACACACCCCTTGTTAACAAGGTACTAGAAAGTGCTGAATGACAACGTAAAACACCTGTTGCTCATGTTATAATCTTCCTCTTTCGAGTTCTTCTTAAATCCCCCAGGCTTCCTTACAGGTAAAAAAAACCTGAAAATTTATAAGTAATGGTAACAGGACGGAGTGGAGTCCAATTCGGTCTGTAATGATACCAGTGATTATGGAGCTTTAGCATCGACGACGGCAACGGCAGCGAAAACGTCAGTTTTAAAATGAATTCCCGTTTTTTCAATCTTTCTCGCGTTTATTCCAATTTGCTGAAAATGGCAAGTGTAGGCGAATTTCCCTGGAGTTGATTTCTTGAAGACCGCACTCAAGTTTAGAGAGAGAAAAGGAGATTCGTCGTCGCTTGTTTACGTCCTCCACAAAACTTGCAGTTAGGCATTTTCACGTCGTAGTCGTGCAAGGACGGTAAAGAAATGTACAAAAAAAGCGAGATGCACGTTCAAAGTTGTTGTTTTGCGTAATAAACCTATTGCTTTTTTGACGTCACTCGTTGCCGTCGCCGTTGTCGTTGCTAAAGCTCCCTATTAACAAAATCGGACGAACGCGTTGCGGGAGTCCGATTTGTTTAATCACGAGTATGATTACAGACCGAATTGGACGACACGAAGTTCTGTTACCAATTAATCATAACTTTAACAAAATTTCTGATATATTAGGATCTTTTTTTAAATCAAAACACAAGAAATTCCGAGATTTTTTTGCTAGCAGTAAAAAAAAAAGCCATTTAGGCGCGCGTGATGACGCGTACTGTCCAATTACTTAGCCATGACGCGTACTGTCCTATTTAACTGTCCTATTAAGGCTGAAATCAGGGCAGTTGATGGCCAATCAGATTTAAGAATTTTGTCATAGTTATGATTACTGGTTTCATCCTCCCAAATAGCTTCCTTTTTTCAGTGTACAGCTGATGGATGCCATTGGTAGAAAAACATTTACAGGATGAAATTGTACAACTATTGTCTTTTTCCAGATTAGGTGCCTTCGTCCCAGCCAGCGACGTTGGAAGGATCTTGAGTCCTCGAGGGATGCAGGTATCTAGAGTATGTTTAAGAGATATTATTAATACCATTAAAACTTGAGGCAAAGAAAATAACTTACGTCGCCTTGATATAATGATGTTTTGATGTTTTGATGTTTAATCGTGTATTTGTTGATATCACTTACGACACCTTTGCAGGGAACGTGACTGATTGCGTCAGTAAGTGTAACATTTATCATTATGAACAGGCAATATTTCCCTTTAAGTAATATCGAATAGGGGCGAAAGTGCGATAAATATCATCACTTCCCTTTTATCCCCACTGATGTTAATAAATTTTTAAAATGATTATTGCTCTGAGCTTCCCTTAAAGTAAAACCAACGTTATATCAATTATTTCGATCGAAGCCTCAGACAGTTATGACTTGCCACATATGGTGAAACACAGTTTTAAAACAGCTTTTAGATCTTTTCCCTTTATTGGGAATTTACTTAAGACTCTTTGCATGTATAAAGCTCAAATTTGGCACGGACAAAATATATTAAGAAGACATAGCACTGTTACGAGAAAGGTAAGGTTTTGATCGTCATCACAGCAACATGGCTGATTAGAAACAAGCAAAAGTTATAAATTTATTAAGTTTACGCAAAGTCCGGTGATTGGAATTCCTTTTGAATTTGCACTCAGCTTACAATTAGTGACCAACATTTTAAAAAAAAACTTGTTACCGCTTAACCAAGTTCTAATAAACAATTTTGGAATTTTTTTATTTTTATTTTTTTGAACAAAGACGTATTCATGAGAAAGTTGTTTGTGTCACCAAACTCTTTGTTTAATTATATTTTGAGGCTTTTATTGACTGGAGTGCTATATGAGCACGATTTCGGCAAAATTTCGACAGAGTACATTGAGCAGATTTTAAGATAATTTGTTAGCATTTGTTTACACTGCCTATGAAAGTCAACAAGTCGAAGTCCCCCATTACTCTTTAAGTTCTCATGCTCAACACTTGCACTGATGATCACGCGATATTTCAAATTGCCACGAAAACAGCATATTAAATAACTTATTTTTGCTGAAAACTTCTGGGTATTTTTGCTAGCTTGTCCTCGCACTTTTTACTTTAAAAGCGCATTGACTTGGCTATATGGCTACTCATGATAAAGACGTAACACAAATTTTCATGCAACAATAAAGGGATAAAACATTTCTATAAAAACTGTGTTTAGCCACCTTAAGGTACTTTCGCTAGCAAGGAAAGCTGAGAACGGTACAACTTCGTGAACACTAGGAATTGTTACTCTGACCTATAAATTATTGGAAGTCATTTTAGTCTTGACAATGCACAAGCACTTTTTACTTCGAGCCTGAATTTATGTGATATATTTATTAATTTTTTTACCGCTGGCTTCATTTGTTCTCGGTAGCCCCGAGTTCAACTCCTCGACCACCCCTTTGAATAGCCAGCTGATTTGCTTTCGGCCAGGTAGGATATTTAGTCCTGTTAAGGTGGAACTGAATTAGTTGTTTGAAGCATTTTCAGCTCGGCAGTATTAACTTGAAATACAGTGCCATAAATACTGCTGAGGGTAAATACTGGATATGATATATTTTCTCTGGAACAATTAATAGTAAGCTTTAGGAAGAGCTCGTAAATGTTGCTGAATAACTTATAATTTGATCGTAGTTATAGGATGGAAAAGGTTGTTCGCGCTGCGGACTTGTGTTTAACCACCCCCCTCGAAATATGCTTTATAAGAAGGAGCACATGTACACACGCTTGGGAAACCTTAGGGACGGACCATTAGAAATGTTATGGGGAGGGAGGGGAATTTTCGAGCCGTGGGAATTTTTTTTCGTTATCAAATTCCTTGTATGAATTTTTTTAGGCCGTAGCATGAATATTTTTTAGGGTTAATTGGCGTGCATGAATTTTTTTTCATTTAATTTTCCCTTGTGCGAATATTTTTTTTGTACTTCGCCCGCCCCCTCCATAAGTTTAATTTCTAGTGGTCAGTCCCTTAGGCGTTGAAAAACACAAATTAAACACAACAAATTAAAAGCACGTGAGGATACTTCTATTGTTTTGTTTGTTGTTGTTGAACAACAGCATGCACGAAAGAGTTTCAGTTTGAATTCATTCTTTCACTATGGCTACAATTTTTAAGAAGTTCTTTGCTCTTCTCAGAGTATAAAGAGAGACTGATTTGTCTAAGCTAGGCATGTCCATTACTACTAATTACTCATTTGTGAAAGATACTTTCTGGTGGAGTCTTACTCGATTAACCCTTCACATGTGAAAATATCACCGTTGCTAAGGCCACATAATAAATCGCGCCTTCGACATCAAAAAACTATTAAAGTGAAATGGTTTGGTAGTTCATTGGTGTTTATATAATAAACAGAACATTACATGGCCGCTTGGAGATACGAAATTTATCTCCTCGTGTTGAAAAAATATTTCACTCTTCGCTGCGCAAACTCGTGAAATGTACTTTCGTTCGTTTTTTAATATACAGGAAACAGTGGATCTCCGAAGTGAGATCGTATGAAAAGTAGGAAAATTTGGGATTAAACTTATCGCCAATTGGTCAGGAAAGATTCATCGGTAGGGGCCACTACATATAGTCAGCGATAAGTGCGATAATGCAAAGCTGCTGAAGTGAAAAGAATCCCTTCAAAACCGGGTTTTCACGTGACGTCACCAAAATTCAAACTTAGGAATTATAGAATAACTCAAACAACGTAAAGTATTTGAAATTTTATTGACAGAAGGTCGAATCTACAAGAAATAGCAGACTTCGGCAATTATCCGGGAGATTTCAGTCTCTAATCTGAAGACCGGGAGAAACAGTTCAAAATCGGGAGTCTCCCGGATTATCCGGGAGAGTTGACAGCCCTGCAAATTGTCTGACGCGGCATTCAGCTAACGGTCAGGAAAGTTCTTATGTGGATTAAAAACGTAACCGATTTGTCGAGATCTTGCTATCTAAACATTCTCTTTAGCAAAATAAATATTACTTTAATCTTCATGTGTTACCCAAGCGATGAATTCAGCCGTTGGTAGGAAAACTCATGAGGCAGATGTTTATGTCGGTTTCCGGCCGCCAAATTTGTCCCTCTCAAACCGGGACGCGTCAACATGGCGTCTCCATACGAAGCTTTATAAATTCCGGTAAAACGTTTTTCCGAATATCTCGCATACGAAATATCGCACAGACCTGATTCTTCTTGGCGAGGTTTTTTGTATAATTATCCTCTTTATTTTCCCTGATTATCGAATTTCTGTATTTAATGATTTGCGCTTCTTATTTTTGATGGCGTAGCAGTGAAAACAGAGGATAGGTTTGAGAGGTATTCTTGTTTAAATCGCATTTAGATTCATGCCCGTAACTCAGAAAAAATTGAGCACTGGCAAAAATGTTCCAAAAGAAGAGGGCACATAAATTTGGCCGGAAAAACTGCATGGTTACTCCAGAATTTCGACCGCTTACGTGATTATAAGATGAGTCAAGACTTAAGGGAAGGTTTTTTTCTTAAATTGAAAGTAAATGATGAGTTCGCGAAAAGAAAAGGGCCAAGGTCGCGAAACGAACGGTCCGTTGGAATGAATAGGGGGGAATTAGCTTACGATAAGACTTTATCTATGGAATATTCAAACTACTGAAACAACCATTGGTATGACGTCATTGTATTTAGCGATGCCAGATCCAATATGTAAGCTTAAAAATGTAGCTTACAAACAACTTTTATTTATGAAATTAAAAGGTCAAAAGTTAAAAGTTTCTTTGCTTTATTTTCATGATGAGTGTCCCATTCACTCAACATTCAGTGAAATCACTTCTTAATGGTGCATGCCAAACGTGCGACTGCATGCGACTAATTTTATGGGATCGTCTTATTATTATTTTATACCTACATACATTAGGACCAAAAAAGAAAGAAAACACCCTTCACGAGTCAAAATAATTTTTTTTCACTTTTTAACATGTTGTACTGTCCAGAACGGTCGAAGTGATATCTTTTTTTTATTGTGAGGAAACAACGCCACTGCGGCGAATTTAAATATCGTTAAGAATAAAATACAAGAGAGAAAATCAAATTTTGTCTCTAATTCTACGAAAAATGTGACAGTTAGTCAGCTATGTTCATGTTCCAATATAATTTTGTCGTGTCATGTAATTTTCCCATTTTTTTTCTTTGTTTTAAAACAGTACGTTAATGAAAGCGAAAATGTAGGCGAAAAGGAACATTACACTGAAAATAGAATTATTAACCAGAGAATGGACGCCGACAGTACCGTATCCTACAACTAAGCAATCAAGCAAAAAGATGTGGCCCACAAACAAACATTATTTTTGAAATTAACGGGGGGTTAGAAATTACTAGTTCCCTTTTACACACCCGGAGCTGAAAGAGAGAAACAGTACCTTTCAGATCTAGTCTAAACAAAAAAAAAGGTTACGTTAAACTGTTGAATTGTCCACAATAGTTAAGTAGCAGTTTTTCTTTGTAGGGCAAAGCTCTCATCACTGCCACGGAGTTTAATATCATCGATAGAAAAATATATATATAAAGAAAAAAGGATTCTTAACATCTTTACACCTCTGACTTATTGATCAAAATGTAATGTATTAATCTGCTATGTGCAGAATGATATCGAGGGAAAAATATCTGCAGTCTTCTAGCAAACTGTAATGTTACTTTGAATTTATATATACATTTTTGGGGCCTTTGAAAACCGACTGCAAATGTCACATAAACGGAGGTTAGAACGATAAACAATATATCACACTTAAGAGTGTACGCCCTCAATGGAATACCGAACTATAAAAAAAACCCTCGAAATGACGCCGTAATTGTAAGTATTTAGCAAGAATAAAGTACTGAACAGTGAAAAGTTTTTCTTTTCTTCTCCCTCTCTTTCTTTTTTCTTTCACTATGTGCTTATCATTTACACAACGTTTGAGGTGATTTTTTTTTTCTTACTTAATGCTGCAAAACGCACATGACTGCTTGCAGCGAAATTTAAAGATCATAGAGAATGAAATGAGAGAACTGCATTCTGTAACGCATTTTTGTAACTTTTACACCACTGAATAATTCTTCAAAAATGCTTCACGTCATAATTCAATATAGTCACGGCATGTTGTTTTGACACGGTGTTTTTTTCATCGGATCTCGGGCATATCCAATTCATAAAGAAAATTAGAACATCAACCTTAAGCCCAAATCAGGCATGACGGCACTTTAATGAAATAACGGGTTTTTTTTTCTTTTTTGAAGTTACATTTTAAATTAGAACGTCATTTAAAATATTGCTTTTAGAGAAAATATCTTTTCTTAAGAGGGAGGAGTCGTAGTTTGTTTGTTAGATTAAAGGGTATTTAACGTCTAACGGGTTTAATTTGATGAGTGAATTAAGTTCTTAGAAATTGTTCAGTCTCTCGAGTATTGTTAATAGAGCGAGCATTTGTACAAGGGAACACTGAAGTACTTTTGCATGACGTAGAAGCTTTTGTTCTGATCACGCAAACGGAAAGACTTCGTTACAATATCAATTTATTAGATGACTCTGAGATCGAGATAGAAATCTGTCCTCCTAACGGATAAAATATACTCCAATCTGGTCTATTTTTTAAAAAAAATTCCAGTTTTTTTCTTCTTCCACATAACTAACAAAAGACACTCGCGGGGGTTGTTGATTACTTAAAGAATTGTGTTGATAATTAATACTGAGTTACTCATCAATTTCTTTATGTACATGTCGTAGATCATTTTTTATCTCAGGTATTTATTTTCCTTTGTTTCAAATTCATTATCATACATTACCATACCCAAAAACAAAAGAAAAACAAAAATTACCTGAGACTACTAAATGAACTACAACATACACCGCTTATGGCCGGGTTTATCTTTTAATTATAGTATTTATAATTAAAGGCTGAACCTTGACGTTACAGTGTAGTAAAAGGCAAGAAGTCGAAACAAGTTAAAACAAAAGATGAAAATAAGCATTGTGTGCCACTGCTAGTTAGTTAGTGTCAGTGATGGTTTTTACAGAGTTGTTATAAGAGGTTGATGTTGGTGCAAACATTAGAAATGTGTTGCTTTCATCAATCACATAACACAGCAGATATTTGATCCGAGATTCATCAGATTATATTGTACGACCAGAATGGATTTGCTGCTTCAGGCAAATCATAGTCAACACAACAGTGGCGTTCAAAAACCTTTGTTTTTCATTTGTTCTGGATATTACAGCCGTCCTAGGAGAAATTGAAAACAGTGCTTATGCAAAATTTTGGGGGGCAAGCAAGGTGCATTATGGGAAATGAGGAAGTGGCGTAAGTAATTTCCATAAATTGAAATTCATCCTTAATGCTCCGTGCTTTGGGTAATAACGGCAAAACAAACGCATTATTCATCCCTTAAACTCAAGGTGATTTCTTTCTTTTTTATTTTTCCTTTTTTCTTCTACACCTCGGAACCGAGTATACATTTCAATGTTTTGAAATTGGACTTCTGTAAACTGCTCGAGTGACACAAATTATAGGGATCCAATTTCACAGCTTTTTCATGAATTATTTTCCATCAGAAACAAGTACACTTACAATTCGTTTTATGAGATTAGTCATTGCAGTGAACTATTGCCAAAAGCAACGATCTACTGATCTGTATATTTGATCCAGCGAACATTGTTTGAAAAAAAAGATTCTTCAGATCCAACTGATTCGGATCGGTCTTCGGCTCATTGCAAGGCAGGCAAAATCTGTTGCGCTAATAAAAGAGACAGAATATCTTTCGGGTTTCTGATGAATATCAGCTATATATCAACCACAGATTAGCAACTCCATTCCGTACGAACAAGGTACTGCTACTTAAATTAAAATTACTTTGAAAGCAATTACGTTTTCTAAAGAAAAAAAATCCAGTCTTCACTTTTGGCGTCCAGTTCACTGAGCTGCTACTAGCTTTATATTACTTCATGATTAGCGTCATATGACTTCGCTCTGGCTAGAAGTTATATTATTTTGTGCTTGACCCGGCCAGGCCCATTTAAATTTAGTGACTGATCCAAAGCTGTTTGTTTAAAATAAAACTGAAACTGATCATAAACACTGCAACTCATTTTAACATCTTTCTCTTAAAAAACCGAGTCACGTTTAAGGTGCCCTCGATTGATTCTGGAATAGAATACAACAATAATGCGGAATATCCGTTCTACTGACCTACTATTTATAATTCCAATTCCGGAGTAGTGGTCGGAATGTATTTTAAACCGCTCTGCTTGGAACAAAACGGAGTAACGGCGTCATTTCCGCGGAGTCACGGCTGCTTTTCAACAATAAAGAACATGGCAGTAGGAAGACGAGCTGAGGCCTTCGCATAAAAACATAAAAGATTTACTAGAGCAGAGAAGAAACTCCTACGCATATTCCTTTACACGAGGAAACGAGAAAGCCCCTCCTAAATTTCTCAGTCGGCATTGTAAACTCTTTTATGCAAACAGTTTCCTGCGTTTTTTAAATTAATGTGTTTTCCTTTTCTCAGTCTCAAGAAAATGTTTTCCCCACTTTACTGTTACAGATATGCAACATTCTTGACGATGAAAATTTCTGCAAAAAAAAATATTGGTGGAATACTTTATTTACTTTAATACTTTTATTTTCAGGGCCACAACTGATTATCTAACTACCCGGATTCTGAATTTCATGGTCATTGAAGAACTGAGACATTATCTTCTATAAGCCCAAACTTGAGTAAACATTGAAGATTTTTACCGTTTTGGCTTAGTTTGTGCTTTGGGAGTTTTCTATTGTTTCTAGTCTGTGATAGTCTTGTTTCATAGTCTAGTTAGCATTTTTGTTCAGCGCGCGTGCAATGTTAGCGCTTGGCTGACTTCCGAATGCTCACCGAGATTTGATAATTTTGGTACGGTGAGACAGGCGATTGCGTGATACATACAGGTTTAACTCAATTTTTAATCAATTCTCGTGCATGCTTCTTGTGCCTTTGCAAAAAAATTAAGAAATTCTACACACCGTACCAAAATTATCATATCTCGGTGAGCATTCGGAAGTCATTCAAGCGCGGTCATTGCACGCATCCTGAACAAGAATCCTGTATCATGGCAGACTAGAAACAATAGAAAACTCCCAAAACACAAACTCAGCCAAAACGCTAAAATGTTCAATGTTTACTCAAGTTTGGGCTTATAGAAGAGAGTGTCACAGTTTTTCAATGACCACGAAATTCAGAATCCGGGTAGTTAGATAATCAATTGTGGCCCTGAAAAAAATTTGAAGGAAAAAAGCTACGAATTTTTAAGAGAATGCTCTTTTTGTGAGAAGGACTCTTAAATGCTGACAAAGGTCAGCAAATAGTTAAAACTGTCATTTCTATATGGTTGCATTATCATATTGCTCGAAATCGCGCGCATTTACAAGGCTCTTAAAAGCTTTTTGCTGACTTGCAATCGATTGCAAGGACCCATCTGTTAGAAAGATCCCCAAAATAAAGGAATAAATCTCATAGTTTATTAGATATAATCGTGTAAAGTTTTTGCTTATAATTTTCACATAAATTATGACCTAAATTTGGAAACCGCTGAGTCTTTGCGATTTTAGTGAACAACAGCCAAATTTCGATTCAGACCCCAAAAAGTTATAACTACGTGACATTTACTCCGATCGCCAAAAATTTTATGCTGTATTGTAGATTGATCTATATGTTATCCATGCTATATGTTAGACTTACGATCAAAGTAAAGGTGGGGATACCAGAGAGCTTCAATGTAGGATGGTACCCACACAAAATAACTTGGTCGAGTCACCTTAATCTAGTGCTTGAAAGCAATCATTATAATTTTGATTATGAACCTAATGTTGGCTACACTAAAACTGCTCGTGCACCGCTTAGAGTAAGACAAATGCCACTTGATGATGAGAAAATGTCGTCGATTTAGCTGGAATACTTTTAGTCATCGATTCCATTTCTTAATCCCCGGCATTACCGGTTAGAAACATGAAATACGTCAATTATCGCCAATTTTGAAGTCTTGTTTAAGATTTACACTGGCATCAGAAAATATACCAACCTTTTTTGACTAAAGTTTTAAGACTAGAGGTTAGTTTGCTCTTGGATTCGCCGAACGGCCGGCCGAATCACCACACTTAGAAGTCAAGGTCTGAAATCCAAGAGCGTTTTCACGTGACGTCATGGAGGGCATATTTCTTTTCCAAAAGAATGAAACGGCGGTCATGTTGGTGTTTCAAAGCAAAAGCTTTTTTTTTGTGTCAATGCATTTGCGCAGAACACGTGAGTGTAAAGGCTCTTTTGGCTCCTTGTAGGAGTATTATAAAAACCAAGTTTATTACTGGTTTTATCCTGCCAAACAGCTTACTTTTTTCAGTTTAGTGGATGCCATACACCTGGTAAATCATTTTTGAGGATGAAATTTTACAAGAACGGCTTTTGCTCATGGAAATGCAGCTCGTTTCGGTCTTGCCGGAGAAGGGCTTAAGAGGAGTCTCGTATTATTTTATCAAAATTTAGGCTGAGAAAAAAAAGTTACGTCACCGTGATATAATGATGTTTCGATGTTTGACTGTCTATTTGTTGGTATCAATTATTACACTGGCTTCAATTTGCACGGAACATTAAATTCCCTGGAGAGCGTACATCTGCCATGAACAGGCAATATTTCCTCCATCGAGCAAGAGTCAAAGAATATCATTAACTACCTTGTTTTTTCACCGATGTCGAACAATAAAAATTTTCTACTGATTTCCTCACACACTAAAAATAAAAACCAACGTTATATCAATTTTTTCAATAAAGGCCTGTTATGACCATGCATATTTGGAAGAATAATCATCCTTTTCTAAAGTGTTGTCTCTTCAGGAAACTGAAAAATACTGATGTCACAAACTGAAATGTTCTTCCTACAACGTCTTTCTTAAAATTTTCAACTACATGGTAGCGAGGTATTAACCTAGTAAACTAAGTAAGCAGTTTATTATTAATAATTATTATTATTATACTACTACATGAGAAATTTCTGCAATTTGATTGCCTTAGAGCAGTGGTATTTCAGGTTAATTTGAAATACCTACATGTGAAAATTACAAACCTTTTGCGGGTTGTAGTATAAACAAATAATAGCATGATTTGCACGTGATTTCGAAATTGTCTCAAATTTCACTCGCCTAACGGCTCGTGAAATTACGTATAACAATTTCGAAATATCACTCGTGGTATTTATCACTACAAATCTTACTGTTATCTATACTAATTAGTCATGATTGAAAACATCACGTTATTTAACGTTGGGTAAGTTAAATAACACGCTGTGTGCCGGATTATTGATTGATTGTTTGATTGACTTATTGATTGATATGTGGTAACTCTTAGACTCGGTGCTTGAGTGAGTGGCTGTCACACTGAAATGCTAGTGTTAGGACGCTATATTTCAGTTAATTTAACTATAGCTAGAAATATATTGTATCTGGAAAGGTCGAAAGGAGGGTAGTGATAACTGAAAGTTAAGAAATGGCTGAGTAATAGAATTGAAACGACACAAGGATGTAGAAATATATGTGAAAGTTAAAAAATGACTGAAGCAAAAGAAGGCGAAATTTAAGCGACACGAGCTAGAAATATTGATTGGGGCGTGGAAATATATAAAGCCGTATAATATCGTAGGTGACGAATTACTCCTTAATTTTGGCGCGAAATTTCAGCGTTAATTTGTAATTTCACATGTGAAATTACAAAATTGCTATGGCAACCCTTCCGTCTCAGTGTCAAGATGGCGACGAAGTTTTAAAATGCCGTGAGTGAAGATGTCAGGGCACAAAAAGATGCTTTAGAAAACCTGAACACACAAGAGAACATCAATAAGGATTCTAACAGGTATTCTGCCGAAAAAGTGTGAAAAATTCTGAACTTTATAAGCCAAATTTAACGTCTAAACATTTGAGAGAGTGGAGTTCTCGATCGATACGATACAGGATAAACATGTCAAAAATCCAAGATTGCTAACGTAATTCGTCACCCATGATATTAATAGGTAATCAAATGGTATATTCGTGAAATTAGGGAATAATTTCACGCGCGTTTTGTCCAAATCCTAATAATTTCCCTCGCCTTATTCACGAGTATACCATTTGATTACACATACTAATACAATGATATGCAATGGCTGTAAATGAAAGTCACGTTATTTTTTTATATCTATAACTTCGCCTCGATGACTCACCTATCGGTTAGAAAGTCTTTTTAATACAGCTTTCACAGCAATCATAACGTATTTTATGGTTATGGATCGGCATGCATTTTTTTTACCCTGATGCAAAGATTCTATCGTTCGGTATGAATAGACAAGAAAAACTGAGTGAATCTTTGTATGGGGAGCATGGAATCTACAAAGATTTGGAGTTGAACTTATCGCCAATTGATAAGCAAACATTCTGCAGAAGAAATTGTAATCAGCGACAAATGTGCGAAACCCGCATAGGTTCGAAGTTAACCTCGTTTTAATCACACTGAGAGAAATTTAACCACACTTTCTTCAGAATTTAAAATAGGAAGAAGTTACCTTTAAGGTTGCGCACGTGGTATGAATGAAGACAAAAGATCTCTGTCTTGAATTAGAAACATATAATATTATGCTTTTTTTAAATTAAGCTAATAAAAGGAATAAAGATAAAAATCACCAAAACGGAAGATCGGTATAACTTGTTTCAGTGGACCATTCACGACAAACATTGTCAAAATAAAGCAATTAAGTTAAAATATATATATATATATCGCTAAGTAACAGTAAACTTTAAAATCAACGTCAAATCAACTCCCAAAACCTGAAAGCTCCACCCATGATCCAATCTTAAGAGAATTCAAAATAAGTTGAGTTTTTGATATGTTAAACTGTTAACAACGACTAAAGTGACAGTTTTCTTTATGACGCACTTGCCCGCGGCGACTGATGATTTTAGGATTATCAATAATTCTTTAAAAACCTTAAACATTAATCAACTGTGTTTTACCAATGACGTCCAATTAATTTTTGCCAAGTCATGTTGTTTTTATACTGTTACTTCGGCTTCAAAACAATATCTTAATGAAAAGGAAACGGAAAATGTCGTGAAAAGGGACACACTGAATTGCAACAGAATTTTCTGAAGACTAGGGCGTCTTGAATGGAATATCAAAATTTGACACTAACGGTTACGAAGAACGTCATTATATTTTGCAATATCATATCCTACAACGAGGCAAACATCAAGCAAAAAAAAGCAAAACTTACGAGGGCGGGGTGATACAGCCTTTCAAAACAAAGGTCAAAGAAGGAGCATAGGTATATTGAATCGGTTATTTATGAAACTTCAGGCGTTAAAGACGATTAACTTCAGTTGTATTCTTTCACATTGGCCTTGAACATGAAGAATTAGTTTGCTTTTCGTAGGGTATAAAGAGAGACTGATTTGTCTAATGCATGAGGCGTTTTCATAACTGTTGCTTACTGATTTTCGAAAGATACTTTCTGGCGGAAAGCGGACATCCCCGGAACCTCACCGGCTAGTTTTCGTTTGATACAGGTTCGTTTTATAGTGTAGGAAAAGATTTGAGGCTTGCAGAAGCTGGTGTACGCTTAAACTCGCTTAACGTGGGGTTCCGTGAGACAGTTCACTGCAATCAGGGCAATGATCATCACAAGCTCCTAACGGCGATATTGTCCTTCGGTATGAAGATACAGTGATAAAGTGCGTATCTGAAAATCTGCCAAGAACTGTGGTTGAACTTATCGCCAATTTATAAGCAAAGATTCATCAGCAGGAACAATAATCAGAGACAGATATCAAGGGCACCCAACGTGAATTTTTGGAAAATACCTGTTCGGAAGACGATTTGAGATCTAGTGTTTTCGAAATATTTGTTGTGGAATTTCTTGCTTGCCGACCTCTCCTAGGATTTTCGAACACCTATAAAAATGGTATAACTGCCCATTCTTAACGGATTTTTACCCTAAAAAGGTCCCCTAGAATTTTCGGAAGCCTTTTTTCCGGCTGAAATTTTCGGAAAGGTAAGTTTTGATCCCTATAATTTTCGGATCACTAGACTTTCAGCTAGGAAATCCGAACAGATGAACAATTTTTAGGGGATAAAAGTATGCCTATATCTACCGTTTAAACACTAAAATACGTTCAACAATGCTATGTTTAAGCGGTTTTGAACTATATTCTCGTTGGGTGCCCCTGAGATATAGAGTAATCGAAAGCTACAGTGAAACGTGACACGTAATCAGTGTCCCTATGAATTCTATACTAAAGCGAAGCAGGCCGCACCTAGCCTCGTAGGCTAGGTGCCTAATCTATTTTAAATCACATTTAGACACATTCCAACACTCTTTCTTCAGAAAAATATAAAGCAGAGATCAAAATGTTCCAAAAACTTTAGGTTAAATTATGCCTGGAAACTATTAAGTTACTCCCACGGAAAATAATAAATAATTGGAAATATAAGGCTTTTTAAAAATTAATTTATGAAAGGAAAATGGTCAAAGTCACCAGAAAGGAATATTATGCCGCTTGGTGTTAGAATAAAAAGAGAATTAATAATAACCTTTTTTCGCTTAAGCCTATAGACTTGCTACTATGTAGTAAACTTTTCAAACTATGCAACAATCCTTGGAAATAACGACGTAGTGTTTAGCAATGCCATTGTCAAAATGAAGCGCCTGAGGAAAACAAGTCATGTGGCTGACCAACAAACTTTGTTTTTTTTTTAATTACCTTTATGTAAGTTCACACAAACACACAAACCTGAAAGAAAGATACCATGCACCCTTGATCCTGTACAAAAGAGCCCAACTTAAGCATGTTAACAGTTTGTTATACGTATGTATGTTGAACTGATCACAACGACTGAAGTGACAGTTTTCTGTACGATGCGAACGCCACATGACTGCGGCTAAATTTAAGATTATCAATAAAAAAAAATGCAAGAGAGAAACTGCATTTTATCACTTTTACACTACTGAATTAATAATTCTTGAAATATATATGCGAAATATTTATCAGCTGTTATGTACGTGCAATTGAATTTTGCCATGTCATGTTGTTTTTACGCTATTTTTTAGAGGCATCAGAACAATATCTTAATGAAGTGGAGAGGGAAAATGTTATGAAAAGGATCATGGCATTACAATGAACATAGAATTTACTGGTCGTCTTCAATGGAATATAAAACTGTATAAAAAACCAAAGAGAACAATGGTGTGGTCATGTATTTAGCTGTATCATATCGGCCTACAATTAAGCAATCGTTAAGCAGAAAAGAAAACTGGACAGCTAACAAACTATTTTTTTGCATGGAATTATCGGAAGATCAAAAGGTAAATGCTTCTCTTTGTCTCAGTACGTACCCTGAGTAGAAAACCACCCTTGCTCCAGTCAAAATAGAAAGCAATTCTAAGTTTACATCTCGAACTCTGAGGGCGTTCCACAACCTTTTATGTGCCACTTATCTTTATTGTGCAAAGAACGCATCAAATCAACGAGGACTGCAAAGGTAATCACCGATAAGAAAAAAAATAAAGAGAGACTCTGAATTGTAATTCCTTATGTCTTATTTTAACACTGCTCAATATTTTTTCAAAAATGTAGAATATTTAAGCTATACCTTTTTCGTATCACTCTGTAATGACGTCACTAATGTCACGTGCGTTGCTTTCAACCTTTTTTAACTAACTCTTAAGAAAATAATAACCATATCAAGTTAATGACAGGGAAAGGGCAAATGTCACGAAGAGGTACATTAGAATAAAAATAGACTGAACTTAAGACTGGACATCGTCAATGGAATATCAAACTATGAAACAACCGCTTAAAATTACCACGTGATTATATTGAGCAAAAACAAACAAACTTTACTTTTGAAATTAACGGCGCGGACTTAAAGTCAAAAAATTTTTAGGAGAATTTTCTTTTTTCTGTTCTTCGCTATGTGCTTACCATAATACACAACGTTTGAAGTATTTTTTTTTTCTTTATGGTGTAAAACGCATAATTATGCTTCTGACTAATTTTACTGAAGATCATCGATGAAGCAAAACGCAATAAAGAGAAAAGTGCCTGTATACTACCCTGAATAATTCTTTAAAAATGTGAAATACTAATCAGCTAATTTTCTCCCGGCAATCGAGTTTAGTGCTTGTTGTTCAGACGCTTATCAAATCAGCATATCTAATTCATAAAGAAGGTTAGAACGACAATTATTAGAGAAAATCAGTCAAGACGATATTTTTATCAAATAGCGTTCTTTTTGTTCTTTTTTAAAACGTCATTTAAAACTGATATTGCTTTTAGAAAAAAAAATGCATTTTTTTTTCGAGGGAGGAGTCGTGGTTTCACTTGTTTGTTTGTTGGATTAATGGTTATTTAAAGTTCAATAATTTTAATTTGAGGAAATTGTTGTTCTATAGCAAGCAATGAACAACGGGACATTGAATTCCTTTTGCATGACGTATAGTAGAAGCAGGGAGCCTCTTATTTGTTTTGATCACGCAAACGGGGATATCAGCTACTTGTAATTGGACAAAATGTGACTCAAAGATGGCGGATAGAAAAGTGCTCGTCTAGCGGGTGAAGTATATACTTCAATCTCTCGTGCCCAAAAAAACTCCTATTTCTTTTTTTTTTAGACGTAACAATTGGTACTGGCCGTTTTTGTTGATAGCTTGAATACTGATATTCACGTGATTGATTTATAAGATTGCTCACCAATTACCTCATATGTACAATATCTAACCTTCGAGGGTTTATTCTTTAAATTGACGTGTTTCACTGGTATTTATATTTAACTCTGCGTTGACCTTAAAGTGTACTGAGTTAAGAGGCAAAAAGTCGAAACAAGTTAGACCAAAGAGGAAAATATGCATTTGGTATTTAATCAAGTTACGGTTTTACAAAGTCATTATTTTAGTGGTGATATTGGTACAAACGTTAGAGAAATGTTACTTTCGTTTATCCAAATCCTGTTTGATCCGAGATTCACCGGATCAGTTTTACGTGCAGAAAACTGGATTTGCTTTCTTAGCATTCACATTCTCAGCAAATTCAAAGGAATTCTATACACTGTAGTTGACTTCCTTAGTCTCTTCGCATGGCACGCCCTCACATAAGTGAATAGAATAATTTTCGTCGCCTTTTTATTTTATTATATTATTTTTTATATATATATCCCAGAAAAGCTTTAATTCTCCAGTGAACGCTGCTATAAGACTTAGGCTGCGGTATACAATGTGAGAAATAGGGCATTTCCATATCCAAGACAGTCTTGGATTCTGGATTCCTTGGGCCGCGGATTCCGGATTACAGGTACTGGATTCCAGTCTTTGTCAGTGGAACTTGGATTCTGGATTCCAATCGTTAGTAGGATTCCGGATTCCGAAAGCTGTATTCCGGATTCCAAAGCCCAGGATTCCTCATTTCCTTACATTGGGCGATCCAAACCTTGGAGCCAAGTATTCGAAATACTTGAAAGTATTTCGAAACTGTCTATTGTAAACAGCGCGAGTAACACATGATAATTCATTGCTCAATCATTTCCTCTTGTTTACTACAATATCTAACGTTGAGGTTTCATCTCACTGTCATCTTTTAACTGTTTTATTTATTATTAGTTCAGTCCCTGACAAGTTAAAGAGCGTAAAAAGACAAGAAGACAAAACAAAGCATAAATTAACCAAAACGGAAAATCAGTAGTTAATCGTTGTGATGATTATTTCTAGGGAAGTTGTTACAGTACGAAGGCATGTTGCTTTTGTCAATCTAGAAACTGCAGATTGTTGATGCGAGTTTCACCAGATATTTGGCTCGAAGGTTCATAGATTTGCTTCCCTGACAACCCCAGGAAAATTCAATATGGTGGTGTAATAAAAAACTTGGTGAACCATTGTTTCATTCCTTGTTATATATATATTATTCTTTTTCGTCCTTTCGTTCTTTCTTTTTTTATGAGCCATAACATGATTAAATGATCGTAAATATCTTCTGACTAGAAGACTTATACCTGTGACTGTAATATTGGGGGGAAAAAACCTTTTAGATTGTTTGAGTAACACAAACAGTGTTACGTAATAGGCATACCCTCCCCACCCCAAGTGCGGAGGGAAAAACGGAAGGAAGCAGGCCTGGGAAGGAAGGAAACGTCACTCCAGAAGGAGGAAACCGTTATTTATAACATCGTCAAGACTGACTGACGTTATTCAGGCCGTTATTGAATAAGATAGAGCTTTTTAAAAAATTTGAAAGTGTGGATTGCCGCACACGGTGTTCAGGGTTTTTGAATGCCTGTATCTCGTTCAATATAAGCCCGATAAACACCGACCTTGAGTCGTTTTTAATTCTTGGTTTCCACAAAGCTGTGAGTCGCATCCTGTTTATCCCTTAATAGACAGACTCATACCCAGACCCCCTACGTTGGAAATTAGGCAATGCACATGTCCATATTGGACTGGGGGGTTTGACTTAACATGGCTGGCTTCTATGTCCGGCGTTGAAAATTCAAATGTAAGAAAATGTAGGACAAAATTTGGGCGAGAATTTCCAGAGGTGGAAGTAAAGGATGCTACGGTAAAACAAACTGAGAATAGATTTTGGTTTCATGCTAGCGGCCGCGGGGGCCTCCCTTTTCACTGGTATTCGGCGGGCGGGATGAAACTGAGAGGCGAAAGGTTTGGGAACAGATTCTGCAAAAATTCAACTCCCAACATCCAAACAGAATTAACAGGGACACTGATCATATCCATTGAACAAATTTGGTGAGATTTGTTGGGAATATTAATCAGATTCAGACTTTTTATTTCTGTTTTTTGACAATGAATTCTATGAGAGCAGTTCAGCTAAGGAGTAAAGCTGAATGAATTAGAACTTGAATTAAAAAGACCGTCTGGTGTTTTGGCAAAGATGGAAACCAATTAAAATAGTACGGCCGGAGACAAGCGAGTATAAGAGAATATCAAAATATGAGGGAGACGGACATTCCTTGGCTTTTTTTATGTTGACCCGGCAACTTTCCAGATGCACTGGAAAGTTTGCGCTAACTAGTCTGTCCTCCAAGAGGAAAGTTGAGCACTAAATATACTGAAATAGACGGTTTCACTTACAAAGAACTACTTTCCAAGCCCACAATGGAAGCACGACTCAACTCACGTGCTCCGAGGCATGTGTGTGCATGCGAGGGAAGCACAGATTTTGCGGCAGTTATATGCATGGAAATAAATCAGTTCCCAGATCCAGTTAACCTGCGACCAGGCATTCCTTCTTCCCTTTTTCTTTGGGAGCCAGTGAGAGGAAAAAACAAACGTTTGCCCGTCCCTCTTCCCCTCCCCCCAAAGAAGAACCCCCGATCGCTTTTTAAGATACAGTCGCCCTACTGCGGTGTCTAGGTTTGAATTAATGAGAACGATGTTGAGTATACATCTTTTATTGTACTGAACTAATAGGACTTCAATGAATATCACATTATATATTAAGCTTTTTCTACTTAAGCAATTGTTCTTATAGCTTCAACTGAAAACGGTTAAATACAATGTTAGCTGGAGTTTTAACTTGCTAGTTAAAACTCTATTGGCCTTATCAATATCCTAATACATGTATACATTTTTTATACGTTACGTACGAGTTTTAATATTACACCACTTAATTCGAACATTGAAGTGTGTGCAGCGCATGGGGTAGTAATTAAAGGATCCATTACACCAAACCGGGCAATTAATAATATTTATTTAAAGAGCATTTAGGTCTATTAATTAGACCCTAGCGCACGTGCTGTTACAGAAAAACTAGAAGCTTTGATTTTTTCGATATATGAGCTTATTGTTTACGCCAAAATATTGCATTAAAGGGGGGTATATCACGCCATTTGCTATCTTTCTCAAAAGCTAAAGTTTTTAACGCATCGATTCAACTAGCAAAATAATTGTCCAGTTTTATTCAGTTTAAGACCTTATTAAACCATTGGAACTGTTTCCCGTCGTCTGTTCTACGGATGGCAAGGATGGACATGGATCGGACTGGAACTTGAAGGAAATTTGGGTCAACTTTTATTGCTATATGCCCCAAAAAATCAGCCAAAAAATATCGTGGCTACTGAATGTTCCCTGGTGAAATTTGTCTGGTATCTTCTTCATAACTTCATAACTCTACACAGGAGCATTTGTTCATGTGTGGGTATAGGTACTAACTAATGACTTCAGCTAAGAATTGACATAAAACACAGCTATATCGTCGTGGCTAACCCCTTGAACCTCGATAGAATCCGCCTATTTGAAGCACTGCAATATAGTTTTTAGGTGGGTTTTAAACTTTGCAGGTGGTCAACTTTATAATTAAAGGGAGTGAAGCCCTGTGAGAGAGGAAGCAAATGAATGTCAATCAGTACATGGCATGTATCAGTCATGACTCAGAAGATATAAAAAAAACCACCGTGAGGTCTCAAAGAGCTAGACGGGATCGCGAGAACCGATTTAAGTGCTGTTTATAAAAAGGGAGGAAGTTCCTAACACCATGAAGATCCTAGAAGGCGGAACAACTTTTCGTCAGGTTTGCATGCAGAAATTTCGGTCCGTGTGGTTACCACTGATTACCACATACAGAAGGGATTAAAGATAGCGGGCGACAATCACAAACATGCAATTTGCACCCCTCTGCTCTCTTTACTAGCATAAAATGTAAATTACTACATTCCAGCAGCAGCTTGCAGAATCATCAGTGGTAAAGCCAAACGAAATTGCTCGCCTTTGTTGCCGTGATTACCCATGCACTGAACGACTCGCCGCCATTTTTGTCTGGTTTGTCTTTATCTTCCTCGTGCGAGGATCTTCCTCAGTATCCCCCAGCTTGGAAGATCCTAGCGCCAGGGACAAGTATACAACCCTTTGCGTGTAAACCAAATGCAGATAACCTATGGAACTATAATGATCTGCCCTCTAGGATATTCCGGCCCCGGAGGTAATCAGTCACTAAGAATAGTTACCTCTAGCCCAGGGTTGTCACTAAGATTTCAAGTTTCCAGGTAAGTACAACAAGTAGGTGGGAAATTAAACAGCTAGGGGTTTCTTAGGGTTCTATTTTTCTTCTATTTTCCTTTGAAAGTAGCCAGGGGCCCACGTTCATAGTAGACACGGGAAATCTCCGGCTCCCGCCTCTTATAATGGCAGCCCTGCTCTAGCCTGTTCCAGGTTCCAAGAAAGATACTAATAGGCAGTTTCTTGGAACCTGGAACAGGCTAGAGCAGGGTTGTCATTATAAGTGGTGGGAGCAGATCCAGCTAGAAGGGCTCAAATCATGATTGCATGTTTGTTACTGTCGCCCGCCATCTTTAATCCCTTTTTAGTAACCACAGGGACCGAAATTTCTGCATGCAAACCTGACGAAAAAGTTCTTCCGCCTTCTAGAATCTTCATGGTGTTAGGACTAACTTCCTCGCTATATATAAACAGCACTTAAATCGATTTTGAATTCGTGATCCTGTCTAGCTCTTTAATTTAAGACCTCACGGTGTTTTTTTCCCATCTTCTGAGTACTGATACATGTACTGATTCAGATTTATATGCTTCCTCTCTCACAGAGCTTCACTCCCTTTAATTATAGAGTTGACCACCTGCAAAGTTTAAAACTCACCTAAAACCTATATTGAACTACATTTAAAAAAAGACGTTGAGAACGCTTGAATCACGAAATTTAGTGCCCTTTTTTCACATTTCCCTATTGAAATCGCGAGATGTTGTCTCGCCAAAATCGCGAATCTAAGTACCGAATAAGGTATTTTTTTTTGGCATGGATTACACAGGCCACTCACCCCCAAGTCTAATTTCGTACTTTTGTGTTATCTAATTTATTAAATAGTAGCAAATCACAGCGACAAACCGTTGAGTGATGCCGGATCTCACAGTTCAGTGTAGACTTTGATCAGTACAATAACACGTGTGAGCGTTGAAGCAAAGAGGAAAATGGGAAGAATTACTTCGCCGATCGTAATTCGCGCGCTTCGTGTGCATTGTTTTTCTTTTTCTTTTTGTTTACTTTTCTTTTTTCTTCTTCTTCTTCTTCTCCTTTTTTTTTTTTATTTGTGCACTCTCAAACGGAACCGTCAACTACGCAGGGTAAGACTCCTATTTTATTATTAAAATCATTATTTCATAATCACTATTTTTTTCAATACTTACTCGTTAGCTTAAATAATGACCGATGTTCTCCACATAAATCTCATATTTTGTCAGCTGTAGTACCTACGACGACTTTTATTTTATTTTTTATTTTTTTTATTTTTTTACCTATTAAAAGCTCGTGCATTTTATATTTATACTTATTTTTGCTCAATAACCAGCTTCTCCGAAACTTTTTAATTCAAAGCCTTGGGCCCCGGAACCATATTGGAGATACGGCAAGTAAGGTTAAGTTATTAATAATAATAACAATAGTAATCATAATAATAATAATAATAATGGCAATAATAATAATAATATTTTTTTTCATTTTATTATAATAATTTTACCGTGTCAATAACGATTTCGCAAATGCATTCCTTGCGGCTGAGATGCGGTCAATAACTCTTGCATGCAGTCTAGAGTTTTAAATAAAGTCATTACAAAAGAGACTTATCCGTCTCTGATATCAAAAAGAAAATAAAATAAAAATAAAATAAAATCTCGTATTCCTAAATTCCTAATTCTTTAAAAAGGTCTTTAAATAATAATAATAATAATAATAATAATTATTATTATTATTATTATTATTATTATTATTATTATTATTATTATTATTATTATTATCATCATCATCATCATCATCATCATCATCCAGGGAGCCCTCCCGCTTCAGCGGTTTTCAGTGGGGCTCTGCAAATAATAGCTAACAATAAATGAGAAAAAATATATGCTAAATCACCTACTTGAAAACTAGGAAAATAGATAAAAATCGATATTTACATGTAAAACAAATTTTAAAATAGTTTAGAGGCTTGAAAAATGAAAGTTTGCTTGCCCTAATAAAATGGGTGCGCTATTTCGCATCATGATTTGGAATCTTGTAGTTTAAAAGAAGACATTTAGAAAATATGAATCTCACTTTGACGTCAAAAAGATTGCTTATTTCGCCTCATTCTCCCCTCCCCTACCTACGGAGAGCACTGGATTTGTGATACCCTCCGGCAAAGTCCCCATGATCCCTTGTGAACAGTATCGATTGGCATGCCGGGAATTTTTAAGGCGCCATTTTGATGTGTGGTTTCTGTTTGTGAGAAAGTGTGGGAACCGATCTTCTTCCGTATTGTTTGGCTGTCTGACTGAAGGCGAAGACTTGTTTCTTGAGTAGTTTTGATTTGCTCGTGTGTATCGTCCAATACGAAACTTCCTGTGGCTCATCTGTCTGTCGCTATGAGCTGTGACGAGAAGAATAACAAGCGAAGGAAGAAGCGTTCGAAGCAGAGTTCGGAAGCGAATTCGCACGCTCCGAAATCAGTCGAAAATCGTGAGGTATGTAGGCCGAACATTAAGCACACGCAATGCAGTTTTCACTAAAAAAAAAAAGGATCAACACTATCAGAAGTGGGTTTCAGGTGATGTACATCTGTTGTTTTGACGGTAATTTTCTATTTCCGTCTAGCTTTAGTCTTGGCCTTGGTGGTTTGCTCAAAATGGAATGTTTGTTTTTCACTTAGACGTCTTTCATGTTAGTTGCATGGCTTTGAAATGGGTTCCATTTCTATCTATTTACCTCCATTAAACACGACATAAATTATAAAGCGATGATTTTGCTTGGTTTCGTTTCGGCCATCGCGAAAAGAAGGATTTTTGTTTCGCTTCAACAGACACTGCCATTTAGTTGGGTTTCTGGCATCGAGTCATTATTTTGAGACTTTCATATCGCATGTTTAGACGAGGTGTCATGGAGGTTATTTATCACTTAGCAGCGTGTTTAGCTGGTAAAGTAAAGAACACTGTTGTTCCCTTTGATAATGATTCTCTGTTATAAACTTTTTTGTTGTAAAGATATTTCCAGTTTAATGACCGACGTAATTAGAAATAACAGTTGGTAGAAGACACGAATTCCAGCGATCATGTAATGCTGGTGTTCTGTGAACACATTCCATAACAGATTTTTAACATCTATCTCGATTGTGAATTTGAAAATATTATTACCCCCATTATATTAACTGGCGGAATTATTTTATATGAGATGTGAAATTGATATTTCACTTAGAGATACGATCTGAACCTTCTGTTTTCACCGTATTTGCATGCTTCAAGAAGTTGTCATTGCTTGTGAAGCCATTGAGCTAATTTATTTTTAAATGGTCTACGTTGTTTACCTATAAAGAGAGACAAAGTTTATAACTTATAAACACAGTCTTCAGAAGTCTTCCTCTTGTAACAAGGTAATGTCTGTTTTATGCACTTGCTTTTGTGTCAATCTCCTTTCAATTTTACTGAAGTGGACAGAATTGGGCCACTGATTGTTATTTGTTATCGTTCTTTTATACTTTGTAAGTCAGTGAAATTTGACTTTGCTTTTGTTTCATGATATTAGGGAGGAAAAGCGGTTCAAACTCATGTCAACTCCTCAGACGTTAAACTTTCTCAGGTCAGTACTGTTCCATTTAGAGCCAAGTTGTTTTGACCCTTTCTTTCTTGTTCATGTCAAAACAATCTTCAAATAAGCAAAACTGTTTCATAAACATTGCATTTATGCCTTGTATTTTTTTGTATTTTGTGGGAACTAGATTATTGCAATTGGTCCGGTGTGATTACTATGATATCTTCCTGTGACAAGCTGCATCCTCTAGAAACAGTCACGGTTATGTGTACAGACCTTAAACCATTTGCCCCCTGGAGATTTTGCCGAAAAAAGCGTTTTAAAGCTAGTTGAGGGGTTTTCTGTTCACTGTCGTTCTATAGGAGGGGGACATTGGGGATTTGCGGTGTTGCGGTGTTGGGCATTTTTTCATGCGGTGTTGCGGTGAATAAAATCTCAGCTTGCGGTGTTGCGGTGTTCTTAAACCTCACGGTGTGCGATGTTTGCGTCTTAAAGTCTGCGGTGTTCGGTGAAACGAAGTTATCTGCGGTGTCGCAGTTTCCATTTTGAAGCCTGTCAGTTCTAAATTTAGCCTCCATCATGTTTGATTTGAAATAAAATACACTCTAAGGGTCCTCTAATACTCTCTAGTTAATATTAAATATGCTGCCCGTCACCAATCCTAAGCCTGTTTTTCATTTATATTAAGTAACTTGATAAGCAACGTGACCTTCGCGACCCGGATCGCCACATGTACGTCCGTCAGGCAAGATGAGCGAAAACCTTGCGACTGACGCAGCTGATCCTGTCGATCCTGAATGCGTAGTTCATTGCGTAGCTTTTTTTTATGAGGAGGGCAAAGGTGGAGAAGACTATAGGTGGAAAAACAAATTTCGATGCTCCATAAACAAGGAGGAAAAGAGACTCGCGAAGTTTGTAGAATGCATTTGGTAAGTAACACGCATTGTCTCTGTATCTGAATATCGTAGCTAGTCAGATACGTCAAATACTACGTACTTTTCCTATTTCCCCGACTACTAGCACAACTGGCCGCCATCTTGGATTTAAGCGTGACTACAACTACCATACTGCCTTTCGGGCGTGTTACGTCATCATGCATACGGTCTATTGCCTGAGTACCCATAGTTAAAAGGTTTCAAAGCCTGAAACTTAAATATTCAAGAAAGGAGACTGGGAGTATTTTTCTGTGACAATGTAAATTAATTTCAGGACAAGCGACTCTCCGGAAATATTCTTGTAGCACGAGGCAGCGGTAATTTTTCCGTTCAAGTTCATAGATCTTCTAGGATTCTAGAGTCAAAGTGTACGTAACAACCAAGATCGAAAGGCATAGGCAGAGTAACTACAGCTTTGGCCTTGTTATGTGTTGTTTCAGAGATTTTCTTAAGGTCAAAGGCAAAATCTTGAAAGCTTTATCTTGTACTGACGCTAAAATCATCAGACTGAAAATAGATATTGCGGTGACGGTGATCCAGCGACTTTTCTTGCGGTGATGCGGTGTTCGCCAAAATTTTTTGCCGTGTTGCGGTGTTCAGACCCCCCCCAATGTCCCCCTCCTATAGAGAGCTGAAATTTACCACAAAGCCATTTACAGATCGTACGTGCACTTCACGACCTTCTGATCCAGATGCAAAGTATTAGCTTGTGAAGTTCAGGCATGCATGGAAAGCAAAATGTCGACACAGCAGCATGTTTTTGTGACACAGCAGTCTTGAATTTTACTTTTCGCTTTCTCTCCTCAACTCTTTTTTCAGTTTTCTCGCCTCAATTTCTTTCTCTTTTGCTGGGTATTTGGTAGGCTTCATTTTGGTGGGAAAAGTTGTTAGGAAAGCTATTAGGATCTTGGGATTAGATGAAAGGAAAGGTGGATGGGAAGTGGGACAAGACTTTCATGGAAATTTTCAGGTCAATGTTACATGGTTTTTTGCATTTTTTCTGGTCTCCTTTGCTGAATTGTGCTTATTCTGCCATGGTTTGAAAGATCTCTTCACTCTGCTCAAGTTAGTTGACAAAGTTGTCCTTGGCCATTAAAACTGATGATGTCACAAGGGGTAGAAAGGACAGAGATCCGCATGGGCGGTTACGTGTGTCTCAGGGGCAAATGGGTTAAGGTTGTAACTCAAACACAAATCGTTAGTTTCATAATTAGATTAGATTGTAGAATTGACAGGGAAATTCCAGAGCAAGAATGTGCTGATCGTGGTATCCACCAGGCAGTCTTAAGTCTACCCTGCGAGCAGAGGTTTCTTTTTGGCATAGTTTTTAGCATTTGTAAAGTCATTCACATGGCTTGTCAGTCACTTAGTTGATTTGTTTACGCTCCAAGAGAAACCTCTGCAGCAAGCCATCTGTAGTTTTCATAGTTAACTCATTGTCTATAGGGATAATGACACAAATTTCATCAACTGGAAGAAATACAATGCAATCAAAAAGTACTTTTGCTTGTTCCATTTCTGGACAAGTAGTCCAGGTTGTATTTTCAAACAACGAAATATACATGTACATGTAGATAATTTAATCGCTTTATCCAAACTTTTCTCACTGATTTCACAATATTCTCTGGACAAGACTATATATGGAATAATTATTCTTGGGAGAACTTAACTGCTTTTTAATAACAAGCTCTTTCAGCTAAAGTACATTTTATTTCTGGAGTGTGGAGAAAGCAGTAAAACATATTAATTTCGTGTCTGCCACCAAGATTTTGGAGGTGTTTAAAGAGCATGCTCAATAGAAACCACAGACAGCTCGCTGCAGAGGTTTCTCGCGGGACATAAACAAATTAACCACGTCACTTTCAAGCCACTTGAACAACTTTACAAATGCTAAAAGCCATACCAGAAAGAAACCTCTGCATGCAGTTTATCTTGAGTCACATGGCTACAGTATTTAACCCTAAATAATATGACATGGTATCCTGAGTACAGTCAGGGCTGTTTTAATAATTAGTATTAGATCAACTCTGCCTGACAAAGTGAAATAATTCTAACACTCATCATTAATTATCATTAGAAATACGTTATCACAAAAATCCCACAAAACTAAAAAGGGTCATGCAGTGAGAATAAACAGAAACAAGCCACAGAGTAAAATTTATACGATGAAAGAAAAAAACAACTAGAAGTAGACCTGCCAGGATTTGAACCTGCACCCCAGCTTACTCCAGTGCAAAAAGTGATGCCTCGTACTACGGGGCCATGGGACCACTGCACAGTTTGTTTCTTAACATTAATACAATTGAAGTATTTTTCTCTGCCATTCACACTGTTTGAACCTTGTGAAGCTGTATTTATCATGAATTCAAAGATACATTGGAGGAAAAAATGGCTTAAATGAGTATTTCAAAACCATTTTGCATTCACTCATGGGCTTTATATACATGTATGCTGCTTGATGAACGCACTGCTCTTCATCTTCGCTGCTCTCGCTGAAGTTCAGGTTGCCATTCTTTCAGTGTTTTAAAAATCTTCCACAGCAAGAATCTTCAGCCACTTGTCCAATCAGTCTCTGTTGTGTTTGCAGCCCACTGTTATTTGCCTCAGAAATAGTTTGCAATTCACCAGGCGATTTGCCAACATACAGTAAACAGAGGATAAATAAAATTAGTCCTAGTCAGTGGCCGTGTTGCCTGGAAACCCAAAATGCACGATGATGTCAGGCTGAATGGCATCTTTAGGATTTGTTTATGGCTTGTTGCTAGGCAACTTCAGATATCAAACCGATAGAAAGAAAGGTATATGACAAAAGCAAAAATCGCACTCTGCTTGCAATCCTCGTGCAACAAAATTATAAACTGGCCTCGCGAGAATGATAAATAAACTAATAATTGATGTAATCAATTAATGAATAGAAATAACTCAATTATTAATCCTGCTTGTCAAAAAATTAATGTTTTGGGGGCGCTAATCAACTGATTCTCGGAGTAGTATTATGCTACCTACACCTTGCCTTTAGGCAAGCTGTTAAACTGACTTTCGGTGCATCTTGAGTCCTGTGGCCCATCAATTTTCTCTAAAGTCCCGGTAACTTTAATCAGATTCTAAAGAATAAAAGAGCAGTTTCTAGCTAACAAACCAGTCCATTTCATTTTGTTAACTGATAGTTTATCATGTTATTTGTCAAAACTGTCATTAACTATCAGGACTTTTGAGAAGTAGGCCACTTCTATTCTTTTAAATAAACTTCATCGGCAGTCATTGTACATTATGCATTATATGCTAAGAATGATTGCATTTCTTATAAAGCTCTTTCCTTTCTTTGTCAGCAGATCCTGTACAATTCAACTCCAAAATCTGACAATGCACCTAAAGCTGGGACACCATGTATTGATGGTGAAAGATGCCTTCTTTGTCACAAAGAACGTTATGACAAGCTCAAGAAAGGTGGGAAAGCTGTTTGATTTTGTTATTTTCCTCTCTAAAAAGTGTTAAAAACAATATAAATTGTTCAAACAGAATAACAGTAAAGTTGCAATGTTTGTTTGACATTGCTGTCTGTTGTTTTGTTTGGCAATATAATATGATAGCTATTAGGATAGTGTTTGGGTAAATCAGCAATAAACCTAGAAATCCAGGAAAGTCATGGAATTCTACCCTAGAATTTTCTAAGATCATAAAGCTCTTGAAAATGACAGCAGGTTGTTGGAAAGTCCTTGAGATGTGTGAAGAATGACTGCGGACATTTGGTGCTGATGATGTTTCACCACCCAGATCTAGGTATTGCTTTTCATTGGTTGAAGCAAATTTCCCTTGTGGCATGACTATTCAGAAGTGCTACCCAGATCTGGGTAGTGACACATCATTAGTAGGGAATTTCTGCTCTCGTTCATCAGGCGTCATTTCACAGGGAAACCGGATTCTCAATTTCCTTTTTCTCCTAGCTTTAATTAACAGGAATAATTAGTGCTACGAGACAAAGGAAATAGAGAACTAACCTAGGTTGAAAAATTTTAACCTGAATTTAATTTTGACCTGTAACATAGACAGAAGGTTATTACACGTCATCCCTTTGGCTCCTGCCATTACTGTGTTTTTATAGCTTGTGTATACTGTAGGGTTGATGCCCTGGCATACAGCTGTACATATGTAAAAATTCATGTATTTTCTTTTTAACCTCAGGTGAACTCAAGTCTCTATCTTCTAACTCAACTGAAACCCTGGTATCACAGGTGAGGTTCTACATTTTGTATCTTGTTTATAAAGCTCTCCAGGGGAGTTACTGTACATGATTACTATTAACAAGTCGGTGAAATGCTTGTAGCAAAATTTCATACAGCATCCTTCAGGGTCTTCCCGCACACACAAATATGCGTCAGAAACACGTTGTTTAGCTGAAAAAGAAAAAAAGGACTCAAAACACCAAAGAGAACCGGTCCTCTTGGACACACATGTTCTAGAGCGATAGTTTACTAATGGTTAGTTTAGAACTGGGTAGATCTGCAAAAAACCTTTTTTGAGAATAAAATATAAAGACTTTTGAATCTTGTTCTTTTGTCTGACTCCTTTTTTTAAAACTAAAAAGAACCATACTCACATTGAATGGTTCTCAGGCTTTCTTTTTTGATGTTCCGATCGGGGAACCACGGTGAAAATCCTTGTAGAGGCTTGGGAACTATTGTTTCATTGTGAGGCATTCTGGGACAGAAAGGGAGTTGAAAAAACATAGCAGATTCAGAATCACAGCCAGGAGAGCCCGTTAAGAAAAAGAGGCGTTTTCTGCCTGCTTGGTTGAAAGAATTTACATGGTTGCGATATCTGTAAGTCAACAGGTGAGAGAAACCCTCTCACAACTATAGTCTGTCATAATCTTCAGAAGTCGGCCCTGGAAACATGTGGAAAGGCACTAAAATTCTAAAGATCACATTTTGAGTATCAGTGACCTCAAGCTTAGAAAAAGCTTTCAAGCGACAGTTTCAAATGTAAAGAACAACATTGACAATCAAACCCTGGAAATTACAAGGAGGCACATCGTTCAGCTTAAAACAGTGTATCTTATGACTACATGTAAGAACAACATTGCTGCTGATAACTTTATTCCAATATTGGAACTTCAGGCTGTGAACGGTTGTAGTGATGTTTCTGTTTATACAAGAAACCGAAAATGTTTCAGAGATTTCCTGGAATTTGAAACAATGCTAACGTTAGGACCCCCACTGTTCCCTCTGGGACCCTCAACCTTTGGTTAAAGGAGTCCAAGAGACTCCAAGAGGAAAATATTGAGGGAAAACCCTGATCCTTTTTTTGTTTTTGTTTTTGTTTTGGCTGAAAGGAAACGGAGATGACTGCTTTGCGTTAAAAATGGGGAGTTGCATGACTTCGCAACTGGTGTCCCAGATTTTTTTTTTGTGAGTTTTTGACTTGAAAAAGGGGAAAGGCAGGCTTTTTCGCCATTGTAAATGTTTTTAATACATTTTCTCATGTTTGAACCGTGGCTCACATCCTGGCTCGCATGACTCGCTTGGCACGCAACCTGACTCGCATATGAGGGAAAGTCAGTGGACGCAATCGACATACAAATTCTTAGCCATGTATGATCTAAAAACGAGGTGTATCTATATACAGCTGTATGATCCACAAGGTCTTCAGTTTCTAGGTTGTCGCTTTCCATGTCTACGTTTTCTAGGTTTTCGTTTTTTAGGTCTTCTTTCTTCAGTCTTCCTTTTTTATTGTAGGTCTTTGTTTTCCAGACACTCCCTACTTATGTACTTGTAGTACATTTTTTTTATTTACCCAGCAACTACAGCCTGTTGACCCCCAATTTTTGAGTAATGGTCAGCCACAGAATAATTCCAGGAATAATTGCGGGCAAGCAAAAGTGAGCCCACAGACCATTCTTGGTCAGCAGCACTTTATAAACATGTCATGTTTACCCACACTGCTAACCATCAGTTACTGTTAGTGCGTAATTAGTCATGGATTTTCCATTGCAATGGTAGTCTACAGTGTATGCATGTACATGTGTACTGTATCTTACTCTGATCGGAGACGTACCATTCCAAATCAGTAGCAAGTACAAGTTTTTTATGTATGTAGCTTTCTTAATTATGCCAGAGTGTTTTGTACATGTAGGTACCCCTTTGGGTGTGTCCTGACTGCAGAAGAAACATTGAAGAAGAGGAGCGTCGTGCAGCTCTGGAGCCTTCATCACCATCAAATTTACAGGTGCACTATACCAGCCCTAAATTTATTTCAAAAGACAACTTCCCTTTCATTTTTTTAGGAGCTGTAAAAATCTATAGAGTACAATAAATCATTACAAAGTGTTTAAACAATATTATTATGATCCTTGTTATGATGATGATAATGGTTTTTGTTATTAATATCCCTAATTAATTATTGTATTGTTATAGCTTGAGGTAACACACTCAATTTCATTCTTCATTGTTGAGTGATTCTCATTAACTTTGAAGTTCAGCATCTTTTAGTATTAATACAGTGGAATTATTATGAATGTTGTCAAGTGTAAATGCTGAGTTACAAAAGGCAGGGTTGTCACTAAGATTTCAAGTTGCCGGGTATTTGTTGTAAGTAGCAGGGTAAGTCGCAAGCAGTCATGGACGCTGAATGTACGAAAAAGCGTCATAAACATAACATTACTATGGTTTGTTGAAAAATAAAAGTATAATACGGCGAAAAATCGCGGGATAAAATATGGCAAAACTAAACTGCACAACTAGTAACATTGTACAAAAAATCGCGGGATAAAATATGGCAAAACTAAACTGCACAACTGGTAACATTAGTGGTCTCGAATTTAGGAACAACACATCACTTAACATACGAAGAAACTGACCAACTTCTTCTCTGATGTCAACAGAGATCTGCTCAGGTCTTTCATCGTGAACAAAGAGTGCTTTGTTACTTATTCGACATGCTCAACACAAAGCCGACACAACGGTTGAAACTAAGGAATTTTATCATCGACAAAGGTGACGGCAGCGAAAATGTCACTTTTAAAATGAATTGGCATTTTTCCAACTTTGTCGCGTTTATTTCAATTCGCTGAAAATAGCTATGTAGGCCAATTTCCCAGGAGTTGAGTCTTTGGGACCGCACTCTGGTTTAGGAAGAGAAAGAAAAGTTTGTCGTCGCTTGTTTACGTCCTCCATAAAACGTGAAACTAGGCATTTTCATGTCGTAGTCATGCAGTAATGGCAAAGAAATGTACAAAAAAGCATGATGCACGTGCAAACTAGTTGTTTTACTCAAGTCAGATGTCTTTTTCCAACATTTCATAGTTTTTGTATGTGAGTATTTCAAAATTACTTAAACCTGCTGCCGATGAAACTTGCATTTAGTTTGATGGATAGTCTTTGAGTGTTTCAAAGGTGTGCTCTTTTGGTTTAATTTAACATGAAAGTAGCCGGGGGCCATGCTCTGAGTAGCCGGGGTAAATCCCCGGCCCCCGGCCCTTAGTGACAACCCTGAAAAGGGCACCTGATCTTGTTCACATTTGCAAAGTGAAGTTTCTCCATGAACACTTCATATTACCGGTACTATTTTGTGCACTAGTCCACTGAATGTGTACTTGTATATGTATGTACTGCTTTATAACACAGTTTTGTTTTTAAACAACAGGATTTAAAGCAGAAACCAACCTTGAATCTCACCCTCTCTATAACTACTAAGCCCAATGGTCAGGAGGCGAAGTCTCATTGCCAGAGCTGTAACAGAAGGTATACGTGTACATGTATATAAATTGTTGTTATTGTAGACATTTAGCTCAAGTGAAGCATTCCCAGTGGTACATTTAAATGCTGAGTTTCCTTTTGGCGCCCTTCACTGATAAAAAGTTCACCAAAGATACATTGTAACACCTGTTTTAACACAGTCATTCTCATACAGTGCATAATTATGCCAACTCTCGCGGATTGTCCGGGAGTCTCCCAGATACGGCACTGATCTCCCGCTCTCTCATACAGGTCACCAAATCTCTCAGATAAAATGGACTTTTGCGCTTTTCTGTGCTTTAGTTGAAAGTAAACCTATTTTTTTCACAACATTTGAACTTTTTTTTATTCATTGTACGGTTTCTGGGACATTTTTGCATGTACTTAGTCACTGACAAAGATTATTTCATCATTGCAACAATGAAAGCAAATTTTGATAGCATGTACTTCATAAGACTCCATATACATGTAATGTTTTAAGCCATGGTGGTTGGGTCAATATTGTTGGGGGGGGGAGTGGTGGGGTTGTTGACATTCAAGGGGGAGTGTAGTACCAAAAAAAAAGACCCCAGATATTAGATCTCCAGAGGTTGGCATCTCTGCATTTTTGTATTCTAAATATAACATTGTCATTTTGCCAACTCTACCGGATATTGTCGGAGCCTCCTAGATACGAGTACATGTACTGTGGAAATTTCCCAGTCTCACTTGCCAATGTCCAAAAGTGACTTTTGCTCTTTTTAAAAAATGCTTAAGTTTGAAATTTAGCGTATTATCCCTTCAAATTCAAAAATGTTTTTCATCATCTTACAATTTCTGCACTGTATTTGCACATACACTGTACATTGTATTAACTACTGAGAAGACTTTGTCGTGAAAGCAAATGCTGTTATGGTCTGTAAATTTTGTACCTCATGGAAAATGTCACAAGACACTCCTATGTTATGATTTTGGGACTGGGATGAGTCTTGTGAGGGGGTTAGCATTAAGTAACATCGGCTGAAAGCAGATTGTTTCTTTCAGTAAAATTACATGTAGAACAACTTAAGTTCAACTTTACAGTGTAATATATAAAAAAAATACATACACCATAAACAGGACTTGAATGCTTTGAACCCGAGTCATTTGCTTCATAACCTACATGTACACCCATATCCACTACACCATCGAGGGCTACATGTCAGTACCTGCCAAATCCAGTAATTTTAAAATATTTATGTACCTTTGCGGTATGCCATTACAATGCTTATATTTGAAAGCTAACCATTTTCAGTTCAATGCTTAGCCCCAGTCACTGCAGATCAGTGTTTAACTATCTCGTATGTTCTCTCCATAACTGGTGCTCTGCACTTTTGGTTTAATAATTCCCTAGAAAGCAATGTCATTGTCATTTAACAGTTGAAAAAGGTTTTATTTTTAATCTTCATATTATTTTTTTTAACATTTTTTGTATATACAGTTATGTGAGGCCAGATGTTATAAATGATTTGGCTAAGGAGAAGGAAAGGCAGCAACTGCGGGTTTGTTTTTGCCATTTTTATCATTCTACTCATTGTCAGCAAGCCACTTGCAGAAGCAGCTCATGGTGAAAGAGCTATTTTAAAAAAATTTAAAGAAAAAACTAGATACTGTTTACATATTGAATACAGTCAGGGTGCAAAGGAAATCATTTTTACAGCTTGCCATTCGGGCAAGCTGAAGCTAGCATTTACTAGCCCAGACGTCATTTTAACTAGCCCCAAAAACTTTTTGAGTAGCAGAATTGATTTCACAGTTCTTCTGTTATTCGAATTCCTGAAAAAACATCACTTACCCGTCGGGCAAGTTAAAAACAGAATTTACTAGCCCGATAGCAAAATCCACTAGCTCCGGGCTATCGGACACTACTTTCTTTGCACGCTGAATACACATCTTCTTCAAAGAGATACCCCCCTTCAAATATGATAAACTATTTCCTCACCCTTGACCTAATTTAGGTGCCAGCCTAAAGTGATACAGCATAAATCAAAATAATATATTAATTTTTATTACCTGTAACTTTACCATTCTATACATAGAAAATAATATTTACCAAGCTTAAAATTCCCCAGATCATTGCGCATTAGCATATACTGCTGTTCCCCCCACCCCCCCCCCCCCTTCTTCCCTCTCTGTGCCCTGTATCCATGGACATTCCTGTCTTAGCAGTATGGAGGGTGTTTGTCACATGAACCTAGTTTAGTGGCCTCAATTAGCTCCCAATTAATCTCCTGTGGCTTTATAATGTTAGAGCATCTAGACTACTAACCAGGATGGTTTGACTCCTAAGTACTCAGATTCTCTTCTTCCAAGCCAACTGTGTCTCTGAGTAAAAAAAAGTATCCTTCTCCACTAGGTTTAATTATATGTACATTTGTATCTACGTGTTTGTGTTAGTGGCAACTGCCATTAGGGCCATTTATACAAGGAAAAATAAGACGCGTCTTAAATAAGACGCAAACTGTACCATTTATACGAGCATGTCTTATCTAATAAGACGCGTCTTAGCTAAGCCGCGTCTTATTTTAGACGAAATGTGCCGTTTATACGGAAAGTTTGTGTCTTATTTTTCCTCGTATAAATGGCCCTATTGTTGCTGATAAGTCTTTTATTCTTGTTATTTTTCAGTGTTGTTGGGGTGAAGTACGGAACATTGTCCGTTGTATTTATAGGGAAGCAGGCACATCTTTGGCAGGTAAAAAGCAAGACAATGGTGTTTAACCTAGTCTTAGGTCATGTTATGGAGAGAGAATTGGTCAGTTCCACCTTAAGTTAAATTAAAGGGTAAAATCGTGTGGTGTTATGAATGGTTATCATTTAAACAGAAGCTCTTCAGCAGTTCTTTGATCTAGCACTATTAATATTACTCAGTTTGTAACTGTAGTTGTAACTTTTGTGCCCGTGGATGAAATCCTATGGTGTGACCATTCAATAACCACTGGAACCTCTTCATTAGTACTCTTGCATGGTACTATTATTGGTAGTACATGTAGTACAATGTATGTACTACATAGGTCTTACTTTTGAGTCTGTGGATGGAATCCATCGGTATTACCATTCAAATGAAACTTTTTCAGCAGTACAATGTACTTTTGCATGATATAATTTTTTATTAAACAAGTTTGTGGACAAAATCCTATAGTTTCACCATTCATTGACGACTGAATCCTCTTCAACCATACTTTTTTCATAGTACCCATTTACATGTTATTATTTTTTCATCTGGAAGAAATTAACCCCTTGAGCAGAACTTTTGCACTGTACTACATTGTGTTTAGTTTTAAAGCGTTTATAAAGCAAAATTTGACTTTTTAGAATTAACTGGTCACTATAAACAATTCAGTGGCTAAAAAAACAAAAAATTGGGAGGTGTTTGAGCTGAAGGATAAAACTAGTTCTGATATTGGGAACAGAGGTATAAAACCATTATTCGCAGGAGTATCCAAGTTTTAACCTGCAATGTTTATTATTTTCATGATATTGTTTTCATTTTAGATGAAGAGGAAACAGTCAGAAATTCTTTGGATGAGAACAGGCTCAGAGTCAAAGTAGATAAGTGAGTTCCATTTCTCCTTACATGTTCATCAAATTACTATGTAGTCCATCCAACCTTCTGTAAGAGGCCATGGAATTAACTTTTTTCCAGAAATCTTGTGACCTGTTAATAGTGAGCCTAAGTAAAGACAATGTTGAGCAACTCACATCAACCAGAAGTGGTCCTTTTTCAGTTTTAGATGGTGGTTTTGCCCAAATTTTTGGACAAATCAGTGTCTATAATAGGAAAGACACATAGAAATACAAATTTGGTAGCATCGAGGTGCTTTAAAATGAAAAAGACCTCACTTCCAGTTGACCTGCATTGCTCAAAAACGCCTTTGCTTAACCTTGCTAATATTACATGTTTTTCAAAGTGGTGCCAATTCCCGAGTCGCAGTCGTCTGGTTTTTTAACTTCACTGTGAAAAATATTGATGCTAGAAGATTGCCTGCGTGAGAAACATCAAGTCTGCATCAAAGTTATTTACCGTAAGGGGATTCTAGGAGGGGCCATCTACAGCTGTATTATATGAAATCCAAGATGACAGTTAGCGATAAATTTTTTTTCACGGAACGAGTACTGATTTTCTCATGCAAACAAGGATACTTGAATGGCCAATTTTATTTCAGATTTAACTTAACGTACTGTCATCTTTGTATCTTTTTTCGAAATTTTGGTTACTTACCAAATTGGCAGCTAATTTTAAGGAGGTTCAACTGTGTTATGATTTCTCCTGGCCCATGATCGACTGTGCTATGATTTCCCTCTGAAATGTATAATAAAATATTTTTTCTTCTTTAGGTTACTTAAGAGTGATCCAGCTCAGTTATTTGAAAAGCTTGAGATTCAAGCAAGGTACCTTTCCTTCAATATTATTTTGCTTTAGTCTGTCTGGTGTCTTGAGAATAACTTGCCTACGGTTCATGATAATACGTGATCATTATTTTCTTGTTTTTGATTTTTAAAAAAATTGTGCTTTTTGTTTTTGTTAAGGCTGTTTCAATACTTGTTTTGCCTCTAATAAGGCAAAACATAATTATTATGGTTCCTGTTTTCTCCACGAAAGGTTGAATTCAGGTCTTGGCACTAGCTTTTGAACCTTCCTATAATAATTTACAGTAATAATAACAATGTGTGTGAATCCACCGTTCATTACGTACAGCTGTATGCTCAAATCAAGAGATCAGTCTGAATTCAACAGCCGTAACTTACTCCCTCAGTAACGTCTGAATCGATCGTGCGAAAAAATCTACATGCATGGTACAGAATTGCTTTACTTTTTGCGATAGTAATTAATTTTTAACTCAATGCAATAATTCTTCATTATTTTTTTTTGTAGTTCAATTTAACAAGTCACAGTTTGGAAAACGAGAGCAATTTTACGATAAAGATTGTTGAAATTTTTAACTCCACTCAAGAATGCGATCCGCTGAATATCAAACGACAATCCCGCTAAAGTTTCTTATAGGTATACATAATTATGCAAATGGTTTGGACAATCAGCCAATCAAAATCACTACCTGGTTTTCGGGTCGTGATGTCACTGGGCGGCATTAACGGCTGGTCGATTCAGACGTTACAAAGGGAGTAAGCGACTCGAAGTAATGTTTGAATTTTCAGGCTAACTACCGTAGTAATGGATTCAACTTTCAAATTGTCAATTCATTAATGTAATCTTTGGGGGTAATCTTGACCCTGGGATGACTCAATGATGTCCATCAAGAGTTTTTTTTTTGGTTGTTGTTGTTTATAGTTATGTTTGTTTGTCAAGCAGATGATCACCAGTTTAGTCTTCAGGTTTTGAAGCATGCGTAACAAACTTGAATTTTTCTTAATTCGTAGGGAATATGTGAGAGAAGTAAAAGTTCGTCTTGTCAAATACCTAACGTCCTGTCCTCTTTCGCCAACTCATGCGAAGGAATTTTTTACTATGTTGCTTGATGAATACCAAGCTCTTTCAAAAGCGTTTGACATCCTCAGACCATTTTTCTGCAAACTGGTAAGACTTTGTTTCAATGTTTTTCTACCCAGGGCGGGTAGTTCAAAGCTGGGTTAAGATAACCCCGGGTTAATGCGTAATTTGAATTCAGATATGCAAGCTTAAAAAGCCAATTCGTTTCAATATTTTTTGTCTACAATTTGATAATTAGATATTGTTAAAAGATTAGAAAAAATTATCTGAGAAAAATGCTTTTCAATAAAAGGCAAAGAAACTGGAATGACATGTGATAACCCCAGCTAAGCACTAATCGACCTTCGAACAACTGGGCCCAGTGTTTTAACAGCTGTAATGATCAGCGGTATTTTGTATGAGTGTAAGCGTGCGCATTGGACCGCCGTGGTCAGCCATGTTAAAAATAAAAACTTGGATCCTGTTTACTAAGCTGTTTTATCCAGATCCATCGTGCTATTAGATAAAGAACATTACAACAGCGGCTAGATTTTGCTCTTGGTGAATAGTGAGAAAGATCAGTTATAATCATCCAGTCCTCAAAGAAATTTATTGTTTTCTAGCAAAGTAATAGTAAAATATGCACATATATCTTAACCACCTTCTCTGTTTATCCCCTCTCCTGAATTTCATGCTTTTAATCGGCCGTCTGGCAACATTGCCGCACGCATGGTGAACATTTCACAGTTTACAACAATGTCTCAGGATTTTACATTGAAAGCACATTGTAGCCTGTGTAACTGTTAGTTTCACTGAGGTACAGAAGAGAAAACTTTATTGCAATCTCTCTGCTTGTTTTGGTGGCTTTGCCGCAAATAAGTTTCTTTACCAGGGTGTTGTCCAATAAAGTCGAACCTCCACTGACGGCCACCTCTCCACACATCCACCTCTCTACAACGGCCACTTTATTTTGTCCCGGCGGACAGGCTGTACTCTTACTTAAACCTCTCTAAAACGGCCACCTCTGCACAACGGCAACGGCCACTAAGGCGTGTCCCCAACTGCCAAAATAACCTCTCGACAATGGCCAGTTTTTTCAGCGACTAGTGAAAAGTCAAGAATGGGTATGAAATTTGATCCGTATGGCGCTGATGATTGACGGCGGCAATCGTATTTTGATTTTGTTTCATTTATACTGTTACAGTAAGCCTAGCGAATGTTGCGAACCTTTCTCGTTTTGTGCCTTTACCATTTTGATTCAAAACATAATTCAAGTTTTTTGCAAATTTTATCTCTATATATTATTGAAGACTGGATTATTCCCATTATGGGAGACAGTAAGCATGAACTTGGCACCATCAAGATGTTTTCCGCCCAACCCCCCCCCCCCCCCCCAAAAAAAAAGAAACGAACTGTCATATTACACCCCTACCTCCCCATAACGGCCACCTTTCTACAACGGCCTCTTTCTTCTGTCCCCAAGGTGGCCATTGTGGAGAGGTTCGACTGTTGACCCTTCCACGGTTTTTCCAACTTCTGACACGGACCAGTTGGGGAACATCTATTGACACCAATGAGAAGCAGAAGCGGAAGAACTAAACCAATGACAAAGCGTGGGAACGTAGATTGTGATTGGTTTATCCTTCCGCTTCTGTTTCCGACTCCGACAAGTCGGAAGAAAACCGAAACGTTCTGATTCTTCTGACTCCCGATTCCGTCGCGCATATGACTCCGTTTACGACTCCGATTTTTGATTTTCACTAGGTCATAAGCGCTCTTACCACTCCAAGTCTGTGGCTAGTGAAAACCAGCCTTAAGAAAGACTTTGTAGTCTCATCAGTAAGAGTGGTTCAACTCAACAACTTTTTTATCTGTTAAAGCTGTCCAGTATTGCTGAAAAAAAATCTACATAAGCTCTCCTCTATGCCATGCTCCCCCACCCCCTCACCCAAGAGTATGCACAGTGTATATAACAACTTTTTTTCTTTGTTGACTTTAACAGGATTTGGAGCATTTGAGAGAGTTTGGTTTGAGTTGGGACCTTCTTCACAAACATCTTTTCTACACAGAAATCTACAGAGACCCAGCAGTTTATGGTAATCTTCCTGGCTTAATCACACAATTAAGGTGTGTTATAATAATAATAACTAATATTACTTACATTGTAGTGTAATTGTCAGTGGTTTGATGCTTTCTGTTTTTGTCTTGTTTGTCTCAACATGTTTTGGCAAGTGACCTTCATTCGAAATAATGAAAGTTGTACCACACGATATAAAAAAGACGGCACGACAAATGCACGCTGATAAATTTACCTTCTCAAATTTCATTACCGCACTCACTTGAAGCCAAACATTTCTACACTCCTGTGATAAGGCGTGCCCGCGTGAGGGTATCAATATTCCAGAAAGAGCGTATTGTTTCAATTGACGGAGAATTTGGCATGTTTAAGACTCATCTTGATGTGATTTACGTGGTTTCGTGGCTTACTCCATGTGCGACCACCTTTCGCAAGTAGCACCTCTCATAAGAAACCACCTTTCCAGAACACCAAAATTTTGCCAATCAAATTCCTCAAGTTGGACCCTCACGTAAACGACCACCTCTTGTAAGTGGCCGCAAACACTTGTAAAGGTTAAGGTTTAATTATCCTGTGTTTTTAACCTCTTGTAAGCGACCGCTCGACTCCTTGTACGATTTGTTTGTACCCTGAATGCTCTTCACTACTCAGAGTGTGTGAAGGACTTTAGTGACAAAATGCAGCTACGCATTAAATTCTCTGTTTTCTGGTCCTCTTCCCGGAACAGATTCTCTGTTGCTCAATGTTTGTAAGCAACCACCGAAGTTTTGTCCCGGGTAGAGGGGTCACTCGCCTACCCCAGCGGCCCAGGTAGAGCCAACTTTTCCTACATTTCCCTTAAAAACTTGGCAAACCGTTTACAAGAGAAACAGTAAGTTGGCTGGGCTAGAGGCTTATTGTGATGGTAGGGTCACCCTCCCAGCCGGGCCAATTTTCTCCATATGCAGTGTAAATTCTTTACCCTGCGTATGGGAATGCATATCTTACATATAATA